>NC_087562.1:5931609-6244310 GCF_036250125.1 Pseudopipra pipra
TCCTGCTGAGCTGCAGCCAGCATTTTTAGTGCTCAGTGGCAGTGGGACAACTCTCTTTTGTAAGCTATGAAATAGGAAATTTGCGTGAGGAAATTTCTTTCCCACTTCTCCAACACTTAGAATTATTTACATTTCAAAGTAAAATGGGTTGCTCCCATGTAAGTGAAATGGGATTATTTTGCTTTGCTCTAAGATTGAACTGACTATCATGTAGCTCTGGAGTCTTGGACAAAGCCTGAAATTCGAAGTGGGAAGAGTATAAATGACACATTAGAGTGGTGTGTCATAAAACCTGTGATAGGTTTAAAAACGGATCCATTTTAAGGAAAAAAAAGATGAAAGGGCAATAGACATAATGGCATTACTGTAATAGCAGTCACTGTGGAGCTGAGTAAGGGAAGCCAGTGGAATGATTCCATAGTTTCAGCAGAAAATGCCCCCTAATTTAACATACTGATTTATATATATATATATATATTTAAGCTTCAAAGTTTCAGGATTTAAAAAAATCAAATTACACGTACCAGTGACACATAGCTTTGCTCTGCATGTGTCAGCCCTGCCCAGAGCTCAGGCAGGAGAAACACAGGTATAACCAGAATCCTTGATGCTCGGGATCGCTGATTTACAGTTGCAAAGTTCATTGGAACCGCTCTGAGGTTGCCATTAACCTCTGATTAGACCATCTGAAATTATTCTGGTCTTGATTCAGTTGTCTTGTGCCCACCCACCCCCACATTTGGGCCTGGCTGATGTGCCCTCACCCAGCAGGGCTACGAACACAAATAACTCCCTGTGGGAATACTTGACTTGCCCTGGGCAGCTGCTTTTCTCCCTGGGCAGGAAGGGGGGGAAAAAAAAACCCAAACCAAAAAAAAGTTGTTTTTTTTTCTTTGTGTAAGTAGCTGTTCTAATCTGACCAAAATGAAGTGTCTTTTCTTTTTTTCTCACAAAGACAGAAATCTGAACACTCTGCAGCTCCATAGCCTGGACATTTCATTGATATGTGGAAGGTGGAGGGTCTGGGTTCAACCTGGTCCTAGAGGGAGTTAAATTTGTCTCCTTATCTGTAGCATTATTGGGTGTTTTGATCAGATACTCCATTGCTGTGTTGAAGTACCAAAGAAATTGGTATCGATTTTTGAAAAGTTGTTGATCTTCATAAATCTGAGTTCTCCTGGGAAAAAAAAGAAAAGAATGGAAAGTTCTGGTAGCTTTGTTGTTAAACTCCTGTCTAAGGTGGAGTGAGAAGGGACGGACAGCCCATGAGGTGTGAGTTGCTTTCAAAATTGTGTTTTTTAGCATAAAGAAATGGCTTCTGCAGTTGCCAGAGCAACACTTTTGTATGCCTTGAGTTCAAATGAATTAAAAAATGGTCATTTCATTTATGGTGGTGCACGCACAATATTCATTAAACCCTGGAGCTGGAACAAACTATAAATCTGCTGGACCCTGAACGTCTCAGTGCTCAACCAAAATGGCAGCAGGTTTCACAGTCTGTGTTGGCTCCAAATTTAGTCATGGTTCTGCTGTTGTCAATCCAGGCAACATGTTTGCAGTTTAATACATTTAAAGGTTATGACCTGAGTAATACAGTGATCAGGCAACTGATTCCCTGTCAGATTGCTCCCTGTTGTCAGATGTCTCCATCTCCTGCTGTCTCCCATCTAGGCCTGTCTTCTCAGGCACGTGGAGCACCAGTGAGTGCTGAGAGCAGGACTGGACCAAAGCTCAGGGCTTCTTCAAAGCCATATTTAGCTTGGCAGCTTTGTTATTTCAGCCAATCTGTCCGTTCCACTTGGGCTGAAATGCCACCCTGTTTCTCAGCATTTCTTTCAGCCATCATTCCTATGCCAACAACCAAACATTTGGTCCAAATCACAGGACAGAGAGAGGGGCCATCACTGGTTTGAGAAACTAAGATTTTTTTACTGATAGAACCTTAAAACTTTAAAAAGGATGTCAAGGCCCTGAAGAAAAATTGTCTGTATTTAAAAAATAGATCTAACGACCTGATTGTGAGAGAAGTCATGGCTTCCCGGGCTTTTTGTGTAGCTTTGAGTGCAAAGTAATTGTTTTTTGATGAACATCATTTTCATCCATAGGTCATCGAATTTCTTTGACCCAGCTCTGATGCACTTTTAAAGGTATTATAATTTCTCAGCAAACATACACCTCAAGCTCCTGAAGTGTACAATTTGGATACACTGCAGTGAAGTCTTTATGCTGAGGTTAAAACCTTGAGGGGATTTTTCTGACATATCAGTTCTCAGCTGCATCCACACATGAAGAATAACTTTGCAGGAAAGACAAAAACATTGTTGGTTCTCAAACTTACCTCTTTGCTAGTAATACTCACTGGTTGTGTTTCAAACATTCAGTGTAACTTCTTGCCTTTGGTCTCCTGTTACTTGCCAGGAAGAAGGGCTTTGCTATTCAGTCCCAGCACTGCCTGAATAGTTTGATCTCTGGCTTATTATTTTACTGCTTTGTGCCTTGATGCATCCCTCTGAGAAATGAGTATTAAAAGAGAGACTGTCTTGAGAGGAGCAGAGGAACTGCCTTGTGTTGAACAATTATAGAGCTTTTTCAGAGCGTTTAGATGAAAGCAATCAAATGTTATAATGCTTCCTGGCACTCCCTCCTGGTTGAAATGGAGAACTTTTTATTGGTTATTTCCATTTTAAGCTAAAAAGGTGCCGATTAGAGTAGGAAAGTAGTGTGCTGCAATTCTTAAAAATAGAGAGAGTCTATATACGCCTTCCTGTTCCCATCCAAAGCACATTACTCACAGTGGGATTTCAGTTCAGGATGTTGTTTTGGAGGCTTTTAAATGAGCCTTGTCAGCTGTTGCTGTTGTCTGTCCTGAGACACCTGTGGAGAGCATTGGATGCCTCATGGAAAAGACTTTCTAAACTACTGTTGCACCTGGCATGAGCACCACTGCTGGGCTTGGAGTGAATCTTTAAAGGTCCCAGAGGGGAGTGGGTGAGCAGCAGCATGGACAGGGAAGCTGGAGGGCTCTCACATTCCCATGTAACCACCTGCTCTGAGCTGCACGACCCTCAAACTTGGAGCCACGGTGTGTCACTCACCCTCACTCCCTTCCACTCTGTGTCACTCACCCTCACTTCCTTCCACTCTGTGTCTGCTTCCACTGCTGGAATTTCTTGGTAGTGTCCTCTTCTTCTATCAATAAGCTGTCAGCTGCTTGGTTGCCTTTCACACTGGATTGTCCTGGCACTTTTCTGCAGGGATGGGTTCAGATTTGATGCAGCAAATTCTGCTGTTACAGCCCAAGTGCTGCTGCTCTCTACCCACTGTTGAGTGGCATCAATCAGCCCCCAAACCCTGCATTTAGCTCTCCTCCCCTGCCCTATCTGCTGTTTACAGACCAGTCCTTATGCCAGTCTGGTTTTGATGTCTGAAGAACTGTCAGCCCTTCTACAAAGCTGCTCCTACAAGACTTTGGCGTCACCATCTGAAGTGTCTGTGAACTCCCGAGCTGTTCCTCATCTCGTGTCCACTCTGCAGATGGCACCAGCTCAAAGTCTGCCAGGCATTCTCAGCTCCCAGGCTGATCCTTGCGCCAGCACAGTTCTCCTCAACCAGGAATGCTTTTGCAAACCTTGGGGCTGCTGCCTGCCAGCCCTGTGAGTGCTGTTACAGGCACGTAGTGGTTCAGTGCAGTCACACACAGCCCGGTCTCGGCTCTGTCCACCCCGGGCACAGGCGACAATGTCACGTTACATTTTGGTGACGTTTTACAAAGAGACAAAGATGCAGCATGGCCCGGTGACAGCAGAGGTCTCTGTGCTGCTGGTGTCAGTGTTCTCTGTGAGGCTGTGGAACGCTGTGTGTGACAGGGATCCTGTTACCTGGAAACAGAGCTGGAGGAGAAAGCTGGCCTTTGGAGAGCTTCAGCTGAGAGGTGACAGCTGACACCCTGTATCAGACTCTTGTTTGGTGTGTGCTGATGGTTACCAGCCTGAGTGAGATGCACAGATTCCTTCTGCCCCTTCCCAAATACTCCTGGTCACTCAGCTACTTGCATTTTTTGTTATCCTTAGAGATGCAGCAATTTCCAACACAGATTTCTCCATTAAATACCCTTGAAGTAATACAGTGAAGATGAGGAAAAGCCTGTATTTTTTGTAATTGACATAATTCTGTTAGTTTGTTAGGAACTGAGCTAAAGGATGTTTTCTACTTTGCTTAAATACTAACTCTATTTAAGGAAGTTTTCAGCTCCTTCACATACTGTGATAAGATGCCATGTGGAAAAAATGGTTTTCTTTCAAGCTCTACTTATATCAATACAAATTAAAGAACTGGAATTAGAGTACAGATTTTTTTAGGCTTAAGTCTATGTTCCTTCTAGGTGAGTGCATATATCTTCCTTCTAGTTTTCTCCCACCTGAGAGTTGTGTTTTCTTTTCAGGCCATTAAAAGGAACAAGAGAGAGGAAGAGTACTTACTCTGCCAAAGGTGTCAGACAGACTGGCACCTACTTCTTGGTCGAATAGCACTTTCTGTTTGAAAAAGAAAAGGAAAAAAAACAAACCAAGGGTATCAGCTCCTGTGTGAAATCAATCTTCCAATCTGCTGTAGGACAGAGCTTGCTTTGTAAAGAGGAAGAAAAGAATAGTCTCATAAAAGACACCTCATTTGTGGGTTTGCTCTCTGGCTTCAGGGTCCTTCTTGGCACTTTTCTTTCAACACTGCATCAGATACTTAATAGACTACAAAATATTAGATGCCATTAGGACGTGCAGCTGTCAGGGTAGCTGCAAATGATGGAGTCATTGCTAAGTTAGTCATTCTCATTTTTAGGAATGATTCCAGCTTTAAACTTCTCTAGTTGTCTCCAGGGACTGTTTCTTGACTGTTGGAGGCTCAACTCATTTTGAGAGAATAACACTTGAGAGGTGGAAGGCGTTTTTAGCTTGCTGGAATACAAGAAATCCTCTGCAGGTTGTGCATTTCCATTTATTCCCCTTATTAAGCTCTGTTGAAGAATACAGCATCTCCATCAATAGCAGAAGGAATCTCAAGTAACAAAGTCAAGTGAAGTTCAGCATTTCTGGGCTGGGTTCTTAATGTGAGTAAACTGAACTCCTCCCAGGTTAGCTCGAGCTTCAGAAGTCTGCCTGTGTCCTGGACTGGGGTCCCCTTAAAGCAGCCCTTAAAATAATTAGGCATCTCTTTTTCTGTCAGTTATACTGGGGAACTTTTCTCTAGGATGGGAACCTCTTTCTTCTCAGGGAAAGGTTGGGAGAATAGGGAAAGGCAAAGAGATTAGTGCTGCCTAATTTTAGTAATATATATTAGAGGCTTAGAGAAATTAATCTTCTAATATGATAAATAGAGAGCAGGGCTCTGAAGTTAAACTCGTGCTCTGAAATGTCTGATGTAGGAATCTCCTTCTCTTCCAGGGGACTGGAATCCAGACTTGGGTACTTGGGGTAGATGTTTTGGGTCTCTGCCTCCTTTAGAAGAGTGACTGGTTTGCTCAGGGTTTTGAAGAAAAGAGCAATAACACTGAGCTGGCTGCTGAGCCCCGGAAAATTTCCTGTGTGGGGGTTTGTCGTGGGATGGCTGCTCAGCTCTTCCCTGTGTAACATCACCTGAGTGCTGCACCTGCCTTCTGCTGCTGATCCCAAACTCCCAGGCAGTGTTCCAGCAGGGCTTGGGATTGCTTGGCCTTTCTCAGGAAGAGACAGACTTAGCTGTCCACAAGCAATCAAAGAAACCCATCCAAGCTGCACATGCTTCCATGGTCAGCAGGCACCTGAAGAAATTCTTCTCTGGTGTAAGTTCCCCTGGTGCTTTTGGCATCTCTGGATAAAATTGTCTTTAGTTTGGATCTCAGCTTTGTCAGAATGCTGATCACACAGCTAGATGGGAATACTTATGTTAGTGGTGTGATTTCCCTCATAGCTTTGTATATGTAGTAAAACATAGTGTATCAAACACTGTAGCATCTCAGAAAATTGCATTTTCCATCTCACTATTTATAAAAGTAAGGCAACAAGATAACTTGTGATCCCATGGGTGATGTTTGTTTAGAATTTTACTAGGCTTCCTTCCTGGCATTTTTTTAATTTACCTATCCTTGTGCTTAAACAGACAAGCTTGATTTTTGGCTGTTCATTTCTGGCAGGAAGAAATTCTACAGAGCTTGAAATTGCATGGACAGTCCTTCTACAGGAGATGAGAACAAGAGCACAAACATCTCACCCCTCTCCCAGTTCTGCCCAGAAGGCTTTAAATTTTTCCTTTAAATCCCCCTTGCACCACTCAGTTCACATTTTTCAAGCTGTTGTAAAAATTTCAGCCCTTCAATAATCTTTGTATTAATTTCCTAAGACTGAAAATAAGTAATTACTCACATTTTTCAAAATGTGATCCAAATTAAGCAGCTAGACTGTGTCTTCTTCCACTAATTATTTCAGGAGAGCTAATCTACAATGTGTGTGACCTTTTCCGAATTTGGACCCATCTGGCATTTTCAAATGGAATTGAGTATTGATCTCCACACTACTAATTTATTGTTTAATTAAAAAATCATAGTGCTGTGATGTGGTTTGATTGCACATCCTTTCCCACATTAACCAATTAACGTGGAGAGCCATCACAAAACTATCACTTTTTATTATTTTTTTTTTTAATGGAGCTTCCCAGAAATGTGGGTCTCCTCTCATATATACTAATGGTGTGGAATGTATTTGAGCATAAATGACCTGCAGGACCTGCTGTAGAAAGTAAAGTTTATATCATTTTGGGCTGACCAAGGTGCACTGGATTGAATGTTTCTGGAACTTCACTGTGCACCTCAGGTCACCAGTACCTGCTATAAAATATAGAGAAGAGGTTGTTAAACACCAGACAGGGGTGGGTTTGCTGTGCTGCCCTGGCTTGTTAGGGAGAAGAAATTGTATTTCCTGAATGAGGCAACACCATCAAACTTTGTGCTGTCAAGTTCCCTTCCTGTGGGTGAGAAATATTTAAAGCAACCCTGTGTTGTTGCCAAACTACCTATATTTTGTTATCTAAAAGTGTGCCTAAGCATGCCCAAGAGTGATGTGTTTTCTGCAGAACATTTGTTTCCCAACTGTCTTAAAAGACACCTCTTGGAAGTGCTTATAGATCCTACCTTGTATTTTTATGAATCTTTATTTCTAGTTGTTTAAACCGAGGTCTTACTGGGGGGAAATGTCTTCTGCCCCCTCAACCTTACTTAATGCTGCATCAAAAATCTCCAATGAACGAACATTAAACTAGAAATCCTGGAAGGGATATTTTAGCCAAGGATTTCTTTTACAGTCAGATCTTTGGAATACATTAAAGTTCTTCTAAAAGATTCTTGCTTGACCTTCAGCACTCCTGTGTATGAAATACCCAGACCTGGTATCTATTAGTGTGTTCCAGGAGAAAATCTGAGAATGGGAACTCACATCACACATTACCAACTTTAAAGCAAACATTTGCCTCCAAAAGGCTGTGGAAGGCAGGACTGGGAAAGGGGTGAGAGGTTTTTTTTATCTTCTCTTTCTTCTCCTCAAAGTTTTGTGTAAAATAATCACTATTTTTCCTATACGACTTTCTTATTTTCACAATTATGAAAGCAATAACCCTTTTTAGTCTCCATTTCTTTTTCAATAGTCAGTTTTGAGGCAAAAATTAAGAATATTTAAATTATGTACTTACCAAGTAATTTCTAACCAGAATGAGAAGTTGCCCCTGATAGTTTGATTTATTAAAAATAGATATATTTCATCACCAAATAATTTAATACAAATAATATGATCATATCTAGCACAAAGGCATCCAGAAATAAATCACAGTGGTGTTAAAATTAATTTGGCCTAAACTTCAAACAAAAATCATTATCTGATAATAGTTTCAGCATAGTTATTCAAGCCATCTTTGCTTTTCCAAGTCCACTCTAAAATAAATAGCCTGTCAAAACAAGACATTGCTAACAGATCATCCTTCAAGAAATCACAGGACCAGGAGCTCCCAAATTATGGCACTTTTGAAATGAAGAACATTTCAAGGAACATGATTAGAAAACCTGGTATCACCCTGGTGTAGAAATGAAACCTGGAAGTTCTTTGCAGATAAAGGTCTGTGCAAACTTTAGCACAGTTTGAATTCATCCAGTCAGAATCCAAAAAGCAATTTATCTCTGATCTTCTGAGAAGAGCCTGCAGTTGGGTGTTATTTAATATCTTAACTGTAATTGGAAATAAAAAAGGAAGGGAATCTGAAATAATTCCTTTCAATTGTTTTACTTATGGAGATTCAACTGTTAAAAAAAAATCTTCTGATTTTGACGTTCTTTCTTCCTAACACAAGTTCCTCAGTGATTCAGAACTGTGACAAAAGTACAGTGGAAAGGATTAAAAACCTACTGGTAAACCAAAATGATGATCTAAAGCCCACTGAAATGGAGAAATGTAATTCTTTCTCTTGGATCTCTGGCCCTCAGATCAGGTTCTTAATTTATTATCGGAAAAAAGTTCTTAAAATTTCAGATGCAGTGTCTAAAACAGGTTTTCTTTTAATACCCCATAAAGCATGGAGGGTTAGAAAGCTGCAGAATGACCAGGTAAAGTAGTAAACCAAATGCTTTTTTAGCAGGTCAGGAGAAGGTCACTTGTTTTACCATTAGAAATAAGCCCTCAACTGAGAGTGACAGTAAGACTTTTACTCCTCCAGTTCAAGGAAAGTAATGGCTGTCAGTGTAAACTGTGTGCTGAAGGGCTTTCACTGCTCTTATGGCTGTGACATAAATTAAAGGGAGGGGAGAAACCAGACAGGGAGGAAACAGTGAGAAGGGCTGGTTTGAAGAAAGGCAGAAGTGCAGAAGCAGCACTTGTGGAGGTGCCTGGAAATGGCCAAGCTGTGTTCATGGCTGGGTAGCAAATGTTTGGAGAAGGTAGCAAATTCTCTGCTTCCTCATGCACATGGGGGAAAATAGAAAAGAATCCCATGGCAGGGATGGTTCCTGTTTTCCTTTAATAAATATTATCCATACAAGTTGCCTGCTCCCCTGGAGACAGTTAGATCTGTTTTGGGCAGTGTCAATTGAAATAACTGGTGTTGGGAGTGGCCTGATAAGGGCTCTGTGTCCCCAGGTGCAGCCAGAAGTGATGCTGAGCCTGTTTTCCCGCTAGACATGGATGCAAACAGTGCCTGGTCACCTCAATCAACACAAGCAGGACCACTGATGGGGGTGAAAGCCTGTCAGTGGAAAATATATACCAATATATGATATAGATTCCTTCAGTAGATGGTCTTAACCTGCCATCTGGATCTGCATCTCTATCCACTGATCTCCCTGTTGCCCCATGCAGAGACAGAAAAACACACAGATGTGCTAATACATGTCACTGGTTACTCTCAGATCACCTGTTTTCTACCTGTTTTCTCCAGTATCCAGCACAAATTTACAACCACTCCAATGCTGGGCTCTGTCAAGCCTCTTATCCCACTTGCTGGTTTATCCAGCTTGATGCTCATTGGCAAATCCCCACATACGTGCACAACCCACATGGTGTGTTTGTACCTGAGTCCCTCCAGCTGCTGGTATCCAAAATACACAGACCTGTATGTCCCATGGGCCATCCTCAGTGGCTGACACTTAAACTTCCATGAGTGCACAGATTTCAGAGCCCCTTATCCAGGAAAATCAATGGAAATGGATGTGAACAAGACAGGAGAGTTTGCTGTGATGAGGTTCAGGGCACGGTCGTGCTGCGTGCTGAGCAGACACCTGCTGATGTGGGACTGGTGAGAAAGTCAGCTCCTGGTTCACGTGGTGTCGTGGTGGCAGACATGGATCATGGCCAGGATCACACATGGATCATCCCATCCTGCCCTCACAGCCCAGGGAGGAGCAGGGCCAAGGTGTTCCCTTTGCTCTGATCACATCCTGTGGATGTCTGCCTGTCATTGTTCCTCTGCTCATGTGGACAAACCCAGCAACCCAACACAAATGCCACTGATTATTCTACCCCTTGATCCATCAAACTTTGCATTCTGTTTTCTCTGCTCCTGCTCTGGCAGGAGATGAGTCTGGGGCACCAGTCCTGCTTGTTTCATACACAGCTTTCTGTTACAGTTCGTGACATCACTCAGGTGGGCACCCAGATAAAGCTCTTCCAAAAAGCAGGTTAGCACATAGCTCAACATAAAGAGGTACACAACAGCTTCAGTCTGTTACTCCAGATGCTTAGATATTCTTGTAAATCTTGCTTGATTTGCTGCACATGGGCTCGGGTGATATAGATGTATCACAGTGGGCATTTATAAAGCATCCAGATCATAAAAACTCATTCTTCATAACCATCTGACTATGATTAATTGTAACAATACAACTTATTAATTAAACTTGGGAAGCAGCATAATTGGAACTAGCATTCTCAATTCACTTGAATGAATTTCAGCATTTATTCTGCAGCTATTTTAATGAAATGCTGAAATCATCTGCGTATCAATCTATTCATTACCAAATGAGACAAATGCAACAATCCTAAGTATTCATGGAAATATCTTCATTAGAAAAATCATCTAATTAACCTGGAGTGTTCTCTAAATGAAGCACCTCAAATGTTACATATTTTCTTTCATAATTGCAATTTGAGAATATTAGTTTCTCGTTCTCCCTGATTATATTTAAAGTAAAAATAGCATTCAGCACGATTTAAGCTTTTTGCACAAAAGAATAAACTTTAGGGAAACACCAGCAAAGGGGGTGTTAACCTTCCCTGTTGTTTTTGGTTTATTTGCTGTTGATGGCCATTATCAAAGAATCAGCTTTAGCAAGAATTGATCCAGTTGTGAGTCTCACCTTTGTGCTGAAGTCTGTCTGCTCGTGTCACTGTTATTACTTGGAAGATTTATCAGTGGTAAGGACACCTCACTGACTTCCCCCCATCCCCAAATACTTCAGCTGAAAGGTACAAATTATCCCTATTCTGAAATTTGCCAAGAACTGTCACACACTGAGCCGAAGTGCACAGCAGCTGTCTGGTTTTTAAGAGCCTTATTTTCAAGGAAAAACCTTTTGTTTTATTTATAAAAACTGGAATTGCCACTCCACCTAAAGCAGTGGGGTTTGCCCAGCACGTCCTTGCCTCCCTTTCCCTTCTCAGTCAGCAGTGACATGACAGCAAGTCCTCTCACTGGGAATGGTGTGGAACGTTCCTGGTGCTTTAAGAAATTCTAACAAGTTGAAATATTCATGGATTGTCTAGCAAAAACAAAAAATTCCCAGAATTCCTTGTATGAGCCCTAAAGCTCTTGCATTGTCTGGTTTTCTCCTCCTTCCAGCACGTTATATCTCTCTGCACTTCTCTGTATGCACTTCCCCCCTGCTCCTCATGGTTTCCTTCTGAACCCCTTGGGGCAAAGGATTCTCTTGTGAGGTTTTGTTAAACACGATGTGACCTGGTCCTGACTGAGTTTCAGATACATTAGAGCACATGGAACAGCCAGCTATGGAGGGGCTTTGGTTGCCTTAAACACTTAAACACATTCCTTTTTTTTTTTTCTTCAAGGAAATGAAGGAATCAAGTGAAAAAGCTGTGGAGGAATTTGTCCTGGTTCATTATCCTTAAAATTTGCTAACTGCAATGCACAATATTCCTGACTGATTCGGAGGACAAGGAGATAACCCTAAAAATATATGCTGAATAAAGGAACTGAAAAAAAACCCTGCACAAAACCAGGGGGAAAAAAACCCCAAACCCAACAAACCGCCTGAAGATATTTTCATTAGCTACTGCAAGGAGGAGCTAACATTCCAAGGACACCTGCTCTAGGAAAAGATGATGTGAGTGGTATATGAATCCTGTTTATTTTTACCTCGAGATGAGAGGATAAAAGGCAATGGTGCACTCGAAGATGGAGGAACATGACAAGCACACTGTACAAAACCCGACATCTCGGAGGTGGGCTGGCAGTTAAGCAACACCACTGATGTTACTGTGAGCTTCATTCATCAAAGGGTGGGTGTGGATTTGTCTGGCAAAATTTGTAGGAATGCAGCACCCCTTTAGATCTCGTTTGAAGAGCTCTGAGTACTTTGC
The DNA here is from genome assembly GCF_036250125.1 of Pseudopipra pipra. NCBI lineage: Eukaryota > Metazoa > Chordata > Aves > Passeriformes > Pipridae > Pseudopipra > Pseudopipra pipra. The sequence continues at coordinate 5,943,708 of NC_087562.1, forward strand.
AAATGGCAACTCTGGCTTTTCCCCACCCCTATTAATCCAGCATGATTTCACTGACTCTTCAATTAAGTATTAGGGTGTGAGTTAATGTTATGCTTGTCTCTAGAACTCTCCACAATTTTTATAATAAAGAAGAGAGTTTAAAACATCAAGCTCTGCTTATTTATAGGGGTGCAGCACACAAGGAGTTAATAGAAGAAAAAATTCTCATATGGACAGGACTTCAAAGAAATCTGTGCCCAGCTGTAAAGAGTGCCTGAATATTTCTGCTGTACCTGATGGATGATTGGGATCTCTGTTTAAACAAAAGATTTCTTTTTTTTGATCCATCTATTTGTCCTCGTTTCAATTAAAGATTCTTAGCTCATCAAATTAGAAGCTGCTCTCTAAGAGATTATTGGGACACCACAGCTTAACTTTGTAACTTGAAGCAATGATAACTCACCCCCTCAAGGAATATGACTGAAAGGCACTTCTTAAAATGCACATTATCATCAATCATTATCATCGACAGGTGCAATATTCATGTTCTGGTGCCATTTTTTTTTTATTTAATACAACATGTTATCTCTTTTGGTTTCTCCAAGAAACAAGATTTATGAATTCACTGCCTCTTCTTTGTTCCTCTAATAACTTTTGATCCTATGAGCTACTTCCAATGAAACTTGATAGAGATATAGAGGCATCAATGATATTTTCTGTTAGTGCTTCTGTGAAAGCAGGAAGTTGGGCAGGGAGAAAAAAGCCAGCCTGGGCTAGTGGAAGGTGTCCCTGCCTCTGGCAGGGGGTTGGTACAAGATGATGTTTAAGATCTCTTCTAATCCAAACCAGTCTGTGATCCTGTGGTGCCTTAGAGTGGAAAAAGTTACAACACAAATTCAGCCACTTTATCAAACATCAGTGAATCTACACAAGGCAGGACAGGTAACCTGGATTTATGAAGGCTCACAAAGAAACAATTACTGTTGATAACAATATAAACAGTATTTTTATGCAAATACAACAGATGAATCTACTACTCCTATTACTTCTCTAGGCTTCCTAAACTGTCTCGCCAAAATTGGTATCTGCTATTGCACTGAGTTTTGAACTTATCTCTGAAATATTTCAGTTTCCTCACGTTGGTAATTTCTGCTTTCCCTGAATGTGAGGATGTCCTTAGCATGAGTCCTACATGAAGTCAGGGGAATTTTGCTTCTGATTTTGGTGGGAAAAGAGACCTGAGGACAGTGGGAATTCATAGAATTCCAGCTTTGTCATGTGTCAGGCCTGTGTAGAGCCCAGTCCACCAAGGAAATGCAGAAAGACAAAGCAAGAGACCACTGAAAAGTGGATCCTGTTCAGATATTGCAGCTCCACAAAAAGCAGGACTTCAGTTTGAATTTTCTACCAGGCAATTAAATCGAAGCCTTGTGAAATCTAAATGTACTTATAGAATTTACTCATCATCTCAATGCAAAGTTTTTGTGGAAATTGCAAAAGGTGAAAACTTCCCGGCAAAATTCCCGTTTAATTATCCTTGGGGATGCAAACAGCATCTCAAAACCCAGAGTCCTGGAGCTTTATAGAGCATCAGCTTTTCAAGCTGAGAAACACAGAAGCAGTTCAGGAGCTTATTTCAGCTGGTCAGAACCTGAGGAGGTGACAAAAAAAATAAGGTTTTAAAGCTGCCATTCACTTTGGGGTAGATAAATTCCTTCCCAGATTTGAGCAACCAGAGCAACCCACTCATCTGTATCCCTTCATGTCTGGGGGCTGGAAGTCTGTTCCTGTACCCAAACACAGGCAGAGACCACACAGCCTTGTTTTATCCTCTGACAGAGCAGACAGTGCTTTGTCACCTTGCTGTCTCTGAAGGGATTTCTCTGCTGCCCACAGAGAAATTGCTTTCTGAGTGGGGGGTTTATCTCCACCCCGCTGCCTCTCTTTTGCTTGGGCTCCAGGATTTCTCCTACACTGATTCTGCAAGGTTTTTCTGTCCCTCTCCTACCATGCTCTGCTGGCTTGGACACTTTCCTTGCTCCGTGTCCTGAGCCTGTGAGAAAACTGCAAGCTACTGATCTGACATTGTGAAATTTGGTGTGTTTAATGGGTTTGCTGCAAAGGGGCTTGTTGGAGGCTTTTTTGTCTCTTGTTTTTCCTACAACGTCGTCGTGTTAAAATGCTGCCAGAGCAACATTTTCAAGCAGAGGGAAGCTTTTATTTTCAGGGCTGTAGATGGAGCATTCTGAGTAGCCTTAATCACATGCATAAAGGTTTTAGTATTTCTTTTGTGTGGCATTTTATGTTGTCAAGTACTGTAGTCAGAACCATTTCTGAGATTCGAGATCAGTCACATCGTTGAGTTGAGATGAGTAACTCACATCTTTATGGAAGATGTAAAGAGACCTGAAACGTAAGAAAATGGGACATTTTTATTAAATGATGCATTAATGAGGCTTTATATTTTCAGCATAGCACCTGTTTATACTGACAGCACTGGAGTTCATGGATGTAACTTTCCACATTGAATATATGGCTTGTTCTTGCTCTTGTTACAGCCTGATTATTCTGGTGTAAATGCATCACTGCAGGTAGATTCTTTTTTATTGTAGAACAGCCATCTGTGTTTTTAAAAACTTGATGAGGCTTTGAAAAGCAGAGCAGCATCAACTACTTACAATAGCCAATTTTGATAACTTCAGAATCAGAGCATTCAAAAATAATCTTCAGCAATAAGTGAAACTAGATTGTATGGTGCAGTGGGAGGCTTTATGTGCTGATTGGCTCTGTGTGTTCTCCTTAAGCACCTTTTCCCTCCACTTGCCAAATTTAGACATTAGATAAAAGATTTTAGAATGGTGCCCTAGGCTCCTCTTTGGTGGTCTTAATTATTTACTGCCTCCTTGCACACAGTCTTCCCTACTTAAGTAATTGCACTAACAAATTACAGTATTAAAATGTCTGTCTAAACAATTTGTAGGTGCAGGCTGATATTTAGATGCTTAAAGTGCTTCTCTGAAATCCACAGTTTATTGTGCATGCAAAATTACACTTCAAAAAAGGAGTGTTTCTGAAAAATCAGGGTCATTTATGTGAATATATCCAGTGGTTGTAACCAGAGTAATTTGCATAATTATAGAAAAGTACTGTGCTGGAATCCACAGTAACTTCATCTGAGTCTGTGATACCTGTCAAATGGAATAAGATGCATTATAGCCTTTGCCTCTTAAAAAATATACATGTAAGTGATGCCTTGTCTTGGTCTTCCTGGGCTAATTCAATGTTCTCTGTAGACATTAATTTTACACTGGGCACTGCTATTGTGAGGCACTCTGATTACTGTCACTTATATGAACACTTGAGAAACTAACTTAGCTAAGAGAAATAAAAGGACTTGCCCAGGGTGGCAACACAATCAGTGACAAAAGCCAGGCAAAGAACACGGATTTTTGTTTTATCTCAATTATTGCCTTGGAAAAACAGATCTTTATAGCATGTCTGTGTACAGGATCATGTTCAGTACTGCAGGAAGGTGTGAGCTTTATATCTGATGCTCTATGAGAGTGTAGGGTGGAGTCCTTCAGCTGACTTTACTCATCCTCAGGTGTGTCTTGAAGCTGGGTCTCTGCAGACAAATGGGAAGATGGTCATGCCCAGAAGGTGATTAATCCATGCTAAGAGAGTGCATGGCTTGCTCCCTGGAAGCCCCTCTGGATCTCTGGCAGTGCAGATCATAGAATCATAGAATCACAGAATCAACCAGGTTGGGAAGGACCTCTGAGATCATCGAGTCCAACCCTTGATCCAACCCTGCCGTGGTTCCCAGCCCATGGCACTGATGCCACATCCAGTCTCATCTTAAACACCTCCAGGGACAGAGAATCCACCACTTCTCTGGGCAGCCCATTCCAATGGCTGATTACTCTCTCTGTAAAGAATTTCTTCCTAATATCCAACCTAAACCTCCCCTGGCACAGCTGAAGACCCAGCCCTCTTGTACTATTGCTGGTTCCTGGGAGAAGAGACCAACCCCCACCTGGCTCCCCCCTCCTGTCAGGGAGTTGTAGAGAGTGAGAAGGTCTCTCCTGAGCCTCCTCTTCTCCAGGCTGAACAACCCCAGCTCCCTCAGCCTGGTGGTTTAGATGGCTGGTTTAGGCTCAACACCCAACTCAGATCAGTGGAGCAGGTGAGTTGAGTCTCACCCTGAAGAGACAACTAATTTCTTCATACTTTTTGCAAATTCAGTGGTGAAAAAGAGTACCCAGTAAGCTAATCAAGCCAGCATTGAAGGTAGAAGTCAGTTCCACTGAGCTCCCAAAAACTTCAGATTCATACCCAGTCCTGGCATCCCTTCTGAGAATGCTCAGAAGCCTCCTTGGATGTTCCACTGCAGGAAAAGCAGAGCCCTCAGTCCCTCTCCTTTTTTATAAGCAAGTAAGACTATGAATACAAACTCACCAGAACGCTGTGAAGGAAAGACAGTGCTGGAAGTTGAAGTCCTGCATTCCTGTTGGAAAGACATGGTTCTACTGTGGAAGAGGCTGTGTAGTGACCACAGGTGTGATGTAAGGCTGAAATGGAGGTGTCTATTTGTCCATGGAGGTGTCTATTTGTCCATACCCAAACCACCCCTGTTTGAATGACCTCAAAAGCAGATACTTCCAGCACACTGAAAATGAGCAGCAATAGAGTTTGAAGCAACAAGAATTTATATTTTTGGGGAAGAGGGAGGGATAATTATAGCAGAAATTTTTGAGATTTAACTTCAAATAGATGTATCTTGACAGAGATTTGTGAGCAAGTGGGGGATAGTACAGAAAGAGATGGTAAAAATCTAGCATGACCTGTTTTTTCATCTGACTTAGTATTCTTAACAGCAGCAGCTGATGCTTGCAAGCATTTGCATTGCATCCATCCTTAATGTTCATGATGTTACATGAGATAACAGATGCAGAAGGATCTGATCAAAGCACAGTCTTGTGACTCTCATTCTGAACGCAGCAAAACATTCCAGAAAAAAAATGAGAACGATCAGGCAGGTGTATGGAAGAAAATTCACAGCAGATATGTGATGGCTCAGAGGAGATGGTGCAGAAGTGAGACGAAAGAGGTGAAAATGGGAACCATGGTTTTCAGCTTTCTGGTCATGTTGGATGGCAGACCCTTCTCTTTCCACTTAGTTCTGTACAACAAGGGCAGTATTTGTCCATCTCTTGCAGGTGAGAGGTGCCTGTAAATAAATCAGCAAGGGAAAAGAAAGTAAGGACATGTTCCTGCATTTAGAGTAGAATATCACCAATACAGACTGTGTGTGTTTACACCCCTTTAGGGAAGGAAAGATGATGGGCAGGTGATAGTGATCTGATTCCTTTTTCCAACAAACTCATTCTGTACTTCTGTACAGCTTCTCCAAGGATTTCTAGGTATAGAAATGGAGGAAAGACCAGTTCAGTTTCAAATTCATATATTAAGAACCTAAACTATGTCGATATTTTTAATTTATATGAGGAGTTTATGCTGGATATTTCCTATGTGGTCTATCTCTTCCAGCAGAAGTACCAAGTTACCCAATAAAGTTCATAGCTGGGGCAATTTGGTATTTTGGCATCATGAGTTTGACGACAGATTTAATCTGCTTCACAACACTGTGAAGAAAAGAGAAAATTCAAAGAATAATGGGTTAATGAAACTAAAACTTATTACTGAGGCAATTGTTCTTGTTAAAAACTTGCTTTGTCTGTGGAAGTGACTCATGCTTCCCGAGCTTGTCATTGCTGCAGGAGCTGCAGGGCTGAGTGAAAGAAGATGACACCACCCAAGGCACTTAAATGTTGTCTTTCCAGGCTATTGAAGCTGAGAAAGATAAGACTGATCCCAAGAATAAAATACTGAATGAAGAGCCAAGGGGCATCACTTCATTTCCCAGCCCTGATACAATTTTCTTCAACTGTCTCAGGCAAATCACATAAAGTCTGTGTCTGTTCCCCTCTCTGTAGATTTGCAATAGTACTTTTCCATCTTATTTAGGTGGTGGTTTGATTTCTGAAGATCTTAACAGCAGCAGGGCAAAGCCTACAATAGGGGAAACGTATTTTAATAAATGACACTTCATCAGGGAGGGTCATGATGAAACATTACAGCTTTAAGGGCTTGACTGAGGGAAGAACTAAACTTTTTTCTTCAAAACTTTTAGAATATGTTGACAAGTTGGAAACTGAAAGGTGTGACTGGGCTGAAATCAAGGGAGCTCTACCAAGAATTGATTTCTTCAAATTGTGTGAAAAATCACATACTTGTGAAGTGGTGACTGAGAGATTAGGAAATATTGTGAAATTCAGATCCCAGGCACACAGCAAAGGACTCCTGAAATAATATTTCAGCTCCCTGGAAGTGGGGTGGTGAGACCTTCACCCGCAAGGTGGAAGCCTGAGTTGGTTGGTTGGTAATGACAGGAACTCGTGTTGAAAGGATACACCCCTTGTGGGCAGGGTAGGACTGTCCTGAGGTGAAAAATAGAACACTACACAGTATTTCCTTTTTTTTTCTACCTTTTGCTTCGGTTGGCAGACTCCCAAATCCATTGCCTTTCAGAGTGACTCCCCGGGGGGCGGGCAGGGGAAACAACCTCTGTTTCCAAATATGCCGCTTCTGTTTCTGCCTCATCTTTTGAAATGTTGTCAGTGTGTTTTCTGCCTCTTCTGTGGCCTTTCCCTGTTTCCAGGCAGGGGGTTTCTGGGTAGAGAGTGAGGAGTGTGCACGTGCTCTGCTGCAGGCAGAGTACCTTGGACAAAACCGAGTCCAGCAAACTTCAGAGGCAGCTTTAACAAGGCTGCTGGAACTGATGGGCCTGTGAAGTCAGCCAGTGTGACAGCAATTTATAAGCTGTGAATAGAACACTGTGCTGATTATATTGATTTTGAAACCTACCACCGGGGCTGCTATTCATTGACATTCTTGTTGGCAGCGTGTCATGGAGGCTCCATCCACGTTAAAAGTGAGGTGTATTAATACCAGAGTTGTCAGATTTGTCTGGACTCAAATCCAGACAGTGAAGGCTTCAAAGGGATCATCAAGAAGATGTCCTGTGTCCTGGTAGTTTTGGAATTTTCTTGAGTTTGTTTTTACTGTAATCTGCATAGAATCATCTGAAATGTTTTCTCTCTGGGTCTTACCTGGGGTCTGCCAAGTGCAGCTGGTGGAGCAGCCACAGAGTCTAATCAGTCACTTTTTTGGCAGTGAATATCCATTTTCTGGCAGTTGTGGAGGCTCCAGGCTTGTTCTCTGCCTGTGGGGGGTGTTCTTAAAATGTAATGGGGACACAACATTTGAGTTGAGTTCAGCTGCAGCATCTGGCCTATGGTAGCACAAGTGGTGGCAGCTCACCTTGGGTTTGCAAAGTAGGGCACTGAGCAGGGCCCTGTGCTGCCCACAGCTCAAACTGCCAGCAAAGACAGGAAAATCAAATGAATTCCAAAGTCTTGAGGAAAACCTTGGGGGGCTGGCACTCTCCCTGGTCTCCCTGCAATAAGGAAAGTCTTTAACTTTTTTAATTGCTTCCACTTTTTTTCTCCTTGATGGTGACATTTCTTCCCCAAGTGACTCCAATGGTAGTTCATTTATCATTTTTTCCTTTCCCAAGCCCATGTGACTTTGTTTTCCTTAATTTTATTTAATTGATTATAACTAATTGACTCTCAGTTTAGGGAATAGAGGTTTCTGAGCCTGCTCTTAATTTATTTTTGGTTAAGTCTTTTTCTTCTAGTTTTGAGCTGCAAGGTTATTCTGTAATAAAGAAAGAAAATGCTGAATGGAGATGAGCCCTGCCACAGAGTCAGTCCCTGGCCCTGGAAGTCACTGGAAGCTCACTTTAATATCCATTAAGTCTTCTGTCTCTTTTTGATTTCACTGCACCTTGGACACAAGCACAACTAGGTCTCCTGTGAATCAAGCTTTTAGATTCTATCTACATAAGAATTTATTTGCTTTTCTTTCTGCAGATTGCATACATTGTGTTGAAATCTAGGAACAGCTTACTCCAATGCTTCATCTCCACAGTACAATAGTTGTTTTGCTGTTTTAAAAGGGAAGGAAAACAGATTTCCTTGGCAGTGAAAATAATTTCAGTTCAATCTCTGTGCTGTGGATAATTATATTTATTTTCTTATGTAAAATACTTGGAGTTCCTCGAGAGAAAATATTGTTTATTTAGGAGATGCATTTAAAAATAAAACACTGGCTAAATAATACTGATTCATGAGGTTTCATAACGCAGCTGCTGCCTTTCCTGATTCCTTGGAAGCAACCCCTCCTCCTCTGTGAGGAATAGTCAGAGGTGGTGCTCTCTGCACACCGGATCATCCCAGGAAAATGGTGTGATGACTGAGGGAATTGCTGGATGTGGTCTTCCCTTCCCCAGACAACTTCTGCTGTATTTTCTGCTCTGGGTTTTAGAGGACAACTCCAAGTAGTCCCTTGATTCGGATCAGGTCTTGACCAAACTGACAGCAAAATTGTTTCTTTTTTGCTATTTTGTGGTTTGTGTGTATAAACTCAAAGGGGTGAGGGGCATTTCCCAGTGGCTCTTTCCATCCCTCCCATTCCTTCCTCTCTGCTGCCTGGTGATCATTGCATGGGCTTCCTCTGCAAATTAAGAACAAACTGTGCAGGAATCCTCACTGTGCCATGAAAGCCAAGGGGATCTTAAAGAAAATTCTTCTCTTTTTTTGATCCAGACGTTGTGCTTTACCCAAGAGCACCATCTCCTGGATGTCACAGCTCTCCATTTCTGGGAGCTGAGCTAAATTCTGCTTGAAGGGAAGGTTGCTGGGGAGAAATTAAAGCTTGTAATCCTGTTCCTGGTGGGCAACTCACTGTCATTTTGTGTTTAACAAACACCAAAGCTCTCCCTGAACTGTTTTCCCTTGCTTTTGCAGATATGGCCTTCTGACCTGTTCACTAATGGCAGAGCTGGGGACTGTCTTCACAATTCCTTGCATTTCTTGGCTGCCTTTGGACACTTCGCTGCAAGGTCCTGCTATTCATTATATTCTTGCTGGGAGTTCCCACTTCTGGGCTATTATTTATTTGCTCTGGTTTAATTTCATTCTTGGGGGCAGATTTCTGACTGGTAAAATCTCTGTATCTTGACCAAAAGGTATTTCTCTCTGAAGCACTCTGAACACCTGAAGAAGAAATTGTCTTAAGGACCTCATTTTGGTCCAGTATGAGATTATACCATTGACTTGGAGAGATCTGTGGATGGAACTGATGCTGGTTCAGGTCAAGAGAAATCTTATGAAAAGCCTGTTTTTAAAAACTGAATGTATATAAGTATGATTACCAGAAGAATCTATTTTGAATCAATGCTCTCTTCTGCCTCTGTCACAGCTAAACCAGTTGGAAACACAGTGAAATATTCCCAAATCTTCGTTCACGAAGCCTAGCCATGAAATCTTTAAATGTGAAAAGGGCTCAATTAACAATCAGGCTAAGATAAAATTTAAATTGATTTCAGTTCACAAATGTACTCTTTTTGCAGACACTAATTTAAATTTTTTTCTGTTGTTCTGTAACCATCCTAAAGATAAAGTCACAACTGGAAAGAAGTTCATGACAACTTGGACGTGACATCATCACCTGGCTGGTGTCTTGGACAGACAAGGTACAGGGGTCTATCAAACACACCCTGGCCATGTGCTCTGGCTAAAAAAACAAACCCAACAAATCACTGGAGTGAATTGTGCAGGATGGAGATACTTTGCACTGTTTTGCTATTTCATGAGTCATTTAAACCAGGGGAGATTTTACTTACTAGGAGAAACTTTGGAATTGCAAGGGTGGTTAAGCATGGAAGAGATTTCCTTGGGGCTGGTGAAGTCTTTATCCTTAGAGGCTTTCAAGCACAGATTAGAGAAACGTCTATCAAGAATAGTCTGTGTAGCTGAGCCTGCCTCGGGCAGAAGATAGACTGAGTGACCTTTGAGGTTCTCTTCCAGCCCTGTTTTGATGATTAATCCTCTGAGGGAGTGCAGATACTCTGTGCTACACTTGATCTGAGCTGGGATGTAACACATTGGTTGTTAGTGCAAAACAAACACTCTGGCTGAACATCACTCGTAAATTTTGCTTCAAGTGCCTGTGTTGCAGAATGGGAAGCTGTTTTTATTTGTCGGAATGGAAAAGCCTGAAAGGTGAGGTGGCTGAACTCCCTGAGATGCTCTCTGGCATAACTGGATGGTGTTGACCTACTTCAGAACCTTAGTAATGGGGGTAGATTCTGCTAAACTCTCTCAGCTGTGTGTAACCTCCTTTTTTTGTCCAAAAGTTGATCAGCTCATATTCATGCCAGTAAAATCTTTATTCCCCCCATGTTACTGTTCCCAGTACAGACACTGCATGTTGTACTAGCAAGGCTAAGTAAGACTGAGCTTTCAGGGTATGTGTCTTCTTAGGTAAAACTAGAGAATTCAGGGTGACAGGCCCTCGGGGCAGCTTTTTTGAAGTCTTTGGGCACTGTTACAAGCACATAATATCACATGGGAAGAGATAAAATGGAGAAGTCCTTTTGGAAACACTTGGAGACCTCCATTGCTGCAGCTATCACTCCCTATGCTCTGACTGCCACAGCTGCAGAGGCAGAATTACAAGATCTTATCACTGGAATCTCATTAGAAAATGCCCACTGAAGTCTTTTCAAAGAGTTTGTTTCAAAGCACACCTGACTTCCATCTTGCTCCTGCTAAAAATGCATCCACCATGTGCCTGAATAAAGTCAATGAGAATGCAAGGTATCCATCCTTTTTTTGTACTTTCCCTTGACAAACCAGTATTTCACTAACATGAGCCTGGAAGAATAGTGCTCGAGTTTAACATGGAAAACATTGTTCAGCAGAACTCGCTTTGGGTTGTAAATGAGGTCAGATATTCAAAGGGGATCTAAATATTAAGGTTTACCAGACAGGATTTGTATTATGCTCTTGACAGGCACTATTTATGCCTCTGTAAAAAAGTTTCTTGCAGATTAAAGTTACAGTAACTGGTACAACCAGCTTCTGGGTCTATTTTTAAGCTGCATAATGTGCTGCTCAATATCCTTTGATTATGGCAGAGATTTGGGTTTTATTTGAGGAACATGTCCCCGTGTGAATGTGCTGCACGAGTTGCAAATCTATTATTTACACCAGATACAGGGTTTTTCTTTGTTGCTTTTGAAAGCAATTCTGTCTGGTCCCTGAGTTGCAGCTCAGTGTGACACCATCTGGTAGCTCTGTGCTGATCCCAGACCTGTGCGAAAGACACGAGCAGAAGTTTAAAATTGGGATGTTCCGGTTTATTTTAGCAAATGCCCCTTTGAGACACCAAAGCTGCAGGGTAAAGTCTTCTGAGAAACCTCCTAACATGCCTCTGTTCAGTGCTGAGCAGCAGCTCTGTAGATCCATCCCCTCCTCAACATTACATGTAAGTGTGAAAAAAACGGAGATAATTCAAATTTGCAACATTTGTCTGCAGGTTGAGTTCCTGGGCTTAGGTCACTGGAAGAGCAGCCCCTCAGCTTCGTAATTGTTAAAATATATTTCAGTTTAAAGAGACAGGAGTGATGCTACTTATGTTCCTATTTGGATCCTAAACATCCCAGAAGCCCTAGAGATATTTGGAGACAAATTTAGCCTACACCAGATCCCTGAAGTGTTTGAAAATTGAGGCTATTTTAACCCCTCTTGTTCTCTCATCTTGAAATATATTTCCCTATTCATTTTTCTCCAGGGTGAAAATGATTTGGAGAAATATGTTACTAGTAAAAGAGAGGAATAACAAGGATTTTGTCTGAATGTCATGTAGCCTGGAGGTCTAAAGGAAATGAAGCTGTGATATCAAGTAGTTTTGTGTCTGTCTTTGACAATTCAGTTATTCCCTGAGGCAGAACCGTGAAGGACCATCGGTGAACTGGTGTCCTGAAAGATCTGCTGTCTGTGATGGTGTCAGGAATGGTTGGAAAGCTCTGGGGCAAGAGGAGGGAACTGCAGGAACGCCGAGTACAAATGAGGGGCTGTTTGCACTGATTTGTCCCACTGTAAGCAGAACTGAAGGCAGACTGTGACACATCACATTGGTGAATCAGCAGAGCAGCTTCATTCCCTTGCCTGTCCAGACAGGACCTTTCCTGAGTGCTGCATTTGCATTCCTTTACAAAATGTTCTCTCTATATTAGCTTTGAATGTGCAATTACATGGCAAACATTCTTGTATTTCTCTTGATGAGAGTGTTTACAAGACCGGCATTTGTGATGTTTTAAACCCGAGATTGTTTAGTCTTCTAAATTTAGAGCTGTTTCTTTCTCTCTTCTATGCAAACCTGGTGTTACCAATTGTAAGCTGACTTCAGATTCAACTTGCAGAATTTAGAACAGTATGAAATACTGTTAAAATAAAGAATTATTCCTTTCCTCTCTGTTGTCTTTCATGCACACATATTCTGCACTGTGGACTCCCACTAACAGTGAGCACGTTATAGATTAAAGCTCCTCACAAGGTCCCATTTCCACCTGAAGGGTATATGGGGAGATACAAAGGGGGTATCAAGTAAACATTCCAGTCAGCAGAGTAATAAAACAGGCAAATGTCTGTGTGACTGATGCCCTGTGACAAGTTTCAGTGGTCTGCAGACCTCGGGCTTTGCTGCTGCCACTCACAGAAGTGTTGGAGCCCTAAGGAACAGGGAGCTCTGGCCATCAGCAAGAACTAACAAGCCCTTGCAGTTCTGGGCTGTGGCTGTGTCCAGGTGTGGGACAGGGAGCTGGACTTCCATATGGGAATTGCTGCCAGGATTCACCTGCTCTAGTTCTGTGCCTCCTGATGTGCAGAAGCTGGGGACACGAGGAGAGAGGTTAAAGGCTGGATGCAGAATGTCAGACCTTTGCTCTCTGTCCTTTTGCCAAAGCAGGTCCAGTGCTGGTAAAAACTCTCAACTTCTAGTGCTGGAGAAATATGCCTTCTGAAGGTACAGCTGCTCTGGGAGGATCCTCTTACTCTTGTTTTCTCACCAGATCAGTCTCCCTCAGATCTTGTTTTTGGTGAGGTTTGTTGCTCCAGAGAGGTCCCAGCGAAGGCCATTGGTCTGAACCCCTTCACACCAGATTATACAGGAATAATTCAAACCCATTAGCATCCATTCACCTCCCACTGAGTTTGTTGCCCTACCAAACCTATTCCTAGCTACCTTTTTCCCCTCTTCTTGTTCTCTCTTCTGCTCTGCCTTACTCTCTTATTGAAAAAACACCTGTCTGTACCAACTGCCTCTTCCCTTAAATTCCACAGGGAATGCTGACTGCTGCCCTGGATATCTTGCATGACTGAACCACTAACAAGCAGTAGGTTACTGCTGAACATGCCAGCTTTGAATTCTGCTTTAAGGTCAGGAGTGATTTTGGCAAGGAGGCTTTCCTAGCAGTGTTGTTCATGCCTCTGGATTGGGAACCTCCCAGCAACAAGCCAGCAGGGAGCCACTCAGGGACCTTCCACTCAGAAAGCACTGGCTTCTGTCCACTAAAACAAATATTTCTGGTCAAGGCCTTCTGCTTGTGTCAGCTCTCCTCTGTTGTGGAACGAGAACATATTGTAATCTAGAGCAGGGAAGCTGTGAATTTAGGAGAAGCTGAAAATGGGAGATGGCCAGTTCCTGAAGAGGTAATTGCTTTGCTCAGGCATCACTCATTTCTTAGCAGTCTGCAGTGATAAAAACATGCTAAAGCCATTCCTGAGATTTCTGTGAGGATGTTTCCATTTCGGACCTGTGACACCTCAACACAGGAGAATTGTTGGTTCTGTTTCTTGTCTTCACTCCACAGAAAACCTGCCTGCCCACACATCGCTTTTTCTCATTTTTAGCTTCCTCTCTCAGTAGTGTTCATTTTCTTGAAAGAAACCTTGTGTGATTGTAAAGATAAAGCAGGCAGGAACATTAACATTTGTTTGGGTGGGTTGGTTTATCATGAGAAAGTAAAGGTTTCCCATCCCTCTGACACAGGACTGGAAGTGAAGCCAGCTCTTCTGACCTTGGCAGTGACTTTATCCAACCAGGACCCCAATTAGCAGTAGTTTAGTCCAATGGGATTAGCTACAGACTGTTAAATTCATGTCATGTATGCCTCTGAAAGGCCAGCACCAGCCTGTCCTTGCTGGATTGGGTATGAATGGGCATATGAAAGGTGAACTATTCTGTATTCTATTACTTGTCCCCTTGGGCCGTGCAGTCTTCCCCTGGAAAGCTGAACTTTAAATATGATAGTTATTAAGGCTTGTCCAGGCTTAAGATTTAGCTCATATAAATTCTGACAGGAACAAATGACTCTAAATTGTGACCAAAGCTGTCTTTCTTCCCATTCCTTTGCCCTTCCAGGTCTGCTGCTCAAAAAGGAAACTGCATCAGAACAGTTCAGGAAGATAAACATCTGCTTTAAAACAAAGTCATCTGGATCTCTTCCTAATGTAAAAATATACTGCAACGTGCTGGGCTGCAGCTGAAAGCGAGATGGTTGTGACAGATACTTTTCTATTTTAAATTGGCTTTTAGAGCAGGTTACAAGTGGAGGGCAGTGAAGCATGTCAAGCTGCATGCAGAGCTCAGGGGAGAAGAAGACATTGTGGAATTCAGTTTCCTGGGTCAAAGCTCTATCAGATGATACAAGAAAGTTTTGATGGAAAAGCAGGTAGACCAAGAAAAATCAGTGAAGCATGCTAGGAAGCAGCTGGATCTGGGAGTTAGGACACAAGGCATGAAGGACTCTGGGAAATTTCTGACTGTGCAATTGAAGGGCAGAGCATTTCCCCACTTTGTCCCTGCTCTGTTCCACCTTTTTCTTTTTCCTGTTCATGTGGTAAGTGCCAAAGAGTGGCGACTGTGAGTACTGCAAAGCTGGGTTAATGTAAGGTCTGCCTTCAAATCAATGGATTGACTCAAACTCATGTCAGAGAGCTGCAATGGTAACTGAAAAGCAAGGGCAGGGCTGGGAGCCCTGCTGCCGCTGATTTTCGGGGTAGGAGGGGTCACAAACTAACACCTCAGCCCATCTTAACTCTCCTGCTGTCAGGAAGCCTGGCAGATTTTGGCCGGTTTGTTACCCAAAGTCTGCAGCTCAAGGCAACCAACCCCTGCTCTGCCTCTACCTGGAGCTGCCCATGAGAGAGCACCGCTGGTAAAGGCAGCCTGCACAGCACATTTGTCAGCTCAATTACAGTAGCTTAGAAAGATCTCTCATGTTAAATAGATGCAGCTTTCCTGCATGTTCAAGGACTGTTTTCAAGGACTGTGTGTACAGCACGCAGCCTGCCAGGGCTCTGATCTCATTGGGGATCTTGAAACAGTAGCAGGAACTAACTAAACACAATTTTACCGAGGTTGAAACAACATGTCCTTTGACTTAAGATAATGGTGCTCTGCAAAGCTGCCTGAGCCAGTTCCTAGCCCGTGGTCCCTGTAAAAATCCTCAGTGATGTTGCAGAGGGAGGGGGATAAAACCAAACTGTCCTGTGCCAAGTGATAAAACCTTTTGCATATGGTTACACTGCTATCATTTGCCCTTAGAATGCCTTTCACAGAAGGATCTTGAGACATTTTCCAGACATTAGTTAATTAATCTCCATAACATCCCTGTGAATTAGGTGACTTATCTACTATTTTACAGACGGGTGAGCTGAGGCACGTGGAGGTTAAATGTCTTTCCTGAAGTTAAACAGTGAATTAGAGGGAAGTGCTGGGAGTAAAATGAAGGGCCCCGATTCTGTTTGACATCCCTGTTCTCTCCCTCACACTGTGGTTACCCAAGAAAACTGCCTCCCTCTACACCCTGTCCTGTTTGAAAGGAAAGTGGTTAAGTTCAAATATTTCTGTGGGTGTTTGCAAAACATTAGCTCATTAGTAAGTATTTTACTTGTAATTTGAATACATGACATGGATTCCTGGGTATTAAGTGGAAGATTGTACTGTGTAAAACAGTGATTTCTTATTTGAGGCCAATTAAATCCTTCTCACAGGGGAATGAAGCTGAGTTTAAAGACACCAACTGCATGTGTATATTTTGCCATGAAAACATTAACACCTCAAGCAGAAATGTATATTTTTGAAAGGCTTCCAGGTTTGGCACTATAGGCTCTCTTGTCCCTGAGAGAAATTGATTTTCTTCAAATGTTTAGCAGATTTTTTTTAATTATACTTTTTTTCCCCCACCAGAAAAAGGAATTACTGGTTTGCTTCATATTTAAGTAGACATTCTGGAAGTCTATGTTCTATACATGTTCTATATTTGCAACTTTTGACAACCTGGGAAAAGGAAATAGGTATTCAGTACCTGTCCCACACGGTGTTGCCTGTCCAAATCAATAAATACAACAGGAAGGGCAACGGTCTTGTAGAGAATTGCAGTTATAGTTGCCACCTGTTTTTTGGCAAGTACTATATTTACTGGCATAAAGCCCATTCATCTTTGAAATGCTCCAGCTGCTGATGATCTATTCTACTTTAATAAAGTGTTTAAAAATCTCCAGCTGTTTGTGAAGAACCAGCTCAGAGGAGATGATCTATTTGACAGGCAGAACGTGAGCGGGGGCCTCGCAAACGCTCCGTTGTGACTTTGGTGATTAATATTGACACGTGGAATTTGGCAGCTCTTTCTGAAGCAATCTCCTGCCAGATGGTGGAAGAATGGAGGGAGCCTGGAAGGAAAGGCAGAGGGACTTTCCACCTGCTGGTACCCAGTGAGTTGTCACAGGGAGGGATGGAGAGGAGGCTGGAGGGAAGGGCTGTTCCATGACGGGCTGGGTGGGACACACGTTCTGGTCCTGCATCCCATCTTTTGGAGATGACAAACCTGGGATAGGTCATTAGGTCTTCTCCCACAAGGAAAACAAGCATCTGTGGCCTCATTCCAACCCACAACAAATTACCTTTGTTCTTCCAATTAATTTAGCCTTCTGCTTAGTGTGCAGCAAATGCATAATTAGCTCCAGAAAGACAGAAATGTTATTTCAAAAAACTGTTTGAAATATCCCAAAGAGGCATTCCAGCAGGCTTTACCCACTGTTCCTTTATCTCCATTCCCAATTTAATTACCAATGAGCCTCCTTGTTTAATACTGCTTTATGGAGCTCTTCTTTTCTTCTCTGCTGCTATTAGAAAGTTGCTGATGTGGAAAAAAAGAGGGGAAGTGTCATGAGAAGAATCATGGCAGACTGAGCTCACTTTGAAAAATCCCTAGTCAAAGCTGAAGTGGAGGCTTGCTTGCTTGCTTTCTTTTATTTTTTTTTTTAGTCTGAAACACCAAAACATTGAGGGACAGGGATGAATTCTTAGCAGAAGAATGTTGAATCTGCCATTGTTTCCTCTTTTTGCTTGGAAAAATGGGAGTAGCATGATGGGTGGAACATCATCTCTCTTGAGCACATATTCTGCTATGAGACTGGCAGAGTGCAGGAATAAAAGTGCAACATAAATTTGACTTCCACTGTAGTCAGAACTTGTACTTATCCTGTGTTTGTCAAGATGAAGTTTGAAATTCAAGTGAATATAGGAAGGGAGAAAGTTGTTATTTTCATCCAAAAGAGGGATAACAATGTGATCTGTGGCTTTCTTCTGTAGATACCCTGCCTCACCATCCCAGGAATTATGGGATTTTAATATTCCAAACTGTCACCTGAGCTGGGGGGAGGAGGAAGATATCAGCACTGCACCCATCCATCCCACCTCACTCATGGTCCCAGGCCTCTGGAAAAAAAGATTTATTCCCTCACACCATTCTAATTCTGTCTCATTGAAGTGAGTTGTTTCTGATTTGTGCTGGGATAATAAAATAGAATAAGAATATTTACTTTTTTACAGAGGAACACAAAGATGCTACAGATTCTTGATTTGCTTGGGAAGAAGTTTGAAAACTTCTTTGCCTATTTTTGTCTGATAAAGTGGGCCAGAAATGCTGCTTCCTATTTGGTCACCAACACCATCTCAGTGCTAAGCTTCTGACTGATTTAATATTTTGCTCACTGAACTTATGGCAAGTAAAACACCTTTTTATTGTTGTAAAGCTTGTGTTCAGTTCTGCAGCATCTTTCCACTCCCCTAAAATGCTGTACATGTACACCCACAAGGTTTCATCCATGCAGCCCATGCACTGGGTTGGAGTGTTGCTGTAAAGGATCCCATTCTGCCCAGTTTTAGCACCGTGGGGAATTTGGTTGCAGTCTGACCCCACACCAAGGCACATTCACAGGGGTGCTGCCACTGGAATGTGTCTGTCTGACACATTTTTAGTCTGAGGTCAGAGACCAACTTCCCTCAGCAAAGAAAGAGCTGGAAAAACAGAAGCACACCATATCTTCACTTGTTTAATTATGTAACTTGTAAGCTTATAAAGTGCATCCCTGAAGCCCAAGCAAATTATCTTTACTGTGTGAGTTGTCTCTCCATCCCCATGGATTGTCATGTGTTATAGTTACACATCCAGAAATCCTCCAGCACAGCCTGGACTACAATTCGCTGCTGGGCTGGGAAGTGGCGCTGAAAGGACCAGGGAGTTTAGGACAGGAAACGAATGATGCCATCATGCCCAATTTCCACTTCACAGGAATTTTGGGAGGCAGATTGTCAATACCCAATCTACAACTGGGTCCTCGGGCTGTCAAGCCCGGCGTTGAGGAGCACCCTGGATCCTGCCATCTGCTCAGGCTTCTCAGTGGCACTTTCTGCCACGGTATCCGAGCATCTAATTACTACAAGGACCTGATTCATCCAGAACCTGATTCCTCTCTCAGCGCTGTGCTGCCTTCATTGCAGAGGGGACAGTGCCATCTGCAGCCGTGAATCAGCCTGGCAGCGGGGTTTGCTGCCTGCCTCAAAAATGTGAGATGATTTGGTGCATTTATCTATTTATCCTGGTGCTCTCTGCTGACAATTCATTAAAAACAGCACCCTCTGCTCCTCCAGTTCCCTCTGAGCCCTCCTGTGTGTTCTGTCTGGAGCTGAATGCTCTAACAATGAGTAATGGACAACAACACAATTGTCACAAAAGCAATTTTGAAATCACATTATTCCAACCACTCTCCTATGTGGTTTTGTGTCATTATGAAGGCTATTTGACAGGTTTCATAGAAAATGTCTAATCTTTATCCAAATCACATATATTTCCATCAGGTTTTGGGCTCTTTTGCAGGTGTATATCTCTTGAACTTTTAGAATGATTATTGTAGATGTCACTTACTTGAAAGCTTCAACTTCCACTGACAAACAGATGGTCTGAGAGAGGAAAGGAACCTGGAATCTACCTGTTGGGCCAAAACCCCACAGCAAATGGAGGTTGATTCTTAAACAAACACTGAGGTTTTCTGTAGTTAATTAATTAAATAGTACTGTCCTGGGAGTTTTTATAGCCTGCACCTGTTATATAAAGGGGAAAATGGATGGGATTTGCTCTGTTGTGTAACCTGGGAGGTTTGCTGTCCCACGGGCTCTGGCACTGATGGTTCTAAATGCTTTAGTGCTGCTTCGCTTCTTCCCTTCAGGCAATAAATCTGTTCCTGCTCTTTGGAACGGGAAAAATCAAGGGATTGTTCCTGTTGTCATCAGGAGGCTCTGATTCCTGTGTAACAACTGCACGTTTGTTGAACTGTTTTGGTAAAGACTTTAGAGGTGGGGAAGTTTTGTTCTGAGCCTTGCCAGAATTGAGGGGTAGGTTGGGTCTGGCCTATGTGTCACTGGTGTGATCCCATCAGAAGCTAATCAGTTCCAGCAACTATCCCTGAAAAGTGGTCAAATCAAAGGAATGGCTAAAGGAGTGGATTGATGAGTTTTCCATGCAAACCGGCTTACAGGGACTCTCAAAAACCTGGACTAATTTCACTCTGAATCAAAACTTCAGCTGTAATAAGCTCCTGTAGAAATGTACCATCAGTCTGCTCAGGAAAAAAACTATATTTTTGCTACTGAACCTACAGAAGTATCTCCTTTGGTAGCAAGATTTTTGCCACTTAGTTGTCAATTCTCTGACATTGAGAACTGTAGAGAATAGTGGAAATCTGATCAGATCACTTCCATACGAGCAGGATTTAACATTGTAACGAGTAAGATGGACTGATGTTTAAATAGCAGTAGATATTTGGGTGAAGATCAGAGGATTCCTTAGTTAAATAAAATTCCTAGTGACATTTTTGCAATAATTCTGAGGAATTATACTGTGTATATTTAGTTTGTGATAAAGCTTAACCTGTAGGATCTCCTACCAATAAAAGAGCCTCATTTGTCATAAACTAGTTGACCTGCTCCACCTCTTCTCACTGTGTCTGGTCTTTGACCTTGGCATGCACCACCAAAGCCCAAAGAATTAAAGGCTAAGCATCATCCCTGAGTCTGATCTGAAGGGTGGTCAAGAGAGAGTGTTCCAGAATCACAAACCTCATTGAAATTTCTATCCCTGAATATCTGTAAGAACAGTTAAACTAAGTCTATCTGACTTCATGGCACAGTTGTGCTTTGGAGCAGACTGAGAGAGAGCTGACTTCTCAAGGCATTTTCTGGTTTTTTCTATGACTCTAAAGACAGAATCACAGAAGCACAAAATCACAGAAAAAGGAACCAGAAACCCGTGCTGTGGTGTATTATTGGTTAACAGTTCCAATTCCCCATGCGACAGAAACAGTTTTCAAGTAGACTTGCATTGTGTGGCCATAGCCTTCCCCATCTTTAAAGAAAATTTCCAGTAATTTTATATTTATGCAATGCTGTGAGTGCATGTTCACCCATCACCTTGGAGCTGGAGATACTGTTTGCACACCCTGAGGTGAAGCCTATATCATCTGTGTCCTTGCAGAGAGGGCACATGCCCTCGACCCTTCCTGCCTCAGAGAGCTGAAACTCTCTGTTTATCTCCAAATAACAATTTTTCCACTCAGACTCAGTTAATACATGCTAACCTTAGTGTAAACATTTTTTTTCCCGTAGATAAACTCCCTCAGGAAAACTTTCTGCTTGATTTTTGTGGAGTTTCTTAGCTGTAATCAGGCAGAGTTCTCTGAGTTTCAAGCTGTGTGCCCCCTGCAGAAGTGTTCTGCCTGCTAATGATAGGCACTCAAGCTGTTCTTTTTGTTTAGGCAAGGCCACTTGAAGGACAATTCACTACTTTTACCATCCCTTCCTATCTTGTACACAAGAAAACTGCAGAACTTTGCAAATTCCCTTTCCTTAGTAAACCTTCCTTGAAAAATACCTGCATGTCGCTACCAAGGATGTTTCTGTGGGTTTTAGGAGGTTGCTGTAGGGAGATATTTCCATCCTTTTCTGAGACAAACCATAAAACAGTAAGAAAAAGACTAACTGATAGCAAAAATGAAAGCTTTCTGTCCCAGGAGTGAAGATTCATTATATAAACACCAGGCAGATCTTTAAGAGTGAATTTGGAGTTCGCAGTGAAAGTAACTGTTCACTTAGTTCCTGGCAAAGCTGTTTCCAAATTACCTGCAGCTTTTTATAGGAATCAGGCTTATAAAGCAGGGTTTTTGAGACAATCCTTCTGCAGACTTAGAAAAGGTTGTTGCAGTCTTTGTTGTGCCACTATGAAGCATTATATCAGACTTCTGCCTTCTCCAAGGCCAGGACCCACCAGTTCTAGTGCAAATCCCTCTTGCCTGAAATGGGCACTGCCCTGTCGTTGACTGACACTGAATCCCACCTACATCTTCATTTGAAGGGGAAAAGACTTGCATCTAAGCCAGCTGGGTTTTGAGACATGGATATACCTGCTCCACTGCCCCCATCCCCCTGTGCCCCACGAGAAATATCCCTTCTTTTGGGGGAAGATTTGGGGAGGGTGTGAACAGTTGTCCACCGTGCCTTCTGCAAAGAGCACAGGTGTGTGTTCCATCCTTCTGCTGGACAAGTGGTTAGTCTGAGATGCTTGGGAATGCATATTCCAATAGTAGACTGTATTTATACACAATATGTCTTGAACAGGATCACTTTGTGGGCTCTACACGTGCCAGTAACGAAGCACCAATGACATGGGATGGCAGCCCCCGTGTTAACGCTGCCTGAGGGCTGAAATCCTACAAACAAGCTTCTCCTCAAATTTCCCTCCTTTCCTTGGCAATACTCAGAATACAAAATCATTTATCCTGCAGGAGTGATCCTGTGTCTGTGTCCATCCAGCACGTTGTGTGCTTTGGGGTGAATGGATGGGACTCAGGGAGTGTTGGAGGCCTCAAACCCTGCGCTGTGACCCAAACCCCCAATTCCTGCTCATCCCGGGGCTGTGCACAGCCAAACAAAGCCAGAACAAGGAAGAGAGGAGAGTTTGCAGGTAATGCAAAGGGGAAAATGAGCAAATATCTCTAGCAACTTCAGACTTGGCTGTCTGGATCCTGAAATTTCTGTGGCACGGAATGTGGTGACAGGCAGAGTGTTTGTAACAGCTCGGCTTGAAGAGATTTAATTGATGCCTGACAACTTTAGCATTCATAGCAGGAGTGGCTGCACCCACACACTCCCTCTACATTCATCTGTTCCTGATGTTAAACAATAATTCTTTCCAGGTATAAAACATGGGCCTCCAGAGGGGAAAGCCAGCAGGAAAAGCCAGCGAGGTGAGTACATTTGGGGATTCAACATGGTTGAGAGAGATTTCAAATTCTAATCATGGCTTTTTCTGAAGTATTTGTTCTGCCCTATCAGCTAATACAGCAATGGTGCATGCATTAACATCCCCAAATTGAAATAGAGATCAAGGGTATAGGGGATAAATTGCTTTTGGAGCATAACATTAAATAATCAAACCATGCTGGAGCAGCCTCTGTGACAAAATGACTTACGTTTTCGGTGCTGCTTTTAAATGTGATTATGCATTTTAATTGTTTAACTTCAGTCTACGGAGTAATTTCAAAGATGTTTTAAAATAACTTGCGGCATGAAAGCCCTCCTGATTTTTAAATATGCCTCAGGTTCAATAAATTTGTTTTTAATTTTGTGTGATGTGTGAAACACGGATTTTGTTCAGTGTGTTCAAGGGGGCGGAGCAGGATTTTCTAAAACACTCTGGATCGATGAGGCTACAAATACGTAAAGACTATAGAAATTTCCATTCTGTTTGTTGTTTTGGAACGCTGGAAGAACACAGAGCTCCTACAAATTTCCCAGTGTTTGGAGAAACAAGACTTTCCAAAGCCAGGTTGAACCGGGCTTACAGCAGCCTGGGCTGGTGGAAGGTGTCCCTGCCCATGGCAGGGGGTGGAACAAGATGAGCTTTAAGGTCCCTTCCAACCCAAACCATTCTATGATTCTATGACTCTGTGGCATTTCTGCCAGTCTGAGCCCTGGGAGGAACACCTGTGGAACATAAAGGGACTGCAAATAAAGATGTGAGTGTGGTTTCTCTTGTTCCACTCCTTCACCCATTTATCTCATTGTCATCTCCATGAAGTAGAACTCTGTCCCCAGCTCCAGCTGGCCCAACCAAATGCAGAACCTCAGGGAATGTCCACACCACATCCCCTCCTATGAACACAAGGCAGGAGCAGGTTAATCTGGAAACACATCTTACAAAGTCAATAATGTGTGAAAACTGAGATTTAAACCTGCACTTTATTTATTTGTGTTCCTCACTGTTCAGAGGATAGTGAGAAGAAGAGAGCAGAAAATCATATTTTATAGTGCCAGTTGTCAGAATTTACAACCAAATTCTTGTTTAAAACACTGGAAAGATGATTAAAAAAATAATAAATGGCAGATGGTGTCATTCTGCTAGATATTGTTTGCTGTTGCCTGTTGCTTTAGAAGTGCTCAAAATGAAATTTAACAGATTTATTGTGCAAGGACTTCAATTTACTGCATTTCTTGCTAATGAGCAACACTAATTATCAAACTCATCAATCCCCTTGAATCCCAAAGAGTGTCTTCAGTGGGGATGCAGGGAGGAAGGCCTTGATCATTTCTGGGAACTCTGTGAAGCAATTCAAACTTCATGGTCATATTCACTCTCACAGTTGCTCAGTAGTAAAGTCTTAAACTCCTGCCTTGATTTTTATTTAAAAATGGTTCTGACCTGAAAGGAAAACAACATTAATGTGAAGGTCTTGTATAAAAATGCAATTAAGAATGTTTGCAACCAGATTATCAAAGGTACCACAGTCATCTCCTCCAGTGCCACCTGCTACTCTCAAAGAAATGAAGAGCTCTTGCTGATGGATTCTGTACTATCTCTGAATATAATTTTATTAAAATGGTCAGTTAAAAAGGTGAGAGCTGGGGCTACTCATAAAGAAGAACACAAATCTGTATCTCCTCATATGACTAATAAGTTGGAAAAAGACTTGGAAAGAATTCACAGAGCAATGAAGCCCGTTCAAGGATCTCTGGTTAATTGTGTTTTAAGATGTCCCCAGTTCTCAGCTGCATGGTCCATTTGCTGAATTTATTAAAATGACACATCTATTTGGAACCCTCTGATGAGAACCTAATTAAATTTTTTGCCTCACTTGTTGGTGATCCCAATGTTGTTCCTTCTAATAAGAGTTGATTCCATTTATCATTAATGTCAGCATTTACAGTTCCATCAATTTTTTAAGAACATTTGGTCTGATTTATAATGTGTTCTGTGTGCCAACAGCAGAAGGGCTGGTGTCCTTTTTGGGAGGTTGGTTTCTCCCTCCCTTATATCACATTAACATTCATTAACACTCACTTTCTCTGCTGTTAGAAGTAGGTATTTTTTAAAAGATAACAACATGACTGAGGGCCTGTCCCTGTGTTTCTCAGCATGAATTTAGGCAAGGAAGCCCTCAGGTTGTTTTTTCTTGGATGACCAGTCATTTTCATTAAAAATGTACTGCTCTGTAGAGCCAGGAAGGAATTCACATTCTTTTTCCTGAAAGATCAGGTGATGAAAATTCCTCTTTAAACTTTCTGATTTCAGAGTGCTTATAAGCGGTAAGGTTTCTGCTCCCATTCCTTATTTTCCTAATGACCTAATTTCATTAAATCTACATCAGAGTTGTAGAAAAAAATCTCAGTGAGCTTTAGGTCTTTTCAAAACACAGTGAGGCTTAAAAGCTCAGGAAATGATTTGTGTATCCAATTAATTTTCTTAATTGTAAACAAAGCCTCAGTGTCTTGTGCAATAACCACATTTCCAGCAGCATGAGGCTCATTAGAGCCCTAACATCTGAACCCCTACATTAAAGGTCCCTGGATCATTAATCTGAGCAGTGCTGCTCCTCTCAGTCTGTGCCCACTAGAAGGCACCATCTGCTAGAAAGTTGTAATCGTGAGGAAAATGGAAGAGCTTCATTAAATAATTCCATGTGAACACCTCCAGGAAAACTGCAGACTCAGGTGCAGCATTAGAGAGGCTGGAGAGTGTCTCTGACTGTGGCTACAGGTGTTTCACACCCAAAGCATATGAAATCAACATTATTTTCCTTTGGAAGGCAGTGTGAAATATTTTTACAGTATGAAGGAGTGAATTTCATGAGCTTTCACGTTTGGAGGAAGAGCCAGTGAGTGACTTCAGCACTCCCCCAGGGTTTGGGAGACAGGGGGGTTAGGTCTCTTACCTATTTCCATAGTTTTTTCTGGCAAACCAATTCCCTGTGGCTCAGCCAGCTAAGGAAGGGAAACAACAGTGCTTTACTGGGAGTGCTGAGAAAGTCTAGAAGAGAGGTAACACCATTTGCACAAATGTTCCCTGCCAAAAACAGTCTGCAAGAACTGCAGGATGGACTCCAAAGTGATTCCTCTGTCCCACAGCAGCAGCAGGCAGGGGTACCTGCCAGGATCACCTGGTTGGATTCACTTTGGGCAGAGGAAGATTCCAGAACTCACTCCTGCAGACAGTGAGTGCCACAGCTCAATGTGTCTCTGGCCTATAGCTCATTTACTGCCTGGACCAGATGCTGTGAGCTGGGAGCTGTGTGTGCAGTCTTATTTACTGTACATTGTCTTTAGTGCAGAGATTAAATGAAAAATCCTCTTAAGGATATCATAATTCTGAATCATTTATCAGTGGGTCTGTTTCAAAACATCCATTTATTATAACACCATTCCTCTGTACTGAAAGAGTATTATTCCTGCTATAAAGGCAGGAACTAAAACACCAGAAGAGATGAAAGAGCAGTTTCAAATTTATTGGTGTTGCCCAGTGTAAAATACACAGCCCACACATCTGTGATCTTCAACTTATTTCTGGGTTCTCTGGTCTTAATTCAAAAACAACACTGCTATTAAAGACAGGCTGTGAAATCTGTGGCTGAGACTTGCACGGTGTCCCTCTTAATTCCTGTCACAGAAAAACACTGATTTTATTTGCTGTTCCTAATGTAGAGCTCTTGAGAAAGAGCAGCTACACTTTGTAGTTACCTGAAAAGAGTTTTGAAACAATGGCTCTTTCCTCAGGAGCAGCTGAAATGGAGCTCTGGAGAGTCAGAGGGGAAGCGAAGCAGGGGTTGAAGAGGATGGTGGTGATGGAAATCCAGAGTAGGTAGAGGTGAGAGCAGTTAAAATCAGTGAAGTGTTAAATTTATGAGGGAAAAAAAATCCCTACTGAAATACAATTAGAATCTTTCCAGTGACTGGGAGAACCCAGCATCCTCCTAAAGCTGAAATAAGTTTCCAGTAAGTTATTCTGACACAGTAAACTCCAGGAAAGCAGAGCTACTGCTGCTGCATAGGGGAGAGTGCAGGCAAATTCAGGAATGACCATCTCTGCCCCAGGAGGAACATGGGCACATGAGAATTTATAGCTGTATAAACATCATACAAAATGGTCCCCCAATTTAATATACCTTTGGTCTGTGTTCTAATTACCTACTAACATCCAGGTCTGACAGGGCATGAATCATCACCCATTCATTATACAGAGCACACCTGTAATTCTAAACTATATTCTCTGAGCAGCAGCTGTGTCAGAGCCTTTCTATAACTTAGAACTAAATATAATCTCACATGGAACGATATATTTAAGCTAGATAATGCTTTAATATACATGACCTGACTATTGGTTACCACACAACAGTTTATTAGATTTTTCAATGACATTACAAAGAACCTAAGGCTGGTATTACAAGGTATATTGATACATTTCTTGTGTTCACAAAATTCCCCTGTTATTATGACCTTTTATTACAATTTCCCCTCAGTTTGGAAAAATGACCTGTCATTTTGCCCTCACAGCACAGAGGTGCTAATTTGGTGGCATTCAAAGAGCAATTTAAGTGTGGCCCACATGCAACTGCTGACTGCCACCACTGCTTGACGAAATTTGGGGTTGAAGCTGGAGGAGCAATGCAATGATTGTCAGGAATGGCTGACATGGGTCATTTTTCTTCACAAGTGACACAGAACAGACTCCCCCAAATACACTTCTCATTGCCCAAATACTCTAATGTAACCCATTAAACTGCAGGCCCATAAATGTGGATACGATTAGAAAAGCAAACACTTCTCCAAATCAAGTTTTTCCAAGAGAAGCAAGGCTTTAAAAATCTAACTGGATTCTCTCCTTTTTGTTCAATATATCACTGCTTTGCTACTGAACTGTTTTGTCCAAGGAGCCAGTGATTTAAACTGAAAGCCCACATGCAGACACTCTAAAAACACTATCCCTGTTCTGTCCAGCATCACCATTTTGATCACAGTTACTGTTCAAAGGTGATGCCAAAGGGCACAGGGACAGTTTCAAAGTGGAGTGTTAAAAATCTTCAATCCCATAGTGAGACTGTTAATAGTTAAGAGTTCCTTGTCTGCCCAGATGTCCCAGATGTGAGTGGCAGTGGTTGCTCAGCTGTTCACAGATGGTAAATCCGTATTTCTGGTTTATGTTCCAGGAACACACAGCTCAGGTAATACCAGGAGTAGGAGAGATGATTTTGATGTTCAGTGGCTCGTGTTTCCAGAACCACCTTATTACATGTATGAAAAACCAACACATAAACCCCAACTAGTGAGTGCTTGGTGCTTAGAACTAAGACTAATGCTAAGTTTCAATCTTGTGCTTCACTCCACAAAGTCACACAGGACAAGGCAAGGTTCCCATTTCATGAGAGTCACTAAATGCTGAGCTATCAAACATGAAACATTTAGAAAAGTACAGGAAAGAGAAAAAAGTGACTTCACAAAAAAATGCACCCAGTAGTTGAGATCCATAAGATCTGTGTTTTAATAACACAACCAATTGATCCTCATAACAAGAATTCAAAAAGTGAAATTACAGTACACAAATCAAAATATAAACTACCCTACCCCAACTATACAATGTACATTAGGAATGCAAGCTCTGTAACAATATAAAAATGCTTTTACACACAGGAGTTGCAAAAAGCCATTCTGTAATTCCAAGGATTTGTAGAAAAAAGAAAAAGTCAACTTCCAAGATTCATCTTGAGGCATTGGCAACCTGTTGGGGAAAAATAATAAGAAAATAGATTACTGAGAATTAAAGAGAATCATGCTCATTAAAAGTTTTCATTTGGGGAGTTCAGGCCAAGGGAAATGACCCTGAGGGCAATGAAGCCCGTAAGAATTTGAGTTTTTTGGTACTTTTGTCAAAGTACCACAAAAAATAAGTATCTTAACAAGCCAGAATACATCTGTTCCAAACACTATAAAGACTGCAGAGAACGCAAGACATGACCTCAGAATCTCAAGCTTAAGAAAGGCTGAGACATGTCTGTCTTAGTCATCCTTTAACATGAAACATGTTTTATTTGCCAGTTGCCTTCCATGGATTGCAGAAATCAAGCTCTGCACAAATTGAAGTGAAATCTCAGTGCTCAGACACCATAGTTAAGCACATCTCCCCCTTGTTTATGCTGTAACAGTTCTGGCACCTGCACTGCCTCATGTCCTCAAATGCCTTCAGCAATTTTAAATGCTGTGTCTTGTGCTGCCTCGTCACCTGAACTTATCTACATGGGTTTGGACTGGATTTTGAGCTGCCAGGAGGATGAAACATCTACTTCTCCAATGTTTCTGTAATACAGGGGCAGGTTATCAATTAAGAAATTACATAATAATATATAATATCGCATTTTCCTTTCAGTAAGAAATTTCTTTCTCCAGGGAATGTTGCCCTAGGACCCATTTTGCCTCATCCCTGAGTGTTCTCTTGCACTGCCCTGTGTGAGTCACTACCCTCTGCAAGCTCCTCGCTTACACACAGGAGGAATTTATAGCCCCTGTGACTCCAACACCTCCCTGGGCGGCCCCTTCCAAAGCCTGACCATCTTTTCTATGAGGAAATTCCTCCTGATGTCCAATCTGAACTTCCCCTGGCACAGCTTGAGGCCATTTCCTCTCATCCTGTCCCTTGTTCCCTGGGAGCAGAGCCCAACCACCACCCCCCCAGCTCCCCCCTCCTGTCAGGGAGTTGTACAGAGAAAGAAAGTCCCCCCTGAGTCTCCTTTTCTCCTTTTCCCCCATCTCCCTCAGCAGTTCTCCAGACACACCTCCAGCTCCACTGCCCCTCCCTGGACACTGTATTCACAGCACGATTCTCTGATTCTGCTCTGCACAAACCCCACCTCACAAACCAAAGGAAAAAGTTCCATCTGTCAAAGCCAGTAATTTCAAGGGTTTGTTTCAAGGCCAACCAGGGCCTGTCTCACTTTAGCTCTTGTTGGGGGCTGGGGTCTTGTTCTCCCCCTCCAGCTCCTCGACCCCCGCCTGTGTCATGAGGTCAGCGATGTTCTTCTCCAGGTCATCGATGCGACAGCTCATGTCATCGAGGGCACAGGGGTCAAGGAAACGACACCATTCCAGCCCTGCTCGGGCTTGTTTGCTTTTAGTAGCACAGCTCTGCTCAAATTTTTATGCTCACTTCAAATTTATCTCACGAATCCCGCCGGCAAACAGACCCTATGATATTTATTGCATAGCACCCGAGTTCAAAAAAAGGATATTTCTTCCGATGATTTGGTCAGACATGGTCTGAAATTTGTCCTGCATTTGCTGCAGCAGTGTCTGCACCTGATAGAAAGGGAGAAAAGAAACGTTTTTCTTTCATTAGAGGCTGTTGCATTATCTAATCTCATGTAACGAGGTAACTACAATGTTCTTTCATTGCTGAGCACAAGCGTGCCCAAACTCTGCAGTGTAATTATATATATATGTAAAAATAGTACTTAAATATATATATATTTACATAAATATATATACATATATATATATACACACAGAGGACAACTGAGGCTTACAGTAAACATTAGAGTAAATTGGCTGAGCACTGAACAGGCTCCCCACGGCAGTGGTCACAGCACCAAGCCTGTGAGTTCGAGCAGCATTTGGACAACGCTCTGAGGCACAGATTCCTGGGGTGTCCAGTGCAGGGCCAGGAGTTGGACTCGATGATCCTTGTGGGTCCCTTCCAACTCTGAATATCCTATGATTTGTAAGACCTAAAAAAACGCCCGTGTTTCACAACCAGGGCTAAACCCACAACGGCTGTTTCCGCATCTTGTTAGTCCCACAGAGGCCCTTTTTTTTTTCGGTACCACAGAACCCTGGAATGGCTTGGGATGAAGGGACCTTAAAGCCCAGCCCGTCCCAACCCCATGCCACGGCCAGGGGCACCTGCCCTAGACCAGGGTGCTCCCGTCCAACCTCCCCCTCTCGATCAGCTGCTCTCCCCGGCGCCCCCGGCCGCTGTCCCGTCGCCCCGCGGCGCGGTCCCTCACCACGGCCGTCAGGTCCTGGACGCTCTTGGGGTCGGTCTCGGCCATGGTCGCTGCGCTCCGGCTGCGCCTCTTCCGGGCCGCGCCCGCCGCTTCCGCCGCCTCTCGCGAGAGCCGCGGCGCGCGGGGCACTCTGGGAGTTGTAGTTCCGCCGCGGCGCGCGGGGCACTCTGGGAGTTGTAGTTCCTCGCCCTCGGGTGCTCCACCGCTCCGGCACCACAAAGCTTTTCGGTCTTTGTACCTTTCAGCAGCGTTGGTGTTCATTGCCTACAAGTTACATATTTCCCTCGTTAATTAGAATTCTATCTTCTACTGGTTAGTGGTTCTCTCTTGGCGTGCTGATTGGTGCCATGCTCAGTCTTCCTCCTCTTTCTTGGGTTTCTTGGGTCTGTGGTCACGATCTCCCCCTCCCAGAATCACCTGTTGCCCAGTCGGAGCTGATTCAGCACAGTCACTCAATTATCTTTATTAGTTTTCTTCCTTATCTTGAGAGTTCTACCAAATGTCCCCGTGGCCCCTTAAATTCTGCATCCTCTGTTCCCGCTATCAGTGTTACATCCTTGTCCCCAAACTCCCACTCCCCCCACCCTCAGGTCTGAGATCACTGGAGGATGTCCAGCCCTAGATATCAACATGTTCTACCAACAAGTAATTTGTCTTTTTAACACCTGGACATCACTTAGTGCTTTTTAGATCTACCTGTTTCACGGATTAAATCTCCTTCCTTCTTGTTGACTAGGCTTGAAAGCACACAAAGATCAAACATCAAAGAACATCCTTTCTTAAGAAAAATTTCACAGATTCCACATTTTGCAGCTCCGGGCTCTGCTGGGCCCCTGGCCCCCCTGGGTGCTCACCCAGTCTGAGGGACAAACTAAGCCCTGTGTGGGGAGGGATGGCTTCAAAACAGCTCTTTTTACCCCAGAACATTGAGCCTACATGTAATTTCATGCTGAGAACAAAAGCTCCCCTCACACAGTGGTTGAACAGTCCTACTCGTGCTCTTAAACAATGACTTTGTGAGTTAGGGAATTACAGACGTGTTTGGACAGCCTGAGAATATGTATGGGTGTGTTTTCATAGACTGTCTGCTGAGCATTGCTCTGTGGTGGGTTAATTCAGAAGGAATGAGCAGCTCAGCCCGGCAGCACACACTGCAGGGGCTCCAGAGGGGCCCTCTGGGAATATATTATTGTGGCAAATACTGTGTCCTGTCCTGGGCTTCTCAGTCCAAGAAAGACAAGGAGCTACTGAAGAGGGTCCAGCACAGGCCCCAAAGATGATGAGGGATCTGGAGCATCTCTCTCATGAGGAGAGACTGCGGGAGCTGGGCCTGATTAGTCTGGAGAACAGAAGTCTGAGAGGGCATCTCAGCAATCTGCACAAATATTTCCAAGGCAGGTGCCAAGATGATGGTGCCAGACTCTTTTTGGTGTGTCCAGTGATAGGATGAGGAGCAATGGCCATAAACTAAAAGACAAGAAGTTCCACCTCAACATGAGGAAGAACTTGTTTGCGTTGAAGGTTGCAGAGCACGGGGAAAATTACCCAGGCAGGGCGTGGAGTCTCCCTCTCTGCAGACATTCCAAACCCACCTGGACACATTCCTGTGTCACCTGCTCCAGGTGACCCTGCCTTGGCAGGGTTGGACTGGGTGATCTCCAGAGGTCCCTTCCAACCCCAACTCTTCTGTGATTCAGATTAAATCCATGCCCACCCCACATTAGTGACGTACTCATTAAGATACCATAAAGCTCCACAGGATGGATTTGGGGATGGACACAGGATTAGTGCTCCCTAAGTGTCATGTTATAGGGTTTTTAGACCCAAACTGCTCATTTGTAGATTTTCTTTGTGAAGTGAGCCCATGTTTGCACTCCTTGGTTATTGTGAACCCAGATAAGATCTGAAGTTAACAGCCACATTGAATATGACTCTGTAAATGGAGAATGTTTAACAACCACATTGAATACGAGCCTGTAAATGAGGAGTGTTTCCCCTTCACAGCAGGTGGTTCTCAAATGTCTCCTTTCCCCTGGAAGATGACACGATGTGCTGAC
This sequence comes from Pseudopipra pipra, assembly GCF_036250125.1. Taxonomy (NCBI): domain Eukaryota; kingdom Metazoa; phylum Chordata; class Aves; order Passeriformes; family Pipridae; genus Pseudopipra; species Pseudopipra pipra. The sequence continues at coordinate 5,976,439 of NC_087562.1, forward strand.
ACACTCTGCCTCATCCCACAGCCAGGAACAAACCTGAGCTGCAGGGTGTTTGCATTATTGATGTGCCTTTTGGAGCACTGTAGGAGTAATAAAAAAACCTATTTAGTGCCAGTTTGGGGGAATTTTGTTGTCTTTTTAAAAGTAAATATGGCTTCTGGTACTGAAAAATGCTGAGAAATTGTCTCCCATTCATTTGGTTTATGTATTTAGGAAAGGTGGTTGTTTTCAGAACTGTTATTTGGAATCAGATAAACTGTTGTTGTGAAAAGTCCCTTTGAACAGACCCAGACCTGGTCCCTTGGTGCTAATGAGACATTAGTGATGTGACCTCACACCTTCGTTCCAGACTGTCACCAGTCGTGGCAGGTTTGGATACATCTGGTCCCTTTTTTAGCTCAAACACCCTAATTCCACGTTCCATTTTAGGGTCTGGACAAGCCCTGGATAGTTTTGACATATAACTCAAAACAGGAGCCCACTAACCAGTCCTTGTTATGCAGGAGTCAGATCTGACTGATAAAATGATTCCTCGGGCCATTAAGGTTTTTAATAAGTGTCAAATGGCTTCACACTTGTTCTCATAACTACAAATCTTTTTTTGTGTTAAGATAAAATATTTTTGTTATTTGTTTGCTTTCTAGCGTGGTATGGTTAAAAATGAGTGACATTTTGCAGAGTTTTGTCTCCTTTTTGAGGCTGCACTGAAAGAAAATGCTATGCAAGGAGGACTGGTGGGATTAATGACCCTTTCACAGTTCTGTTTGGAGATTACTCAAATGAATGGAGCTGCAGAAGGCTGAATTCCTTTGCTGGCTTTTTACTGACAAAGTCTTAATTTAAAGTATACAGGGGACGAGGACCTGTACAATTTACAAAGAGCCTGTTGTTTTCCTTAAAATCAAGGGAAATGTAGGAAGATAAATTTAAAAACAGTTAATGAAACTCCTTTAAAATGCAGGGATATGCAGTTCCAATGCAGAACAGTTGGACCTCCTACAGCAGCAGGTTGTGTCAGGTTTTGGACAAAAGCAGCACATTTTCAGTATTCCAGAGAACTCAGAATGAACTTTGCCTTTGTGGAACCATGGTAGGGATTTCTGGTACTGGTGTCTTTAGTTCTAATCCAGTTCCTGTGTCCTTTGGTGAAGTAGGATTAGAGCTCAACAACTTGAAAAAAAAAGACTATTAATTTAAGAGCTTACTTTTTGTGCCAGTTAATGCCCAAATCACTTTAAGTAGTTAATGCTGTAAAATTAATTCTACATTTGTTGTCAGGCCTTCTTTCCAGTAATCATGACCCAGGGATTGGGTGACATCCACTGAAATCTAAGTTCAAAAAGGCACAATAAAATTTCCCAAAGGTGGGTTTTGCAAAGACAATTTTTTTTGCAAAGAGTCCATTTTTAGCAAAACCACTTCTGTTGATTCTGTACTGGCCTCAGAGATCTGTGGGCCTGTATTTATGTCTTTTTTTAATAGCAGTTCTGCCAGAGGACTTTATTCCTGGTGGAATTCTAGTGCATTAGCTCACTAGTAACAGTTAGAAAAGATGAAATTATTATATCTGTGTACTGTGTGAGGCAATAAATAGCAACTATACTTTAATTGCTTTGACTATCAGATCTTATTTGTGCTCCCTGATGACTTTCAGATAATTGTGGTTGTTTTCATACAGAGATTGTTCTCTCAAACTGTTACAACTCCTCTGTTCCTTCATTTCAGAGTGCTGAGTTTATGGATCTTAAGACACTCAGCACATAAAATAACAGATTTTTTTTTTTATTCAAGTCAGAGATTTACAATGAAATCTTGAGATTAAATTTTAATATCTCAGTTACAACCCGAGTTCCTTGTGGCAGAAATTCTTGTGAAAATATAAAAATAGGACAAATAGAATTTATTTATTACTTCCAAAGCAATGACACTCCTTAGAGGCTGTTAAATATACATGAGGCCAGAACATATTAAACAAAGGACTGTGCTTAGAAAACAACTGTCAAGAGGAAAGTAAATGTTCAGTATCATGATTTGTGGATATTTAACTGGATAAAACAAAAATTATGGAAACAGCAAACCCAGGTCAGGAACAAACGTGAGGGTGATTTGTATTAAAGCAAAAACAGCAACTAAAACAAAGTGCTTTTGCATGCATACCTTCGTGCAGTGTGACCCATGCACCAAAACGAGATATTTTCTTCTCACATATAATTATAACAAATAGAAGAGCTGAGTGCTGGTTTTGCAGCCTTTGCATTTCCAGTCTAATCAATCAAGCCAAGGAATTACTTGAAGGTTCACAAGGGTTTAGTACAATGAAGTTATTTTATGGTTTAACTCATAGAGAGATAAGCCTGTCTTTACAGTTTTAACTTGTTAATTAGCCCTGTCTACTTCTTTCCCCAAAAAAGGAATGTGCACTAAGAGCCTGATCCTGCAAGCTACTGATTATACCCAGCTGCTGTGTGGAATTACAGGTGCTGAGCACCTCAGGGTTGACCCATGGTTGTTCTGCAGGCCTAGGTCACACAAAAGGGGACAAAAACACAGCCTGCCCAACTCCAGGCTTTTCCTTGAGGAAGACACTGAAGGTTAGAGAGTGTGTCAGGCACTAACTACCCAGTTTCTGGTTGAAATACAAAAAGTGCTCTGGGAGGTGTTTGGGCTCCAAATGAGGTGATAATATTTAATCTCAACTGGGAAGTTGGAGGAGAAAAAATAAATTTAATACCAGGTTATAACAGCAACCTCAGTAAAGGGCATGAATTATGTGGGTTCACTCTTGTGTAAAAATCCTGGATGGGGAATGGGAAGAGAAGGGGTTTGGAGCTACAGACTGCAGTGGGCAGAGGGGGGAATTTCTGCACTGTAAACTGTAGCCAAACAATGACTATAACAAAGCCACTGTAAGATTATTTAATCTTAACTAAGATTATTTCACTTTTTTTCCCCCTGAAAAATTATTAATTTTGCTAATTGTAAGGGTTTTCTGAGAGACACCAATTCTGTTACTCTCCTCTTTCCTAACTCCACTCATCAGTAATTCTGTTTAAAGAGTTCTCTGCTCTAAGGATTATACATTTATGTTTGAATTACAGCTGTTGTCTCTGCTTGATATATCTCCATGTACAGCTTGTTTGCTGAAGCCTTCATTTCTTTCCACAAATATAAAATAATGATTTATTTCCTTTTCTTTTTTTATGCACAATAATGAAATATTCCTTTATTTTATTTCTTGCCTTCTTGTGGATGAGCAGTTTAGGGATGTCTTACCTTTTGAATGCTAAAAGTCTACCAGAATTAGCTGAAAATTTAAAGGATGACATTTCCTTGGATATTTCTTATAGAATACATTGGCATTTGTGCTGCTTTGAATAGACAAAGCTGGATGATTTGATTATAAATACTTCATGTGTGGAGGAGAATAGGTAATTATTCTCAGTGTCTGCTCCACTAAGATGTTTTTTCCCTCAGTTATTGTGTTAAAAGAAGTTTGGCAAATCAATCATGTATTTACAACTGCATCTCTCAGATTGAAATTAAGGACAGCTGAAATTTTTCCTCGTTGAAATTTGAAACTTTTCCGTCCAATTCCAACTCTATGAAACTGCAGCCAGCAGAAAAGGATCATTTATAAACAGACAGAGGTGCCACCTGGAAAACAAATGGAAAACTGTGGAAGCCAGGGCAGAAAAGGGGGCAATTACATGGCTGTGCAGCCACTCTGGATAATGGGGAATTCTAAAGGCTTTGCAGAATGGGTAAATTTGTAACACTGGAGCAGTGAAAGCCAATTCCTGCTCTGGCTGAAGCTGGTGTTAAATTCCCGTGGTCACAATTAGATCAATGCTGAGCTCTTCTTTTGCAAAATCCACCCACTGAGGAATGAATAAAACCAGCATTTGTTTGCTCAGTACCATGAGAGGGAAGGAAAGGTTTCCAACTGCAGCATCCAGGCTGAGATGGGTCTACATTTAGCTTCCCAAATTACTCATTAGAATGACTTCTTCATTTTCTGCCCAAACTGCTCTCCAGTGCTCTCAGCACAGGAAAATCTGCAGTTGTCTCATCTGCTGTGGATAGACTGTGATATTCCCTTATCTGCTTCAGTCTAGACGTCTTTAAATGTTAACAGCCTTAAAAGTGATGCCTGCAGTTCCCTGCAGTTTTCCATGTGCTTAAAGTGTTTTTGACGGTGGACAACAGAAAATTCCTCCCTGTTCATCATCCCTTCCCTGGTTTTGAGCCATGTTTTTAGCAATCCAGCATGATGCATAAGCAATGGAAACTGAGAGGAGTCACATTTTGAAAATAAATTAGAACAGAAAACAATCCTCAAAACAATGTGATAAATACTTGTGAATCAATGCTTGTCAATGTGTTATTTGTGCACACTGAGATTTCATTATTCAGTCAGCCCTGAGTAAAACTCCGTCTAAAGCTGCTGGTTATTTCCCTGCCCTTATGAACATAATCATAATCATAATCATGTTGAAATGAACCTCATGCAGAGTTAGTGGCCTGTGCATTTCTTATAATCCCAAACGTCCACTGTGTTCAGTAATGTAATTTCTGGGGTCAATGAGACCCATTACTGGGCTATGGATGAGGCAGGTGCTGGAGGTTTGGCTGGATCTGGAAAGGAGAAGGAAAAGCATTTCTGTCATCCTTTGAATCAAAGCCGGTGGCAACCATTGATTTCAACAGGAAATTACTGCTCCTGTCAGGAGGAACTCTGAGGACATTTCTTCCCAAAAACTCCTTTGCTCTAGAAGCTTGAAGGAGTTACTTCGTTTCACCAAGATTCTTGTGTTTGATTTTCTGCACTGCCTTCATTTATTCAGAGTGGAGAACACCGACTGACTATCCCTGCTTTTCCATAGGGCAGTCCTGGAGCCTCCTTGGCTCACTAGGAACAAGTGAGATCACTTGGGGTGTGACCTGTCCAGGGTAGAACTGAGGCAGGAGCTGTCCAGGTGGGTGCCAAAGCTGGATTCTGCTCATGGAGTCAGCAGAGAGTTCTAGCACTCAGTCAAACTGTCTGGCTGCATCACTTCACTGCTTGTTACAAAGTCATATCAGAGTGCTTAAAGATCACGATGCACTTGTTAATTTGATGCTTTGAATAGTTAGGAGTGCTCACAAAACAGTTTTACAAACAGAAAAACAATTTTACACCGTACCTGCAGCACACCGAATCAAGAGTGATCCATCAGGGTGTCACCACCACTATTCATGTCGCCTGAAATGGAGTTTGACTGGAAAGATGAAAGAGGAAATTAAGCGTAACAGAGTGATAATAGAATGATCAATGCTGCAGACTTTGTGTGTGCATTGCAAAGGAAGATATTTTGTCAATGTTAGCCACAGATGTGTGAGTGAGGTGATAAGTCTTATCTGAAATACAAAGCTAAATGGAAGTCATTAGTATGGTGGAGTTAACACTGGGGCTTTACTAAGCAAAGCAAGAAAAACAAGAAGGATGAGATGATGTCCCAAACTTTCTCTTTCAAGAAAGCATAGATAGTTCTTTGTCATGAAATTCCCTTTTCTCAATATTTGAATCATGATTCTATTTTCTCTCGTGAACATTGAGTGCAAAGAAGGAATTTGCAGAGAAGTCCTTTTCCTCTAGCATTTGGGTAGCCTGGGTTGTGAACCAGAAACCTGTTGTCATAAAAACTCTCACTTGTTACTAAAAGTCTGCTTTCCATGGAAATGAAATCATCGCTTTAGGGCAAAGATTTTCTTTTCGATGGAATATTGGTAGAAGGAGCCTTCACTCAATAGAATAATCTGTGCTGAATATCAAGAGCCTCAGATTCATCTACTGTGAAGCCTTTTGGTCACCAAAGTGTCCCTGAACGCCGATCCAGGCAGGAATACCCTTGTGTCTCACCTTGGGAATCCTCCACAGTCAGCAGGACTGGCACCTGTGGCAGACATGTTTGCAAAACTCTGTAATGCCATTTTCAATTTTTTATTATGTTAATACTTCCCATAAAGGAAAATGAGGCTTCTGAATGTCTGATTGCTTATAGGGTGTGGCATTTATTATTTATTCTACCTGCTTTTGTTGATGGTTGTTGCTAAAGAGATATCCTCACCCTCATGGGTTCCAATGCTTTTACAGAACATCAAGTTCCCAGGATATCATTACAGGAATCGTTAGGGATCTCCACCTATTTCCCATCCTTCCATGCAAGTAAGAGTTTCAGTGTTCCCCAACTATGTTACATTCAGCATTTTGATTGGGATGGATTTCTGCTCTCTGGCCTGTTTTACACAGCTAACAAGGTCCTTATTGACAGCATCTGATCCACTCTTTTAAATGTTCTTAGCTACTTTCCTCAGTAATATCAGATTTTGAACCAGATAATGGGATTACCCTATACCAATGAGATGATTTAAAATATCTTGTGGAGTCAAAATTTCATTATTTTAATCTTCCATTGACCATTATATGAACTCTTGCAATTCACTGTGGTTTTTCTACCAAATTAAATTGCTTAGCAGTGGCTTGTATCAAATCTTTTTATAACATCCTTGAAGAGTCAGTAGCTTTCCAAGACAAAATTTTCTTCTAAAATTCCTTTTCCACACAGTAAACTTTTACTTTTTGGCATTACTGGCTATTCAAATTCCAAGTCATTTACCTTTGGTTTCCATTTAATGTTTAACCCATTAAAAGGGCAGTCACCAGTTGGCTTTAAATCTGTGTTTAAATCAATCTGACCACCACCAGAGCAGTTCTGTTTATGGTTTAGATGATGGCAATCCCAAAGTTGTTGTTGGTGCTTTGAAATTGTCAGTTTTGGTCAAAACAGAAAGTTTTGAAGCAAACAGGAGAGAACTGAATGGATATGGAGACCAGTCACCAGTTTCAGAGACCATTAGAGTTTTAAAAGCCTTGGATGAGCAGGAATTTTTCAGTCACTACAGTGAATTAGGCATTGAGGGAGGAACTCAGCCTTGAGAAAGGGCTTTTTGCTAAGCTCTTTACCAATGTCCTTGTTAGATCCTGTTTTCAACCCACTGTGAATAAATTTCAGTCTCCCAATACATGACTGCCTGGTTCTTTGTAATTCATTGCATTCAAATTTAGTGTTCTTGGGGATTTTCTTCATTCTCCTTTACTTTTGTGGAAGGTTATTTGTAAGTATGTACATTCTCAGACTGGATGCAACCTAAGCCAAAACTCTGGAGTGTTTTCACCAGCAATCTTGATTTGATCCAGCACATTATTCCATATCTGCATTTAGATACTCATATAAAAGATGTTAGACTTGAGCTTTAGGGTTTTGAGTACATTTGGATTCTATTTGTTTGGGAGCTCATGCTTTTTCTAAACTCTTGCCATCCTTCCAGGACATTTTGGTTGAGGCAGTGCCAGTGCTGAGCAAGGTCTGTTGTCATGATCAGCATGATCTTCTTGATCCTGCCCCACTAGTTCTAAGTGCAGCTGGAAATGAGATCCCTGCAGCAGAGGCAAGAGTTCACTTTCTCTCCCACAAGGCTCATGCCAATGTGCCCCTGCCTGGCATCAAAGGAGATATTCAGTCCCTTCTGCTGGTGAAAGATGTGGGCTCTATACCCCTAATTTTTACCACACCCTCCCCTCTTGAAGCACCAATGGTAGGTAACTATAATTTCACAGAACTGGTCTAACAATCCACATCTCTGAAATGAGCCAGAAATAAAGTACAGCAGGAATCACAGGTGGTAGATGATATGCTTTAACTGAGCTGAGTCTTTGAAAAATTAATCTGATGATTATGGGAAGGGCCTTTTTAAATCAGGTAATTTGAAATGAACTCTCTTTTCCATGTCTAGTTAGTCCATTGTTCAGAGTTTATGGCTCAATTTGCTATTTGGTGTTTAAATCAGCATTTCCCAAGTGTCTCCTGAGGAGTTTAATGTAATTTGAGACCCTTTCATTCTTGAATGCTGCAATCGTAACGAGGTTAGGAAGCAGATTAGTTAAAATTAATTTTTCCATTGCTAAAAAGAAAAATATCGGTAGATAATTCAGAACTTCTCAGAAGATAAAACAATTTAAAAGACTGGAAGGCTGAAAGTAATCCATCTTGAGAGTCTATCTGCTGTCCAGAGCAAGCATGGGTTCCAGCCTCTTCAAGCTGCAGTTGCCTTTGCTTCCTGAGAACATGCCAGATGTGACAGGAATGTCTCCCAGATCGAGTGTTGCTCGATAAAAACACGTCAGAGAGAAGAAATGCAGCAAGAGCTTGTCCTGTTCTGCTCTGTGCAGCTCACCCAGGCAAACAGGCAGCACAGCCATTAGCAGTCAAACAGCAAAAGAGGTGTGATTTAGGTTTTTCAGGTCTCTGCCTTTTATAGTCTCATAATAGAAATCATTAGGGATCCACTGAGATATTCCATTTATTACAGTAAATTTAGATGGCTGGTGGCATTAAGTGCTGTTCCAGGTCTGGGTCATGATTGCTGCCAGGCTGAGCGAGGGTGCATTAACTCCAGGAGGTGGATTATTATCCATCAAGGCTGGTGGATAAGGCCCAGATTTCCCAGCTATTGGGTGGGTGGCAACATGTCCAAGAGAAGTGTCTGCCTCTTGAATCTGAGGATGACTTCAGGATCAAGTCTTCATGCTTTTGCTTGGGTAAATCAAAAAATCTGAGCTCTTTCAGCCATTCCAAATTGCACTTTTTTCCTTCTGCAGCTGCCTGAGGCCAACTTCCATTTAAGCACTGGAGGAGAGATATTCCCTATGTCCTAAGGAAAGAGAAGGGAGAAGGAGGTGTGTTTGGAGCTACACAGTGATAAGGTAACAAGGGAATTGCACTCCCCACTCCAAACACACAGCATTATCACACACCATTAAGTGTTTTTTCTCTTCTCTCTCACTGTTTATGTCCAACCTGTCATGACAATCTTGCTCTGGAGTTTGAGTGAATCTCAGCCTTTGACTTCCATCCTCTCCAGAGAGGTTTTTAGCTTGACAGACAAAAATCAGGTAGCTTACAACATAAATTCAGTGTCTTGAGTTCCAAACAGTGGCTTTACAAATTGCACTTTCATTATGTAAAATAAAACAATTTATAACCATTGACAGCAGATAAAATGCTCCAGTGCACACTGTTGGGCTGGGTGTATTTGACAGCTTGAATCCAGCTGCCTCCCAAAGGAACAAGTGCTTGTCCTGCTCATGATCTTGTGTCTGTGAGCACCAGCCTGCTCATCCTCCAGAATGAAGTGGGTCAGGTTTAAATTCCGAGTTTGGCCATTTTAACCTGGAATGAAATGCATGGATAGAAGAATTAATTTGTTTGTCTTGCTCAGGCTTCTCTTATTATAAGACTCTTTATCAGAAATAATAAGTCCATGCACATTTTTTCTTCTGAAACACTGGCAAGGTATAATTATATTATGATTTATTTTACAAAATCAAGACCAGAACCTGAAATATTTACTGAGGCAAAATTAGAAACCAAGGAGAGTAATCAATCATTCACAACCAGAGAACTGTAATTCCTTCCATGTCCATTTAGTAGACTGAGTACAGAATAACCACGTTATTGGGAACTCTGACAGATGCCAAAAATAAAATTCAGGCTTCTTGATTTCTAATGCCCTTTCAGTCCAAGCCTTATGAACATTCCCAAGCAGTTGCTACAACTTTTGGTAAACAGAAAAACTTCTTATGATGTATTTAATTACTTATGAAGTATTTAATTGTATGTAGAAAAAATAGTGGACTACAAATCAGCAATGCCTTCAGGGTAAAAAACTGCCCACCAAGGAACTGTCAATGTATGGGGCAACAAGTTGATTTGAGAAAGAACAATTAATATGTCTATGAAAGAATTAGCCCTATTTTCAAACCTGAATTTTCAGGTAAATCAGTATGTAAAAAATTATTTTTCATGCCTAGTTTATGTTCAGTAAAAAGATCATGAAATTCTCCATATTCTGCATTCTTTTAACTTCCAGCAGTCTCAGGAAGACTAAGAATTGCCACCATAACTCCAACTCATGATGTGTGTTTAGTTAACAAAACACCTCATTACATCACTCCAGAAGTCTTGACATTAACAGTCAATTTTTCAGCTTCTTTATTCAAGTGAATGGTGAGCCCAGAACAATAAAATATGATGGAACTGGTGTTGACCATGAAAATTTAAGTAACTGAGCAGGTAGGTAACAACACCTGAATCACAGAACGAGGTCAGATGCTGAGATGTAAATTATTCCTGTTTAATAATTTCAGTAGGTTCTTGTGGCTCATTTTGTAGCCTGTCAAAACAGAGACAGGTCTGTGTCATTGTTCTTGCCCCTTAGAAATGAGCTGCACAGAGGAAATCTCAGAGAGCTCATTTCAGAAATTATTTGCTGAATCTGTAAGAAGTTGGCTTTGCTTATTCAATGGAGTGATGCTGGTTTACATCAGCTGAGGATATGATGGCTATTTCCTTGGATTTTCAACAAATTCCTGAAGATACAGGAATACATACCTGTGAATGTGAATGAAAATTGTGGGGTTTGAGATGTGCTGTGTGTGGAAGGACTCTAGGGCCTGCCTACCAAATATATGCAGGTGCATTTGGGCCAAAACACCCTGGAAATGCTGCTGTTCATGCCTTTGATTTCAAAGTAGAGGATTCACTGAAATTTTGCGAATTGAACAGATTTTCTACCTTCTGATTTGGGGTCTGTCAACAAAGTTATTTTCCACTGGGAAAAAAACTCCAAACAAATCCATTTCTGCCATTTTATTCAGGCTACAGGAGCTCTTTATCTTCAAAATGGCTGTTCATCTGGTGAATTCTTCCTCACAGCTTTTCTCAGCTGCCTGCACAGAACAGGGGTGTTTGATGTGCTCATCCCTTGCTCTTCTACAGATGCTGCTCTGGCAAGTGTCACTGCCACGATGGCCATCAGAAATGTCACTCAAGAGAAGCATTTTCCAGATTTCCCTGCCAGCATGAGCTATGTCATCCCACTGGGGGTCAAATGTCTTCCAGCCTTGCCTCTCTTTCCCTAAAAAATTCATTAGAGAGCCATAGCAGAGCTCATCATTAGCTGTGAGTGACTTGCAGCAGATGTTAAATATTGTAACACTGATGACAACAGTTTTTTGCTGTGAGATCTGGAACTCAAGAAATCTTATTCATTAATAAGGAATGGGTACTCTCATTTTAAGGGACTGGGTAGAGGGATTTAGGAGACCAGAACAAGTTAGCAAATGAATATATGAGCTGATTGATAAAAATTCCATACCAGCCCTTAGCCTGGAATATCCTGAAGTTAAAGCTGGCTCACACTCTCACTTGTTTATGCAATGATGCCTCAACATGGACCTCACTGAAACTACAAATCAAAGAGGCCTCCCATGGGTTCACTGAACACTGATTTGATTCGTGTTTCTCAACAAGAGGTGCAAGGCAATGTAAAGTGAGGTACCATAAGTGGGATATGAGGGAGATGGAGAGCAAAGCAAAGCAGAGATAAAAGGAACAAGGACTTTTAAGCTTGTTGTAATTTGCCTAATCCTGTTGAGGGGAAGGTTTCACGTGCTTTATTTTTGATAAGTAGTCTTAACATTCTTCTCCTGCAGACTGCCCCTCTGTAGGGCTTGTCAGTCTCTACTGAGTTCCAGTCTCAAGAGATAGACAGTTGTGTGCTGAGAGACTGCCAAGGAATATTAAAATTAATCAGTTCAGGAAGTCAGAGTTGGTTCTTACACTTCCCTACACAGTCCAGCCGCAGGGGATGTGCTGTGCAGACCTAAGAACCCAGTCCTCCTGCTTCCATTGGTTAGGAGATCACTGCAACCATGGCAGAGCTTCCTGGAGGCAAAAAGCACCCACTACCAACTGCTGGGTCCAGACATTGCCATGGGAAAGGTCTGACCCAGAGCAGACTGAGCAGGAACTCCTCAGTGACCTTCCCAGCTGTCAGAGTCATTCCCACTGATGTGCCTTTGATCCCAATGAGGGGCTTGAACCGATGCATCCTGGATAAAATAACTAATTTTAGCAGCTACATCTGTTTAATTGAAACTCTCAGCAGAACACGACTGCAGAGGGAGCCTGGGGGAAAGTAAGAGATCACTCAGGTATGAATTGCAAATGTTTTAAAGCTTCACTCTCTCCTGGATAAATCCTCCCAGGAGCAGCAATACTTGTGCTACTGCCATTCCTGGCCAACCTCCTGCATTTGGACAGGAAGTTCCTTCCTGTGCAGGAGAATTTTTAGTAGAAGTGTACGAGAGATCTACTTAATACTCTTTGTCCTACAGCATGATACTAAATATTTCTCAGAGCTACTGAAGATATTTGTGCATTTCAAAAGCTATTTTAGACCATTTCCAGAATTTTCTGCACAAGTTGAGTGCTAAACTCCTGGATTTTTTTGTTTGTCAGAAGTCCCTTAAATACTAAAATCTCTTTGCAATGTCCAAAAGCTAAGCCACCTTTAAAAATCTTTGTATTGTGTAGAAATTTCTCTGTTTGTGTCCTACCAAGAACTGTATTTATCATTGTTGCCTTTACCTGTTTACCAGTCCTGAATGCCACTGACATTCCAATAGAGAACTTGGTGAGAGGTGCTGCTGAAAATGTGATACTTAAACATAAAAGGAAAACCTGATCTAGACTTGTATTAGGAGCTTGGCTCTAAACTCATCACCTTCCTTATACAAGAAAAAAAATTAATATTATTTAAATATCCTGCTAAATAAAAGTGTATCACTTCTCACAGTGGTTTGCTGATGCCTCTTCAAACTCCACAGCAACGTGCTGTGTCAGCATTTCCAGTTGTGTTGGGCTCTGACGACCAGTGCAACAGGTGAATTGCCTGATTTATAGAAAAATACATTATTATTAGTGCTAAGCTGTCAAAAAAAATAACAACATTGGTGTTTCCTGGTCCCTAATGTTCTGTACATACAGTTTTTGGAAAATGCATTGTTTTGGGAGAGGCAGATGTGAAAGTATTGCTGTTGAGAAAAAGTCACCTTACCAAGGGGGGAAGCAAAGAGGAAGCAGCTTTTGAGAACCTGGGAATTGTTTTTCCTGAAAAAGAAACAAAGCATTTTGTCCTACTTTTCTAGAGATTAGCTTTTGTTTAATCTTCCAATCTTCTGGCATCCTGAATCACTGATTACTCTAATAACAACATACTAGTTAATCCTTATGAAACATGTACTGATAATTCAGCCTAAGAAACAATCTGTGTTTTACTTTTAGCTGCCAGCTAAAAGGTTGTGTTAAACTTTCTGCTTTTACAGAAAAAAAAAGAAATATGGAGATTTTTCCTCTTTTCACTTCCCCCCCACCAGTGAATTCTCTAATCATGATATTCCCAGTTATTTCAGGCATCTTCATCATAGATGGCCAGTTCTTACTGGGTTTCATTTTATATTCTCTTAGAGAAGACCAAAGGTCTAACCTTCCACTCCACCAGTAAACAAATAAGAAAAGAAAACCTCTTAATTACAGGTGGTGTTCGTGTCTACAGTTCTGATCTGACTTCACATAAATCAGCAGCTTTAGTTGTCTTGGGAAGAAAAAATGTCTGTTTTGTAAAAAGCAAAAAAAAAAAATCTATAGATAGAAGTCTCAAAATCTCAATATTTTCTGTTGATAGGAGGAAATTTTTTTTTAGTTCAGGCAAAAATACCATATCAACAATTTCTCATAAAGACATTTCAGCAGCTTTATGTTCATTTAAAAGGTTTGTATTCCCAATTCACCATATTTTTCTCTTTTTCTGCATTAAAAAAAACAAAAAAAAAAAAACCCAAACAAACAAACAAAAACCCCACAAACAAACAAACTAACTAACTAACAAAACCAAAAACAAAAACCAAAACAAAACACAAAAAAACAAACCCAACATCCTAGGACTCCAGGTTCCACAGCAGCAACCATAGAAGCTGGCAAAAAAATAACTTTAAGTTTCAAGGTTGCCAGGCTGACTGAACCCCAGGTTCAAGGTTTAAACTCCTCTTCATGGCCCTGCTGTGCTGGTTCATGCTCAGTTTGTGACCCTGGAACAGCTGAGGGGCTTTTTCAGTCCATAATTGTGTGAGGGGCAGAGAAATTGGGAGCTGGGTCAGGGTTGAGCTTTGTAACTCTGAGTCAGGTGTCAGCTTTGGTTTTCAGACAGAATTTATGAAAATCTACTGTGGAATTTTTCCAGGAACTGAATCTTCACATGTTGTCAATAATGTAATTATTGATTTTGTACTGTTGTTGAAGCAGGGAACACCTGCTTGGTAAATGGTCCTGATGAACATTCTGCTTCCATTGTCACCCTTGCTGCATTTCCCTGGGGGGGATGGTCCCATTTGTGCTGTTGGGTGCAGGCCACACAAACTGCAGCTCGACAGCCCTGCACAGATGAGTCAGTGAAGATCAACGAGCCCTGGTGATGACAAGCTCTAGGACTGCAGTGAAAACCACATTTCAAAATGTGCTTTTATGGCATGAGAGAGGCATCTCCCACACAGTCCGTGTTCCAGCCCAGTTCCCTGTGCAGGGACTTGCCTTCTTAACATTGTCTACTGTTCTTAATTTTCCTCTTTTTAATTTGCCTCCTTCAGACCTTCCCACTGGCTCACCAAAAGCACATCCTTCTGAGATGTTTTAAAAATAGAGGGCTGAGAATAAGAACATTAGATAAAAATGTGGGACCACTGAGGCACATGGAAAGTGTTCATAATAAATCATTCTTCCTTTTGCATTGACTGTGAACTCCTTTGAGCAGACACCCATTCTCCCTTCAGGGAATACACTCGGGGTGCAATTTGGTGGACCTACAGACAAATAGTGATGAGTAACCCTGTGCCAGATTCTGGTTCAGTCATTTCAGCAGCTTAATGTGAAGAAAAATCTATAGGCCAGACTAGGTGACCCAAATTATGCGCTCTCTCACATCACTGACTTGAATTCTCTTTAGGTTTTGTGGTTAGATTTTTTAATTTGGTTTACTTGTGTTTGATTTCAACAGAGATTTATCTGCAGAGAAAAGGCTGAGGTTTGAAGATCAATTAATTTTGTTGTTTCTTCCCATCCACCTTGTCAGGTTTCAGAGGGATAGGGAGTCATTTGTTTGTTTTTCTGTAAACTTGCACACATTGTATTTGCATTTGTAGGTGAAA
Organism: Pseudopipra pipra; assembly: GCF_036250125.1. Classification (NCBI taxonomy): domain Eukaryota; kingdom Metazoa; phylum Chordata; class Aves; order Passeriformes; family Pipridae; genus Pseudopipra; species Pseudopipra pipra. The sequence goes on from NC_087562.1 coordinate 5,991,578, forward strand.
AAAAACTCATCTGATTTTTCAAACTTCTGTAATTTGGTCCATTTGCTCTCAAACATTAAAAAAGAAGTAATATGTTTCACCAGGAGTTCCCAGGAAGCTTTTGAGCCCTTAGTTGGAGCTTCCATTCTGGAAAGGTGCACATCAGTAACCAGGTCTATTTGCTGCTTTCAGTGTGGATTTATTGGGAAGGAGGGCTGGTCCTGAGCTTCCTCTGTGATTGATGCCTCTGAACTGTGAAAGGAGGCAATATAAAGTGTCTGAAAAAACCTGCTGACTTTTTTAATAGGGGCAAAAAAGCCCAAAAAGTGCATAACACAGCACCCTTTTGCTGCACTATGTCCTGGAAAGCTTACTGTGTCCTTTTTCCTCCCCAGGGATATTATCTTCCACGCAAAGATATATGTTTGGATGAGTGCCAGCTCGAGCTTTTCCCTTTCTCTTCTTCACTTTGTTTCCTTGCAAAGAGACACAGAGCCCCAATAAGTGGAAAAACACTTTTGGGTTAATTAATCAGGCTGGGGATGAGGGCCAGCTGGGATCATTAAAAATTGTGAGGATCAGGAGCAGTCTGGGCCTCCTGGGGAATTCTGCCACCTGGACTGAGTGGTCAGCATGCTGGCTAGCAGAAGAAAAAAAACCTTCTTTTCTGTAGAGAATTCAGACTGGAGGAAATGAGGTGAGTTTTACCTGTTATTCTTTAAGTTAGAACTATTTCTCTTGCATTGTTTGTTGGTTGAAGGCTTCATATGCCCCATCTGAGTGCTGGAGGAGAACACTGCATGCAAGTTATCTCTACCATGAGAAGCTGAGGGGTTTAATTAACTTAGAGCTTGAATGTTCTAAATGTAGAGGAAGAGCAAGCCTGAAGTGCAGTGTGCTGAGAGCTCCCCAATATACTCATCTTTGGAGCTGACCATAACTCATGTTCCTTCAAATTCTGTTTACAACTTTTGTTTCCAGCAGGAGCCCTGGGCTGAGTAATCTGCCTGATGGCACTCAGGCAGTAACTGGACTAGGTGTTGTATTCTGGGGTCAAATCATGCTTTGAGCAACGAGTTGTTCCCCTGAACTGTGCAAATCTTTGCACTGTGAATTAACCCCTACATGTACAGCCAAAGGCAAACATTGGAGGCAGATGGTTTTTTGTGAGCTGATTGTAATATATGGAATATCCATACCTGGCTCTGAATACTCATCCTGACTCTTTAAATCTTTGAGGTTTTTTTCAGGTTTTTTTCTTCCCTTAACACTAGGATGCACTCCTGCCCTCCGGCCAAACCTGAATAAAACTTAATGCTAATTTGTAATCTTCCTGCCTTCATGCTAAGCTACCCAAGATATTTCATTATTAATTTCACAGCTCTCAGAACCTCAGGGCAGTGCAGCACCTGGAGAGTCTCGAGCCCAGTGAAGGATGTCTGTAGTTAGGAATGGGTGCAGTGGTCTGCTGAGCTTAGAAATGTGCCCAGGTTTGTGTGATTTCTGTTGCTCTGTCATGCAAAGCAGCTCGGAGATGTGTTCTCTCATTGCCTCTGCTGGGGATGATGCAGAGCAAGGCTCAGGTGGGAGGAGATTACAGAGGGGATAAGCGAAAATAAAAGCACGGCAAAGATCTCTGGGTGACTCTGGTGTAAATCTGAGCGTTTAGATTACCAAAGGATCCGGCTGGTGACTGAGGAAGAAACTAGAATAGCTCGAGTTTTATTTGTTACAGTGGGCAGGAAAGTGCTTTGAGTCAACAGGAAAGTGCTGTAGCAAGTTCAGTCTGCAGGAGGAGTCTGACAACCTTTAATCGAGTTGTACAAGGTGCTTGAGAGCAGGGGAGGGATGAGAGAAGTTTCCGAGGAGGAGAGTGCAGTAACTAAAGGCAGCCATAAGAATCACTGTCTGTGAGTTTCCTAATGAAAATTTTCTGGCAAGACTTTTGGAGAGGCTGGAGTGGTATCACCTGTGTCTGTGACTGAACCACTTGCACACCTTGTGCATGTCCTGGAGCAATCATCCATTGGGCAGCAGCACAGGTGCTGTCAGACGAGGTGTGAGGGTCAGATGCTGTCAGACAGAAGGTGGTAGAACCTCTGGGAGAGCTTCCAGGGCAGAGCAGGATGCAATGCAGAGCCTTTACAGAGTGTTTTGGGGATGGGATCTTAACTGTCAGAATGTTTGGAGGGCTGAAGACACTTATGCTGAATTGCCTTTATATGATGCAAATCATCACTGTTAATTAGAAACAGATTCATGTTTGGGCTTAGAAAGCAACATGTAAGGATAGGACTGAGAGAGGGTAGAGTTAAAAGGGATATGAGGAATAAATTCTGTGCTGTGAGAGTGGTGAAACACTGGCACAGCCAGAGAAGCTGTGGCTTCTTCTTGAAGTGTCCAAGGCCAGGTTGGACAGAGCTTGAAGCAACCTGGTCTAGGGGAAGGTATTGCTGCCCATGGCAGGGTGGTGGAATGAGATGAGCTTTAACCTTCCAATCCAAACCTCCTGTGTTTCAGAAGCAGTGTGCTTGTGGTCTGCTATGGGGTTTCATAGGCTGGAAAAATCTTTGAGCCTCTGTTGTCAGGCTAAGTGAACTCTGATTTGGTAGTTCAAGTGTTAACAAAATAGAGAGGATGTTAAGTAAGAAGGGGACCAGCACTGTGGGGGTCCTGTTTGGCCCCCCAATTTTGGGCTCAGATCTGTCTGTAACAGAGCTGGAACACAGCCCCTGTAGAGTGAGCACATCATCTGTCTGTGTGTGCTTCACTTCCCTGATAGACTGGAAGAGTGGGAGAAAATCCTGAACACTGATGTCTTAATATTGGCTGAGCCCCAGAACCGTGTTCCTGCAGATTCAGCTGCTCTCCCTTGGACATTTGGAGCATATGTTGATAAGATGCTTCTTCAGTCATTTCCTTCAGTCAGTAAAAGTCAGAGTGACTGTACTGGAGGGAGGCCAATGCAAGGTTGCACAGACACACTTCACTCATCAGAAGTGCAGCTGCAGGTCACAGCTGGGGATATGCTCACTTAAAAACTGCCTGCTATGGCACAGTGGAAGTACTGATCCTTCTCCAGACAGTAAATAAAAAATGGATTGTCCCCATGCAGCACAACAGGCCTGAATGGAAAGAAAAAAAGAGGAAATTATACCTGTGGCAACCTGTGAGCTGTAGAAATTGGAGTAATTTCTTATGGGCAAACCCACAGATTTCCTGAGGAAAAACCCCCAATAGTACTTGTTCCTCTAGACCTGCTTCCCTGACATCTCATGAGACCCAGTCATGCAAATACAGTACCTTGGGACAATTCCCATGGCTGGATTTTGGCAGGGTTGAGCCCTGTGCAGAATGTTCAGCTTAGAAGCCATTTGAATTACCCCCCACACCTTAGAAGAAGAAAACTTCCAAAACTAATACAAGCTTGATTATTCAGCAGAAAAGCAGTGATGACAAATGAGGGCTATATCTGTCTTGTTGTGCTCAGGGTGCTGCTCCAGGACTTCTTGGCTGGTTGTTCTTGCTCTCTGAATAAAGCAAGAGAATCACATAAATATTGGCAGTTCTTGGCTTTTTAGCCAGAGCTGAGCAAGCAAACAGCTCTGACTGTGCCAGCTTCTCTCTCAAATGTGCCCTTCAGGAGTAGGTTCAGCACCTCCTTGTAGTTATAATTGAAGTATATTCTGTATCATACACAAGACACAACTATTGTCTAAGAGTTTACATGTTGGGATATTCCTTGCTTTTGAGGACCCCTTGGTGGACCCTTTTCTCTTCATTGGAAACAGAATGAATCAAGAATTGAACCCTTTTTATTGCTGTTTCTCACCAGAGTCAGCCATCCTGAAAATCTCTAAAGACTTCATGAAACTCTTTTCCTTGTGGAAATGCAAGTGCTTAGGAGTGTTTGGTGTAGTCATTATAAATATGTAGTCAGCATAGATGTAAAAATACAGTGTGCAGTGGTAGGAATATAGATAAAAATGGAAATACAAAGGCTTGAGGTTGTGCCTGGGTTTGCAAATCTTGTCAGCAGGTTGCAGGGCTCGCAGTCCAACAAAACTTGTGAAGCCTGAAGTGCTGATCTTGGTGGTAAAAGGCAGGTTGAGTTTTCTCTTCAGCTTCCTCATTTTACATTTGCTGAAGGAAGGGGATGACAGTGAACATGCTACAGCAATGTCCAAGTGTTTACAGCCTCCCTCTTAACTGTGGTAAATTGGATTAAGCCTATGGATTCTAACAGTGACACTGATTTATGCCACACCTGGGCTGCTTTTCTTTCTGTGTGTGGTATCCCAAGATGAGGTGCAGAATCAGGCAGTGTGAAATATCTGTCAGGATCTGTATTACTTCAATAAAATATAGTCAAGTATAAAATTTAGGTACCTTATAATATTTATCTGCACTTTTTTGGGTTTTCAGAGTACTAGGGGATTGAAACTCTTTAGACTTTCAAAAAGCTGGAAACGCTTGGCACAGGAATTATACCAGAACCTGCAAAAATGGGCCCTTAGTTTGCTGTTATTTCAATAAACAGTGATTAAAGACCAGCAGATCTATGGTATTGCCATATTTTATTCTTTTGGGAGACAATTTGAAACTGATTTATCTTCTGTTCTGTGCAGTGTTCCCTCCAATATTCTTGCTCTTGAAATGCACTTCTGTGTATTTAGGTTGTTGTGTTTTTTTGTTTGTTTTAATGCCACTCTTGTAACAACCCAGAGAAATGGACCCTTGGTTACAGATTTTTTCAGAAGTACATGATTCTGTAGACAAAATGGAGTTCTAAATTCTGTTGGAACATTTCACAATCTCTGAATCACTTATGGTATAAATCTATTTGACCTTCAATTTCCCTTAGATATCTTTGTATCAGCATGAAATTAGTTTAATTTATTTAAGCATGCATACTCACACCCTAATGAGCTGATAGTGTTATCTTGATCAGTCTGGAAATGAGAGTTCTAAATTCTGCAAGCACCAGTCAAGGTATGGACAAGGAATTACAGATGGAGATGGTTTCAGCCTGTGTGGTTTCACCTTCTCTTTCCTAAAAATATCCTGTGAAAAACAGTAATTGTGCTGTAGGAGTCTGTTCATGAATCTTTGCTGAGCTGTGTAATGTTTTTTTCCTTTAATCATGAGCAGCTCACAGCTTTTTGTCTCTCCGAAGCTTTGAAATCTCCTCGAGTTTGTCTTTGAGCTGAGACAATTTTTGTGAAATGCTCGTATAAAAGTCTCTCAGAGGTGGAAGAACTCTGACTAATTTGGTGTGGAACTCAGCAGCTCAGAAAAGTTCAGGATAGGCAGGGAAAAGTAAAGCATCAGACTAATGAGAACTTACATCATTTGGAGAAGCAGATCCTCAAGGCATAAAGTCTTATGAGTGTTACCTGCTTTGTTGTCCTGGTGAAGATATTTCAAGAACAGTGATTTGCAAGTGAAATCTTAATTAGAAAATTTTAATGGATATTTTCTTGAAAGACTGTGTAAGACACTTAAAGGACAGTACAGGAGCTGTTGATTGAAGGACATAAAAGCACTTTCTTTGTTTTATTAGTATTCTCTATTCATGAGTGCAATCCAATTATCTTTAGTATTTCTCACACGGTACCTTTAAGGTTATGAATTTTAATAAGAAATGTCTTTAATGAGATGGCTTTTTGTACAGCAAAGGAACAATTCCTGACATGGGGTTCCCAAGCAGGCAGGTGAAAACAAAAGCCATGGAACTAGGACAGGACATGCTCTGTGTCCTGTCTGTCTGGGGAGTGAGGTGGGCCTGGATGTGGAGTTAAAGGCACATGGTGGAATAGCAGCAAATGCTCCTGTTGTTTGTCTGAAATCAAGTGAAACATCCCTGGATCCTCACAGAGGCTTCACTGCCCTGCAAGGTCAATATAAATTGTATCTCATCTGCTTGGGCTTCAGGCAGAAGGAAAATTCTGTTTCACTCCAATTGTTCTTACTGAGAATAGTCACAGTTTCTTGAAATCTGATGAAAAGAAATTATTTTGCATAAGCTGAGACAAAACCTGTTGACTCGTGGTTACTGTCTGACTGACTAATGTTTGGCTGAATGCTGGAAGTGGAAGGCAGGACATTTCAGAAGATATTATGACTTTATTACGTGCATGCCTGGAGTTCTGTGCTAATACATTAAGTCCTAAATGATTTTCTTTAAACAAAATTGTCAGGCCTGAAGCTTTTCATATAATATTCAAATATGGAGGTGTTGTTTCAGGATGATTATGTTTTATTACTTATTATTGATGACATAACAAGCTGTAACTTTGTGAAGAGAAACACCTGAAGGTCCTTTTACTGCCCTTCTGTTTTAGATATGTGCTTGATTTTTACAACTGCTGTAGTTAGGGCAGGAATCAAGTATGGAAATAAGGAAATCCCAGTTGGATTTTTATCCCTCTTGCTGAATCTACTGCAATAATCTGCTCAGGTGCTCCTTAAGCACTTCTACTTAGTGCTGATAATCCAGGCTTGGATTTTTTACATGGTACTTTTCTGTGGTACTTCTCTGAATGCAGATCTTTCTGAGAGTGCAGTAGGTCTGGGTTAGGTGTTTTTTTTTTTCCCCTCTATATTTCCACTGGCATAAGGGAACTACAGGAACACTAAACTTTGGGGAAAATAAGTTTTTGAGAGCTATCTCCTATCAGAAGGAAAATGGCAAAGACAGGAGCACAAGGGGAGGGGAAACACCTTAGTTCTTTCTCTTCATCTTTTTTTTTTTTTTGTGAGTATCAATTTAGTCATCCAGAAATAAAAATAAAGTAACCCAGAGTATTAGGATTCATCCTAATGTTGAAAGTTAAGAACTGGAGCTTCCTAACCAGATCTGCAGCCTTTTTCTTAGGGCTTAGCTGGGTATTTTTCCATGGCTGGGACCTGGGAGAGGTTAAAGCCCTGTATAGCTCAGCTCACCCATTGCCACAGAAAGAAACAATTCAGAAGGAGGAATTTAATTCTTTGAGTCAAATGTGCTGGAATATCTCACTTTTTACCATGCAGAAACCAGATTCCATTTAGGAAACATGGCCTTTTTTCAGTTTTAACTTTAACATGTAGCTCATAATTTATTACTTGTAGAAGTTAAAACTTTCTAATGCTCCTTCAGGGAATGTGCTGTGCTTTTCCTTTCCCTGACCTTGTAGGTTTTCATCATTATTTATAGATTACTGCAATGTATTAAAATAATTTTCTGAACCAAAAAAAAAAAAAAAAGAAAAAAAAAGAGGGAGGAAAATCTTACATTGGGAATAAAACCAGAAGGGTCATGCTGAGTTTAACTTCTGTCAGCAGATGTGCTTAATTGATCAAAATAACTGCAGAATGTTTGGACGTGTTTGAAACAAAATTATTGACCAGTGCAAGTTTTAAATAGTTCTGCTATAATTAATGCCTAGAATGTGCAGTACACTTAGTGAATTCTTTTGCAATTTGCTCCTAAAATAATGTACTGTTCCCTCTAATGAATGTATGTGACTTAAATAATAAAGCAGATAACTTTATATTGTGAATGTTAGTGACTGGATGCAAACTTCAGATTGCCAAAGGCAGGTGAAAAGCAACTTTCAGGGGGTCTAACAGCAGACTGAAATAATAAAATACCCAACTTATGAAACTAATGGGAGTTCATTACTGAAATAACAATATGTCCATCTTATGTAATGTTTCTCTGCCAGAGGAACCAATGAAAGTCAAAAAGGAGAAACAGCTGGAGAGGAGTTGGGAGGTATCAGGGCTGCAGAGAAACCTGAAACAATCTGCAGACTGCCTGAAGAAATGAGAGCTAGGTCAGAGCAAAGGTCTCCACCCCTCACTGCAATTTCAACATCATAGAAAATGTGCTTTTAGCCTGTGATCAAAACCCACTCACTGTGTTTTGGTTGCCAGTCCGAGCAATTGGAAGGCTCCTGTGCTGTGTTTGTTTCCAGGTGATTCTGCCACACTCTGGTGTCTGTATCTGGCTTGCAGAGCAGGGTGTCTATCAACTTCCAAAAAAGCAGCCTGGTGGGGTTTTCTACAGCTCCCTACAGCAACAGGAGTCGTTGCTATGCCAGAGTAGCAATTAGAAGCTTAAGAAGACATGTAATACATTGGTAAACTCTGAACAACCTGCTTTCTCTTGGGTGATGGGTGCTGTTCCTCTGCTGGTTCTGGGATTTAGATTCAGGGAAAAGGCTTTGAACTAAGAGAAGCTGGGTGCCAGGCATCTAAACTGCTCTTTTAATTAAATCTGGTTATGAAATGATATGATCTTGGCAACAACAATGTCTGCTAATTGTAACAGCTTGTTCTGAATTTGTTACTCAGTTGAGTTACACGGGCACTAAATGTTCCTCTCAACATATTTTTTCCCTCCCCAGTAACACAGTGAATCATGCAGGACGTTTTCTGTGAAAGCTGGTGCAGCCCAGACCCAGCTATAGGAGGAGATAAAGTTAGAATCAGGAACATGTGTGATGATCCTGGTTCTGCTGAAAATACACACACTCACCTCCCTGTCAGACATGGGTGATTTGCTTGTTTGTGTTACCTCTGTGTTTCAGCACATTCTTGGGTTGTGTTTTGGAAGAACTTACACAAGCTTAAACTCTTGACCGAGTCAGGGTTTGGATTGCTGTGATTTTGGAAGCATCTGATGTCCACAGTCCCACCTACGTTACAAGGACTTGAGCAGCAAAATCCCCAATATTTTTCCAGCTATCTACATGTTTAGAACAACAGGCTGGGCTGATTTTCTGTGGGACCATGTTAACTAACTCCTGAGCTAACAAGGTAATTGTTAATTAGAAAAAACAAATCAGCCGTCCTACCTGATTGTATTTCCAAAGTGTGTGTCAGTGGGGAGAAATGTCTGTTAAAAGGTGCAGCTATTCTGCATCAGGATATGTGTCCCAGCAGTCCCCAGTCAGCAGAAGCAAGCACTGGTTTGGCTCTGCCAGACCAGAGGGGCAGAAGTGGGCTGGGTATTGTGGCAGTCTGCAGTTGGTTTGCCTCAGAAACTGGATTTAATTTTAAAGAAATACAGACTCTCCAGAGAAATGCAGATGGCATCACCATGTATAGGACCCTGCAGAGGTCTGGGTTGTGTCCAGATCAGGGTGGGATTTTGCTTGGTTTGCCATCTCAATAGAGAATTCCTGGCAAAAAAATAAATGCTAATTGTGAAAAATAAAAATAATAAAAAAAAATCAGAGCGACCTAAGCATAAACCAGGAGAAATTCCACCCTTTGTGTGGCAAACATAAATGCCTGTTATCTAATGTCAACTTGTTCCACTTGTGTTGGAACATCCCATCTATAATCTGCTACAGTTCCTCTGGTTTAAATCATAAGGTCAATAGCAAGATAAACCCGTGAGATTAATCCCAGTCACGTCATCCCAGTTGTGCCAACAACTGTGCTTTTCTGTACTTGAGCTGTGCAGCTCGGGGAGGAGAGTTTCTGAACACCAAATGCCTGCAGGAAGGTGCAGAACTCTGCAAGTGCCTGTGTTTGTGTGTCCAGGTGGGAGAAGGGTCGATGCTGGAAGTGCCTCCCGGGCCCCAAACTGCCCCGTGCTGTGGGAGCGGTGCCTGCCAAAAGCTGCTTCCCGGGAACGGGCACTTCCCTGAGCTTTGCTCCGTCCCAAAGTCGTGGGGACCTTGGCGAGGTTTAAGAAATGGAATAATGAAAGCTGAAAATCTGATTAAAAACTAATTTAGGCCTTGATTAATCTCCATGCTTAAATACATGCCCAAAATTCGGCCTGTCAATGTCCTGGGGGTGTCAACAGCACTGTCTGTGTGCTGTGAGCTGATGTGGGCCTGGACACCCAGGTGTCTATGCACACCTGGCCTTTCAGACTTGGTTTTCACCAACTTTGTTCACACCATCCCAAAGCTCAAATTGTACAAGACCATCCAGACTGTCCCATGAAGCAGCATTGACTCCTGCATATTCATATTGCTTCCTTCTGACTATACTTGGACATCCCAAAAGGGACATCTTCATTAGCATTAGGAGATCACTCCTGCTTCCTCTCCAGCAATCATTTACCTCATTCTTTACTATTTATACCTTTGGATATATAAAGGTTATATATATCCTGAGTTATCTCATTTTCAATAAGTCTATCTTTTAGCTTTCTTCTAGAGGAACTATCACATCCAGCGAAAAAGATAACACCAACACTTGAATGTGGTCAATAAGCCTGGGCTTTTTTATTCCTCATTATTATTTTAAATAAGTATGTGAAAAAGAAATTTGAAGACTTTTGCTGTCTAGTATGATACTTTAACAGTCTGCAGACTGTGGCTGCATTTCAAGCAAATGCTCTTGCAAACACTGTTTTATACAATAGCAGTGCAGTTTGTTAGTTATAGATTGATCATCTGGCTACAGGCAAACTTTGAAAGCTTTCACATATAGTCATTTTATTTTAAGCATATTACTGGCTTTAGATACAGAATTGAGATTTTTATCTGTGTGCCTGGTGGATGAACTTTGTATAACAACACCAGCCCTCAAAGAATGTGTTCTAATGCTTGGCTCAAGATATTAATTGCAAGAACATTGGAAACTCGAAGGCAAATAAAATAACGAGTGTGTTTGTGCCAACAGAAGCTGGTTTGTTATTAGGTATTCAGCAAGATACATGATGGTAGAGACAAAGTTCATTCTTGTTAGTCACAGAGAAGGAGTATTTATTATTGAATAAACTGACTTTTGACCTTCTCCCAACCTCCAGCTCCGTGGGGATTTGTCAGAGCTGGCTGTGTTGGGCTGACTGCTGCTTATACCTACGCCAGAAGGGATGACAGTGCTGTAACCTATGCTGATGCTTTGCTTTGTGTGTTTTGTTGGTGTGTGTCTGGGAATGCTCTAGAGCCAGGCTCAGTTCCCTGTGTAGATGTATTTGATGGGAGATGCCTGCTCCTCCAGGATCAGGCTGTCTGTCTCGTTGAAGGTGTCGCTCTCGCCGGCGCGGTTGGCGTTCTTAGCTCTGTTCAGCTGCGACTGCAACCGTTCGTGTTCCTTCCTCAGCTCCGAGTAGGAGTGGGAGAATGTGTGGAATATTGATGTTGCAGGAAAGGACATGATGAGGATCCCGCTGAGGATGCTGCTGAGAGCCACCATCTGCCCCGGGACGCTCCGTGGGACCATGTCTCCGTAGCCCACGGTGGTCATGGAGATGATGGCCCACCAGTAAGAGGCGGGAATGCTGGTGAACTCCAGCACCCTCCCGGATTCGTTCTCAGCCAGATAAACCAAAGGAGAGAACAGAGTGACAGCCACGCACAGGAAGAGTAAGAGCAGCCCGAATTCCCGCGTGCACTTCCGAACTGTGAGGCCCAAGGTCTGCAGGCCCAGGGAGTGCCGGGCAAGGCGCATGACGTACAAGATCCGCAAGGCACGTAGAACCCGTAGCACCAAACCAACCTTCTCCAGGTACGTGTTGCTGCTGCTGCTTGGCCTGTCATCCTCCTCGTTGGAGTCGTCCTCTGAGAAGATGAGGGAAGCGTAGTAGGGGGAAATGGCCAAGAAGTCAATTATGTTCAGGGGTCCTTTGAAGAACTGACACTTGCTCCTTGCCTGGATGAAACGGAGGAGGAACTCCAGGGAAAACCAAGCCACGCAGATGGTCTCTATGACGAAGATGTAATAGCACTTCTGGGAACACTCACCCTGACACAAAACAAAGAGAGAGTTAAACAAAAGAACAATCTGTGAACCAGCAACCAAAAACACCAAGGGAGAAGCAATATGGATCTGCTTGAGTCACTGGTATCAGAGATAAACAAATCCCAGCAGCAGGTAGTTGTATGAAAGCCATCTTTCAGCTGTGTGCAGAGAATAACGAGCATGTGAAATATTTAAATGAACAGACTTTTCTCCCAGCTTATTTTATTATTAGATGATTATTATTTTTATTAGACTGCTTGTTCCAGGCTAAATGAATAAAACCCACCTCTATATAAACTCCTGGCATGCATCCTGTAAGTCTCACTTTCCAACCTCAAACAGAAATCAATTTAAACTTGACTGATTTATAAGCCTGTGCAGATATATTCCTGTCCTTATACACAGAAATAAAATACTCAGGGTTAATAACCCTTGTCTTATAATGAGACTAATGATGGGCTTTTAGTTTTTAAGTGTTGGGAATAAGTTTATTGAAAAATTCCACCTAACAGGTATTTTATGATATTCTCACAGTGGCATGCTGCTGTTCAAATTCTTGCACCAGTGCAAACATTGGGATTGCAGCTCTAATCTTAAACCAGCTGAAGTGAACTGGAGTCTTGCATGGACTTTGGCTGACTTTGAAGCAGCCTTGTGTGCTTTCCTTTGCACAGCATGTAATCAAAATCCACTGTCTGGGGTTTGGATTTCTGGTGAAGATGAGAAATCTCAGCTGTAACTGGGAACCAGAGAAAGGGATTGACCAGTATCACAACCCTTTGAAATTCCAGGCTGGACTCAGAATATGGGTGGTCATTGCATGTTCAAGGAAGCCCAAATGTAGGAGGTGCAAATTTCAGTTGAGATTTTGATGCTACTTGGAAGTTAATATTTAGCACACGTCTCTTTTCAACTGCAACTTTGATACGTGAAGGCTTAGCAAGGTTCAGGATTCTTCTCGTGTTCTTGCAGAACAGGGACTTGCATCTCTGGCATGTTCACAACTGCAGAAGGTCAAGCAGAACTGGGGACGATGAAGGAGGATCTGTGCAGAGAAAGAACCTCTTTGGGAGAACAGAGTGGCCATGTGCTATTCAGGAATATCTGCAGACCCTTTGTTTTGTGAAAGGCTTTTTTGTAACCTCTGAAGAATGAAGTCAGGGCTTTTGTCTGCACTTTTCCTGATGGCCTGTGTCTGGAATTTAGCAATTTAGTGGAAGAGTCCCTCATAGAGTCAGCCATTTTCAGCCAAATTTCATGAGCAATATTGATTAAAAGCACTGCAGGAAACACATACCCCTACTACTAATCAACTACCAATTGAGTTCAGTTACTCTCTGCAGTGCAGTGTGATGGGCTTTAGAGTGTACCTCATGTTAGAATTCCTGCTGCACTCAGGGGTAACAAGTCTTTTTGTTCAGGCAGTGGTTATGGCTTTGGCCACCTGAGGTTCCCCAAGTAAAGTGGCAACATTTCCCTTAGGGATATATTTACCCTGTCTAACCCTCAGAACAATTTAGCTCTGTAGCACCATTTGGGGGATTTTCCTTTCTACACAGTAAACTGTCAAGTTCACAATTTACCTCTAAAAGCAAACACCACAAGAGGTATTGAAGTCTTGGCCCTACCAGAGCCCCACTTGCAGGATCAGGTTCTGGCTCCATTTGCAGCCAGGGCTGTGGCAGTGCTGGAGTGCCTTGATGTTTGCAGAGCTGCTGACTGGGCTGCAGGAGATTGCCTGCAATCAGCACTTGTGTTATGCAGTGTTCACTCTTTCTGAGCTCTAAATTATTTGTACAGTGCAGCCTGGACCGTGCACAGACCCGCCTGTGGTCACTCCAGTGATGTGGCCTGTGAATTATTCATTGTTCCCATCAAGATTTATTTTATTTTTTGTTAACTGGGCTGAATTTCCAGTGCATCTGCTATTTATTTCCCTTCATAAATTTACAGGTGACATTGCTCTCAGATCATTGTGTAGCTTTCACTGTTTCTTCCTTGAAAAATAGAAAAGAAATTTTGTTTGCTGGAAGTTCTAACCAATAAGATCCAGGGTGTTTTTTGAACTGTGTAGTTTCAAGGTGTAGCATTGTAAGAACTGGTTGGGAGATTTTTTTTTCCTTGCCATCCTCAGTTGCCTCAGTACTCTCCATGGAAAGTTACATATATTTAGAGAAAGCAATTTGTGCTGGCAGTTTCTGAAATGTGTATTTCCTTTTTTCAGATATAAGCATCCTTCAGATCAAACTTTTCGGGAATGTTGTTGTGCATTTTATTCTCCCTCTGAGCATAGTTGTGCATGTAAAGGATAGGGAGTTCTCCACTCTTAGCACACTTTGTCTTTTTTATGTACCTTGCAAAAGTCATTTCAGAAATGTTTCCACATCACTCTATGAAACCACAGTCCCTTTTTCTGCTGCAGCAACAAAAAGAATGAAAATATCACAGTGTCTGACTATGGTGTTTAATGAGAATGTGCTTGTTGACATCACATTTGGGAGATAGATTTCATGCAATGAGTTCGTATGGGCAAGTTTAATATATTAGGAACATTTGTGTACATTATGTAATATTAATTACATGATTTATATAGAATATCCCTCTCTAATATCAGTCTATTTAAACTTTCTTGGTCCTTTCGAACATCCTGTTCAAAAGCAGCAAAATTTGGAATAAGAGGGGGGAAAGAGGAAATATTAATTACCAAAGCCAATTTCTGTTTCTCCCAGTGTTTTTGAGGATTTTTAGAACTCAGTGGTTTATGTTCCACTTACGACTGTTGTCTGAAGAACAGACAGAATAACATACAGACTTCAAATCTATGTTCTTATCAAAATACTGATGCCTCTGTGCCATGGGAGATGTCAAATTTGCTGTTGACACCACGTTCCCATTAGTTAATTTCAGTGAACTGTCAAATTATGGCCCAAATATCCTGATGCATGAAAGAGAGGTTTTTTTGCCTACATGGCCAATAAGGAAATTTCTCTGCCACAACAACTTTCATGTATTTCTTCTTTCTGAACAAAACAAACCTACTTGGGAAATTTTAGTGTTCAGGACCTGCCAACACAAAACACAGCAAATTCCTCACCACTAACTGGAGCAGAATTTTATTTTCAAATCTTTCAGTCCAGTTTCTCACTGACCATTTTCTTTTCCTGCCTGCAGTTTTGAACATGAAGTACCATGAGTGCAGTGGAAGCTGTAAAAGCTCCATGCCAGTATAGTGCTGACTGTGAACAAGAGGGGAAGGTGAGGTTTTATTTATAGCTGACAACAGCATATTTTGGGTGGGTATTTTCAACATGTTTTACTCTATGGTAGCATCAATCAGTACTGAAACCTTCATGAGCTCTGATGGGAGAACAGTTATCACAGAGCCAGTGGTGAGCGAGTATATAACTCTTTATTCATCCTGCAGATTTACTTTTCAACAATGCAAGAATTCATCAGGACTTATGGAACTTGCCTCTGGCAGAAATTCTGCCTCATATGATATAAATGTCATAAAATGAGTGCCTGGTATTGATCTTACGTGTGAAATGAGCGTTTGGCTCAGCAGTGAAGGAAACAATATTTCGTATCTAAAAGATATATACTGAGCCTGATGCCTGAAATATTGAGTGGTTTCTTAAATTTATAAACCACCTCAAAGAAGCAAAGGAGTTGTTTCAAACTCCTGTACCACCAGAGATAATAAGCAATTCAAGCTTCCTCTTTATTATTGCTGTATAAGGCAGTAGCTTATTTTCTGTGTTCTCTGATGAGCTGGAGCTCACAGTGTTAGACTGAC
Source organism: Pseudopipra pipra (assembly GCF_036250125.1). Taxonomy (NCBI): domain Eukaryota; kingdom Metazoa; phylum Chordata; class Aves; order Passeriformes; family Pipridae; genus Pseudopipra; species Pseudopipra pipra. The sequence continues at coordinate 6,007,044 of NC_087562.1, forward strand.
ATTGTTCATTTTAGGATATTTTTGTTAACTTCTCTTCAGATATGAAAAAATAGGTTCATAGTAAAATATAAGAACAGCAGTGCTGAGTCCAGTTAGGCCAGTGCCCTGTTCCAACAGCCTGAGGAAACAGGTGCCCAAGGCAAACCTCCTGGCTTCTATTTTCCACTCCAGAGCTTCATAGAATGTTTGGGTTGAAAGGAACCTTGGAATCTTGTTCCAGCTCCCTGCCATGGGCAGGGACACCTTCCACTAGCCCAGGTTGCTCCAAGCCCTGTCCAGCCTGGCCTTGAACACTTCCAGGGATGGGGCAGCCACAGCTTCTCCAGGCAACCTGTGCCAGGGCCTCTCCACCCTCACAGGGAAGAATTTTTTCCCAATATCTCATCTAAACCAACCCTCTTTCAGTTTAAAGCCATTCCCCCTTGTTCTTCAGCTCCCTGAGCCAAAGGAGGTGTGTTCTATAATCAAGCTGAATTGCTCTTCTGTGAAGTTTGGCCATGCAGTTTTAAAGTGTGGGTGAGCTGTAGGTTACAGAGTCAAATTTATATCCAGTTTATGATAAAGAATTCAATCACTTTTTTTGGTTTTAGTGTACACTGTTCAAAAAAGTTTCAGTCACCTGGATCTGTGTAAGGACAATATGTATATTGTACATATGATGTAATAATTGTAACAGTGGGAAACTGTGTGACTCTAGTAAGTGTTACTGCAGCTTTCTTGGGGTACCTTTTCTGGAAAGGATTTGAGGTTCAGGAATTCAGCACCTCCAGAGTAATGTGTGACAGTTAAATCTCAGACCTCAATTGCATGGGTGAGTTTCCAAAATAGAAATTTATTCACCAATTGTGAATCCAAGCTAAATGGGCTTGAGCTATGTGCCCCTCACATACCTCATTTCCTGGCCAAGTGCCCTCTTAGTTCACCAGAAAACATTAATTAAAGTGTAATGACATTGAGGATAATAAACAAAATCAGATCTCAGAGCTGTGCAGCTCTAACCTAATCTACAAGAGATATAAATCTCATCTAGTGAAAATAATATCTTTACATGCATCGATAATTTTGGTAATGCCCAGGGAGACTGAATTATACATTATATATATGTTATATATTACCTGATCTGCCAAGGATTTACCTCAACGCTTTTTGCAATGTATGTTTACCCTTTTGTCCCTCTTAATTAGGGGTAAATTGCAGAAAGAAATCCTGTTATTCCCGTTATATTGGGAGTGCAGTGCTGCAGCTGTATGAGAATAGAATTGGATAGGTACCAACTTTCTGCCCTTGTTGTGACTGACTCTAAGTGGAAGTTTATTGACAGTAATCTGAACCTGTTTTCTGTGGAGTGTAATTTGTGATTTCACACGGTCTATAAACAGGCTGGAGTCTGAGATGTAAAAGAAGGAAACCTACAGCATTTCTCACTATCTCCTTTCTGTGCTTGCCAGTGAATACTGCTCAGGATAGTGTTAGTGATACCAAGTGTTTCTTGTGTCAAATAATCTATTTCTTAGTTAAGTGGCAAAAGTTCCTCCAATGCTTGTAAAACACTTTGCTAACAAGCCCTGCTTGATCAGTATATGGATTATTTCAGAATCATGCCATACATATAGTTTAATATTTTTGACCTTTATATATTCAGAGCTCTGGAGTGGAAATCAACATGTGCATCAGCAATATGTAGATATGCTGCTTACACAGCACACTTAGAAGGAAGGCATCTCACGTTATTTATGAAGCCAAGTTGCTAAAAGTCCTTGAACCCAGCCAGAAGCCATGATTGAACCACTGTATGCAAACACTGTTGTTCCCAGGGTATGTTTATGGAAACAAGCTGGCTCATCATCATAGCACAGATGAGCAATGGACTGAAAGGGTCTGAATCCTCTTCCCAGCCAGATCTGCCTGAGATGCAGCAGTGATTGCTTCGAGTAAAGGCTCTTCTGGTGCTCAGTCACCTGGGCTAAACAGCCCAAAACAAAGCAGGGAAGGAGCTCACAGAGCAATATGCTTGATGTTCTTGATTCTGACTCCTGTTGGAGTCCTAAAGGAGTTTCCTTAAACACAGGACCTTCTTAACGCTCTGCAGTCAAAGTTCAGGCTGCCAGAACATCATCCTTCACACCAAAAACACACCTGGCCCCGTGGCTTGTGCAAGGTCACGATTCACATCTGCTAAATTTACTCTGGCAGGTCCAGATTTTGTTTGGCACAGTCAAGTGCAGTCAGTTACTGCTCAGATCCTTCCTCTGATCCAGTGTTTTGTGGACAGAGGCCAGTGTCCACTGAAGTGGCAGCAGATGGGATCATCCTGTATTGTGGCTCTAGACCTGCCTTCTGCCAGCTTGTGCTGTCCAGCACTTATCCCAGCAAGGCTGCTCTTCTTGCAGCCTGGCCCTTTGTCCAAAAACATTCAGCCCTCTGTGTGGAGGATTTAGAAGCAAAACTAGCAGGAATTTCCCTCTCTAAGCTCAAGGTTGCCATTCCTGGGCAGGGAGCTGTTTTCCAGCCTTTTGCTCTTCTCAAGGTTATCCCTGGTCAGTGCATCCTGGTCTACAGCTTTTCCCCAAGCAGTTCCCTCTGTGGGAAAAATACAAACTAAGGGTATAGTGAAAAACAAGCTTTGACTCTTACTCTTGCCTGCCCACAGCTCCAAAGCAATGGGGATAGAGGGGGAGGCTGCAAATTCTAGAGAGTGGTTAGGCAGGAGCAGAGGCAAACCAAGACCTCGATGTAAGGAACTGAGGTACCCAACCAGCTCCAGGCTGTTCTTATCCCAGCTGGCAGCAGGAAATGAACAGGTACAGGGGAGAAATCCCTTTTGGCTGTTAAGGGATGACTCTGTTAGGCAGTGTCGTGCCAGGGTGTGTTCCCTGCATACCTGAGCTGTGGGACCCAGCTGCAGTGCTGCAGGTACTGCTGAATCACTGCGGCTGCATTGCCGCTGCTATTGGAATAATTAAACCATGCTCTGCTGAATCAAATGAGGGTTAGGGAGAGCTTGAAAACCCTGTGTTATGGATCACTTCAGCACATGGATTTACAGTTTCAGACTGATGCAATAAAAACAGGAGGTTACAGCCTGCTGAGAAAGAGACTGTAACCTGATTTAGAGGATGATGAGCCTGTTAAAGGAGTGCTGTGTATTCTGAGCACACAATGAGTTCCCACTCATTCTGCTTTATGGGAAAGAAGTTTGGACTTAGGGAAACAATTACTACAACTAGAATATTTGAGGAAACTGAACTAATATTGGGATTGTATTAATGTGGACGCTAGAACATAGAAAGAAATTATTACCTCTGTGTCCAACACATAATTATGTCCTCTGGGTCAGAAGTGTAACTAAAATAAAATATTTCAATTAACTTTTAAGCTTGGGTCTTTATTCTGCAAATACTGTGAGAATCAATTGATTTGTGAAGAATCTGAATTTGATTTAAACCAGGTGGTGACTCCAAAGTGTTTGTATTAGGAGAAAGGTGTGGAAGAATGATCTTTTTCTTGTTTTTCTAGTAAGAAATTTAACAGAGTTAATTTTGTAACTGTGAAGAGCAATATATTCAAAATGACAAGGTATTTATCTGAGACTTGAGAGGATGACCTTCAACTGACAGTTTTGCTGCTGGTCAAATCATTTGCCTTGTTACTGTTTCTTCTCTGCTTCTTTTCTCACTACACTGTAAGTTCTTCGGAGCAGAAACTCCTTTTTGTATCTGTGTAGTACGGGCTTTACAAGAGGTCTCAAGTATGGTTGAATCTGTTATAAGGGAAAATACTAATGCTAACAGGAGGTGCTGACACTGTGGGAATGAACACAACATATGCAGTTCAAAGCCCTGATGCTGCAATGGAATTCACAATTAGATTTTATAATTAGAAATTAGGCCCTGGCACAGGTTGCCCAGAGAAGCTGTGGCTGCCCCATCCCTGAAAGTGTCCAAGGCCAGGTGGGACGGGGCTTGGAGCAACCTGGGATAGTGGAAGGTGTCCCTGCCCATGGCAGGGGGTGGAAATCAGATGATCTTTAAGGTTCCTTCCAAGCCAAACCGTTCTATGATTTTTTTTTTGGCTCAGAATTCAAACACCAGACTGTGAATTTGACTGCAGCAGCAGACTGAAGAGTCCTCAAAGATTTTCATCATAGCAAAAGAGGCATTTCTGCAGCACATATTATTTTTAATACTTGTGGCATTATTGCTAGCAACTTGGAGGATGCATTGGTTTCAAATAGAGTTTTCCAGAGATACAGCACCTCCCTCAGAGGGAATACCCACCTTCCCAAAGAAGGGATTTACTAAATCATGTATTGCCCAGCAGCTGGAACAGCTGGGTGTCCCCCCAGCATGGCGTGCAAAGCTCGGAGACTTAGTGCTGTTGGGACACAGCCAAAACTGGATGAACATCAGGCAAACTAATAATGTCTAATTGTGCTTTCTGAACACTGGGCCTTGGACTGGCAGAGCCAGCTTTGGAAAGCCGTGTAGAGCCCTTTTCCTCACTGGAGTGTCCCGAGTTTCTGAAGAAAATTGTTTTCTGGGACGCAGAGGGTCAGCAGTGGCCACCCCTGCAGTACCTTCTTTGGCTGTGGAGAGCAGGGCTTAAGTAATATGAGCTTTATCTATGCTGTACATAATAGAGTTAATGCTGAAATATGCAATTCTCTTTGCAGATGCTTGGAAAATAGTTACTTGTAACGTGGAACTATGAAATCAGAGTGTTAATGTAACAGTGCAATCTCAAGGTCCAATCCTTTAACATTACTGAGTGACATCCAAGCCTCAAAAAAAAAGGTAGATCCCATTAAACAATAATTTATATATATATATATATATATTTCGAAGTCCTAGGCTTGAATACTCTGATTTAATGGCTTCTTATTTCATCTTTCTTCAGTCATTATTAATTTAACTCCTTCAGTCCATGAAGCAAATAAATTGGCTGGATTCTGCTGTGCTGAGTACACCTAGACCAGGAGGGTTTTGGGGCTTCAGTGAAGCACATTTTCCCACTTTAAAATGCTGCAATACTTTCTTTGCTGATCAAAATGCTTAGAAGAAATCAGAATTGTACTAGATGCCTAGATAATTTAGGAGAGGGAGTGTCCACAGAAGGTGACCTGATAAGAACACAGAATAATGTGCTTGAGCCAATGCAATAAACCCAAAGCACATCCAGCTTTATTTTGTTCCAAGTAATTTCAAGTCATATGTATATACCAGTATATTTATAGATGGGCATGTAGACATATTCTTTATAGTCTTACACTTGTAAATGAGCACTAGATTTTGTTTCTCTTCACAGTAAGGTAAATAAATTGTTTTTTCCCCTGTAAAGCAAAATTATTCCATTTTTAAAGAAAATGTGTTTCTTGGCAGTTTCCTCCAGTGTACAAGCCAAATATTCTGGCTTCAGTGTCATACAGACAACTTCAGCAATATCAGACATTGAAAAGCATAAGTCAGGGCCTCCAGAATAATGGTGCAGAATGAAAAAAAAATAAATTTAAAAGTGCTTCTATATGTTAAGTATTGGGTTCTTTACATATGTTTATGCTTTCTGGGTTCTAAGTGCAACCACAGACCAAAAACTTACTCTTCGAAAAGGAATTAGATTTTCAAATAACGAAATTACTCCAGGAATGGAAGCTTTAAAAAAAAATGAATATTCTGAGTTTAAAGATAAAATCTTCTCATGAGAGAACAGTGGTTGCAGCTTCTGTGGGTTGTGTTTCATTAGGTTCCATGCAATACCTACAGCAATTACAACCTTCTCAAGGTCAGTTAAGAGCAAATACAAAAATAGTCTTAACAAGGTCAGGGAAGGGAAATATCTGGGTTTTTTTATTCTTCTTCTTCCCCCTGACCTTCGTTTCCTTGCCTTCCCAAAGCAAAGACCTCGCTGGGTCCTTTCTACTGAGTCATTTCTCGAGAGGACGCCAATTTTAGGGACTCATTAAATGAAATATCTCAGCCTCAGGAAAATCCCAAGAGTGCTTCAAAGTGTTCTGCCCCTCCAGACTCTTCTACAGTGGCTTAATTCCATAGTTCCCTGGTGTAAGGATGTTTTCCCCTCTGGGTTGGATGTGCTGAGCAGTGACTATTGCAGTTACACCTCTTGGATCCTGGTTGTAACTCTTATGTGGGATTGGGGCTTTGGGGGGACTTTGATGGGATTTTTGCCTTCTCTCTAGTGGGATGATCTTAATTCCTTCATTTAAGGGCAATACTGGTGTATTTTGTCCCTTCATCTTTATTATCCTCTATGTGGGTGGTCTCTGATTCAGACTTTTAGTTTTCTCAGGCTGCCCATTCAGATCAGTAACAGTTTATCTCCAAATATGCCTTTTTTCTATCTTTACGTACACATGTGCCTTGATTGCTGTATTTTGGTGATATTTTATTTGCTTCTTTACCAAAGACTGTTTGATCTCCATAAAGAATAAAAGCAATTATCACGGACAAGGATGTATAACTCTTGGAAAATGTGACATTTTGGTTGTTTTGATGACTCCTCTTTCCTTAGCCTTTTGTATATTTATTTCATGGTCAGACTTAAAATTGACATCACTAGAGCTATTCATTTGCTGCCCTACAGTTTTCCTGAACTCTTGGCTTCCTTCTGCTGGGACTGCTCACTCTGGGTTGGGATTCATGGCAGGTGCACATGTGATACTTACTTACAGAACTGTTTGCCCAAATCTCTATTTTTCTTTCATATCTCTAACGAGGAGGTTCCTAAATGGCATTTGACATATTCTGCAGTGTGTGCATGGTATCAGTTATAGCAACTCCTTCTTTATTTTACTTTCAGCTGTGCTCCTACCTTTAAGCAAACCCTCCCCTCCCTTCCCTGCTGCCCATGGAGATGGATCCTTCCCTCCCCTCTGGTTGCCAGGGTGACTGGGCTTCCCTGATGCAGATGCTCTTTCCTTGGCTCCTTGCCATCCCTCTCCCAGAGACTGGAGTTTTCACTTTCCCTCGGATAGTGAGGACTCCTGTTTGCTCTTCTGCCTGCCCAGGCAGCTTTTCTCCCTCCTGAGCAGACCTGGTTTAGCAGCTGCTGAAAGGACAAGGGATTTGATGTGCCTGCAGGGTGGGATCAGCAGCCTCTGAGCAAAGTGAGTGAAGTGGAAGTCACCTTGTATTATTTTTCATTTTTTTGTTTTTTGTTTTTGATTCTAATCCTTCTCCTTGAGCCAGTTCTCACTCTTTAATGTGTCTGTGATGAGGAGAAACAGGACCCTAGAGTGGTACATGTGCATCAGAGGTAAATCTTTTTTTGTTTGTATTTCAGAATGGATAAATTCAATTTCCAGTGTTAGTGACATTGGAAAATAGATCCTTGCAGTACTTGTAAGCACCTTTGCCACTGAGGTCTTGCCAAGCTTTAACTGATTAATTAATGAACCTCAGGATAGAATTCAGATGTGAAATCACAGGTGGTTCAGAAACTTTGGGAAGGAATTTGACTGTTTTCTGTCACTGAGCAAACAGATATTGAGTCACCACTGTGTTCAGCCCAAAAAGCCAAAATTTCAGATTCTGAATGCCTGTCCTTGGTTGCTGGTAAATGTGGTCTCATCTTGGAATCTCTTTCTGAGGTCAGTGAACAGTTTTGAGTTACAAATCAACCTGGAGTTACAATTTACCTAAGTATGACTCAGCTGCAGCCAGGTACTATTTTTAGTCAATTAAATTCATGGAGTTATTTGTCCAGTTATAGCCAAAATTCTCTTTTGAGATCCCAGTAAGAAAATCTCAGGTGTTGAAAGATAAGAATTTAGGGATGGAAAAGTAAGGATTAAAAAACCTGCTCTTTAGTAGTTCAGATTCTCTGCTTTCCACAAGCCCAAGAGTATTTTGTCTTGTATATTCCCCTATGTTTTCTATGGCATAATTTCACATGATTCAAGTAATAGGACTTTTAATACTCTGTTCTGTGCTTCTGGGACTCAGTGACAAAGTGCATTAGGCTGGTGCTGTTAAGTGTAAACTATGGGATGCTTCTAAATATTTGGACAAATGTGGTCCTTTGCTCAAGTTCATCCTTTATCCTCTCCCCTGCACTTTAAACATTCCATCTTTTGAGCCTGTTTCACACCAGTTTGCTTGTTTTTAAAGTAGTGACATAAATGCAAATCTCTAAATAGTAATGTCATCCATGTTTTATAGGAAATCCAGGAACAGCAGCTCCACTGCAGCTACCAGATACACTTATAACCCTCAGCGAGCTTCCCTTTCTAACTTACAGTTAATTATTTTTAAAACACACAATATGTTACTTCTGGCTGAGCTCTGAAACATCATGTACTTGTTCTTTTTCATGGGAAGTATTTATAAAAGCTTTTTCTGCAGTGGTTGGGAAATTAGGATAAAAAGCATTGGGCTACTTCCATTAACAAAGTTAGTAGGAAGCACTTGCTGGAGCAGAGTTTGTAATGTTTGTACATCTCTGAGAAGGATGTTCTATATTTAAAGTACTTCCTCAGAAGAATTATTGGAACAGTGATAACAGCTTTTCCTGCCAAAAAGTAATAGCTGTGCAAGGCTGCAAGAGCATCAGGCTTATTCCTTATAGTCTCCCTATGCAAGTGTAAGTTAATATTCAAGGGGTTAAAATGGAAATTATCTTAGATTTCAGCCTCCTGTGCAGTCCTTAGTTTTATTCAAAGACATCAAATATCATGACACATCTTCACCATGACGGTGCTGCTTCGACTCATGGCTTGGGCAGTAAAATATACACAGATTTTTGTATTGTGCACACTCTGCTGTGCTATAGATGTAAAAATGACTTTATTCATCAATATATGATACTCTGAGGGGTGTCTTATCTTACAGCAGTGGTTGGGGCAGGGAGTTTATTTCACATGGATTTCCTCAGCACTTTTGAAAGGGCAGTTTGCAAATGAAGCACAGGATTCATTACAGAGATTAGTCAAGGTTATTTGATGAATTTGGACATTACCACATCTGCAATAACTTTGTATTGTTACTTTCCTCTGTTTTATCATTAGAAAAATAAATCTTTTAAATCTTGAAATATTCACAGCAATGTTATAGAGATCCTTAATGTATGATACAGGCTTGATTTATTTGCCCTGAATTAATGTGGATGACTTATTTGAGGAGGGTTTAAATGCAGTTAGCACTTTAGCTAGTGTTTGGCATTACTCCTAAAATATGTACATATATATGTGGGCACATAAAGAATTCAGTTAGCATGGAATTATGATTTTTGGAGGCACAGGTTTTAAATATCAATATCTGCAAATATACTTAATCTGTCTCTCATCCTTTAATCTTTATGCAGCTATTGAAATGTAACATTGTAACAATAACAGTAATATTTCTTCCTCTTTAAAGATTTGACTGTCTAATCACAAAGGAAGATACCCAGCTGTTTTAAAAGTAAGGATGTCACAGGAAAATATTTCTGTAGCTGATGTGTCCAAACAAGACATTTCTTGTAACTAGAGAGTAAAGCATCTTGAAAACTCCACAATTTCAGTTCGAGAGTCTCAGTGCTAACAACTTAATCTTACACTGGCAACTGCTTCCTAAGAAGGAAAAAAGTGTTTTATTGGAGAGCTGAAATATCTGTTCTGTCCAGAAGCTTTCTTGTATTTTAGTTAAAAGATTAGTACAATATTTGTTCACATTATTCTCAATATCACTTCAAAAAATATAGAACCCATTTAAGCCATTATTGTGTTTTCTGGTACAGACTTTCATTAGTTCTGTAGTTAGACCAGTTAAAAAGGACTGACTTACCCTGTCTTCTTCAGCTCTTAAGTCCGGCATTGTGCTGACACAAAGGCTTACAGCTGTGGTGGCCACAAAGAGGATGGAGAGACAAGCAAAGACTTTGCCTGGGAGTCCTGACTGGGGATTTTCTACCATATCTCTGAGTCTGTTCATAAACTGTCCAAATCTGGTTTTCTCATCCAAGACACACGTAGCCTCTTTGCTCCTCCGGAGCTCCTCTTCTTTGCGGATCTCGGCCAACTCCTGCAGTTTCTGAAACAGTTTCCGAAAGCAGCAGTTCTCCAGGTTGGATTCCTCAATCCCCCAGTATCTCAGCTCCTCCTGAAAAGACAAGGCACACATGTCTCTTAAGAGCATCAGCTTCCCTGCTGCTAGGAAGCTGACAATCATCCCAAAAGCGTTGGGGTTCCTGTCAAAGAAGAACTCCTGGGTGTCTTCATCGTAATCATCGCACAGCTGAATTATTTCTTCGTAGCTGCTGCAAAGCTTTAGTTTGCTCAGTCTGGTCAGAGGGAAGTCATCTAAAGTACTCCAAGGCAGCAGGTACTTCATGCCTCCAACATTTATCATGATCTCTGTCTTTAGATCGGCCGCAGAGACTTGGTCAGGGTGGTAAATCCTCCTGGCTCTCTGGTAATGGACCCCTTTGACAGAAGGGGTTTCCACACAGATGGGAATGAAGTGGCTCAAGGAATTACAGGAGTTGTAGCTAATGTTACTATAGTCTTGGTCACTGCCTCTGGAGAGAATAGGCATCTCTAAGAGTTCTCACCGGGACATCCGAAATGGCATCAGAGCAGGGGTATCTGTCAGCCAGAAGATACAGCAAGGAGGAGAAAACATAGCAGAGGTTATTGCAAGACAAAAGGTGTTTCCAGCTACTTTCCTAAATCACAAAAATTAATGAGTGCCTGTTTTGTAAGTAAAAGTCACCTCTGTGCTTCTTCCTGAAACCTGCAGCCTGTGAATGAGCTTTGCTTTGCAGCCTCATTGGTTGTCTGGCAACACAGGCACAGAGGAGCTACAGCCTCATTCATAATTATCACTGAGGGTCGGGTGCCTGCAGATCCAACCGGGAACAGATCGGGCTCTTCCCGGAGCAGATCTCAGGCATCGTTAGATCGTTGTTTTCCGGTAGTTGCCGCTTTGCTTTGTTATTTCTATAAACCCTCAAACACGCTCTAACTCAACTAAGCTGCTTAATAGTTATTAGGGATGGAGTGGTCAATTACCTGCCATCAGCTGGATGCAAAGTTCCTAATTGCTTTAACTTGACTGCTCGGATTGTGATTCCTCTTTCCTTCCCTGCACGCCGGCTCTGCCTCTCGGGAGTATGGCAGGGATTAGCTACTAGAGGTTTATAAAATTCCTTAAGTGGAAAAGTGCTGCGTAAATGATGACTATTCTTATCAACCCGACCTCGTGTCACTGCAAATTACCGAGAAGACAGAGGGACCATTTGTCCACCGTGGAGAAAACTTTGCTACGCAGACAGAAAGTGTTTTATCAGCTTGGAGGGAGGAAGCAGTTGAAACACTCACCTCTTCCTTAACTTCCCTCCTTTCAGAAACAAATCCTTGCTTTTGTTCATCAGCTCTAAAGATTAAAAGGCATTTCTTATTCTTATCCCAAAGTGCAAGAATTGCAAGGAAAGTTCCGAGAAGTTCCTTACCAGCGCTCCGGGTGCTGCTGCCGGGTGCCCGCCTGCCCCGCAGGTGAAGAGCACATCCCGCCCACCGCTCGGCTGCTCCGGCACAAACACCTGGGGATGTTTTACAGTATTGTTTGCGTGTAAAAAATCACCAGAGCACTCCGGAGATGGCAGTCTCTCTGCTCTTCGTCTTGTTTTCCTGCTTTCCTGGACGGGGAGAACAGCCGCGTGTGTTCATGTAACATATGTTGTACTGATAGATCCTCTGCAAGGGAGGCGGTGTCCTGAGGGGCAGCTCCTCTCCTGGGGCTTCCTGGTGAAATGTGCTGAGTGAGAGCTGGTGGATCCTGCCCTCTCCCTGTCTCTCCTCTGTTTCCCCCGGGACTGCCAATGTGGCCCTGGAAGAGGAGGGGAGAGGGAAGGGGGAAGGGCTTAGAAATAATCTCTGCAGCATCCCTCCATCTATCCAGCAGGCAGCAGGCAGCAACTGGGTAAGAACATGGAGTACAAGTCCCCGACTAATGAGGTTTAATAATCAGTAAATTCTGGCAAATCTACTTAATAAAACAATTTCAGTGTCTATTAACTCCTTCCATCGTAGACATGCTACAGTTGCTTGGGCTGGAGACACCAGTCAAATTCCTCAGAGGCAGTTTCCATGACCTTCATCCCCCATGAAACTGGGCTTTGCTCTCTAATGTCCCTAGAAAGAAAGGGAAGTTTGTTGGGTGCATGGATACTTTGCCTCAGCATTCCTTTGGCTACCAAGGAAATGCTTTCCTCCTGTAAAAGAAAGGGTCTCTGGCTTGTAAAGCACAGGTGCTGAGCAGTCCCTTTTCCAGATCTGCAGTGTTTTCCAACAGCCTAATACTTTCCCCTTTCCTCTTTACAGATGATGGGAAATCAAACATTATCCTTTTCTCACTTTACTCATGCATGGCTGTAGGGTGTTGAGATTGCTGTAATGCTTTTGGGTCCTGTATTGCCAGCGGGTCTTGAGCTGCCTCGGTCTGTAATTGGGATGACACGGATTTTACCCATACCCTGCTTGCTTGGCCTCAGGCAGAGGGTTCAGTAAACCTGGGCTGAGGTTGTATTGACAAGCACCCTCTGTGGTGCTCCCAAATGCCTTAGCTTGTGTCTATAGCCAGCGGGGCTGAAAGCACTGAGGTGAATCCTATTCCTAGAGAGGTGTGTGAATCCCTGGGATTTTTGTGTCCCGCAGTGAGTGGGAAGGTTGTGTGGAGAAGTGTGATGAGCTGGGATCACTGAGCTGGTTTTCAGCAGTGTGGGGACAAGGTGCAGGTGTGGTGTGGTGTGGGGGGGGGTTGTGCACCACCACACTCACCTCGGCAGCGGGTGCTGAGGCTGTTTGTCAGTGCTGAGCAAGGTTATGGGATGGGAAGCCTTTGCTAATTGGACTTTTTGGCACATCTCTCTTGGCCCACGTGGTGTCCAGAAGATTAACTTCTTATCAGGCTTCACCACTGGGGTTTTCACTCAGGTCCTAATTATGCCATCCAAGAGAAAGACCGGATAGATGCCTGAAGGCACCTGAGTTCTGGGAGCGTAGCTCAAAATCACTTAAATCCTACCACCTCTGGCAGTTTGCTCCGCCTATCAGTCTTTCTTATGGATTGTTTTTGCAAAGAAAAAACAAACCTATTCTAATTAACTTTGGATGGATTGCTTCACAAAAGGATAAAAGCAATTAACATTTCCTTCTTACCTTGTGAAGTCCTTGCGTGGTGTTGTTAAAGGTTATATTTCTGAAACCAGTTCACAAGAAGGTGAATAAATAAAATAAAAAGAGAAAATATTGTATGCAATTGAGTGATTTGAGTGCTATGCCTATTTATCAAGAAATACATGGATTTTAGTTTTTAAGACTTCAGTACTGGGTATTCTAACAGTTGCTTTATCGGGATCTGCAGCTGTGTCTGTAGCTAGATCAGGACCTCACTGTTGACTGGAATTGTACAAATATCTGTCAGACAGTCCTTAAGAGTCTTCTGTCTTCATAAATGAGACAGGAATGCTTTTATCTGGATTGTATAACAGGAGATGAAGGCACACAAAAGAGAAATCCTTAATTTAGTGTCTGAGGAAGTCAAGCCCTTAACCCAGATCTGAAGGTCTCAAACATGTAACTCACCCCAAAACTGTCCTTCCACCCTGGCCAGTCTCTGCTTCTGCTCCCCTAGAGCTGCTGCCATGTCTGTGGGAGATCCCCCTCAGCAGTGGAGCATCTAAAACTATAAATGCTGACACCACAAAATCGATATCTCCCCCCAGGTGGGAAAGGCATATTCCTGTCTCAGTTCTAACCTCTGCTGATGTGTTTTTTCACTTCTTTTTTTTTTTAAATTTTCATAGCTACTGCTGCAGTTTTCCTGTTAAATTCCCTTTGTTCTTTTCAAGATGAAGTTCATAATCCTTAATCTTTTTCTCTGTTCTCTATTTCCCTCACAGTTTCTGGAATTGCTCTCTCCTTGCTCCTTAGCCATCTGGTGGTATCAACTCCTTACATACCTTTTATACATTAAATGCAGTTTCCATATGCTTCATCTCTTTGTTGACATGAATGACAAACCTGTTTCCCTCCTTTGGTTGTTTTGCCATTCTACTGTAGTTTGGTTTAGACCTGCCTCTCATTCCCATTGCACAAGATGAGGTGCTGCTGAGAGGAAAGCTGAGCAGAAGGAGGTGGTGCTTCCCCAGCTGGCTTGAAACCCTGTGGGTGTGATGGTGCAGTTAAAATCCTCTCCCTGGGACACACACAGGAGGATCTGGTGCAGGCATCCATCGAAGTGAGCAGATTTTTCTTACATAGTTCAGTAATTAAACCATTTGCAGGACTGGTATTTGGGTATTGATAATAGTTAATGCTGTAGGAGATGGGAAACAGAAGGGATGTTCACTGTCACTTGCTCACCTGTGATTTCTTCTCCTTTATTTTATTCTCTGCAATTATGCCAGAATCCTGTATCAGGCAGCAGATAAATACAGAATATAGAGATACTTTGTTTGTGGGGTTTTTTTTCACACAGCACTTACTAAAACTGCAGAATTTCTGGGCACATGGAGTTGTGATGGCCCAAAGTGTAAAGTACTCAGATAAAGGACTGAGAAATTTAAGCCAGGAAAGTCCACCAGGGACATCCAATGTCTGGCACAGAAACACATTTCTGGGCAGCAGGGAGATATTTTAGCACAATGTATGTGCTTTTCCTTGTCTGTTTTTCCCAAGATTTTTGATAGTTGATGTGGCAGCTCCTGGTGTGACTCTGTGGAGATGCTCTTATGCTGAGGAACCTGAGGAACCTTGGGCTCTACTAAGTTGGGTTGATCATGCACTACTTACTTGACAATATTTCTCTGTTACAACAGCAAAAAAAGAGCTGAATTATCTGATTATATCTGTGTGTACATGTATATATATATATTCCAGACCAATGATGTCTGTATATAATGGGCAATCTCACAGAGGGGGAGGCTGCACACTCAGAGATGCTTCATGTAATTTAATAAAGACCCTGTTGTCAATCTTCCTTCCTTCCCAACTGGGCTTTTTGTAACCCTTAAGCATAATACAAAGATAATTGCTTTGCCTGGAATCTATAACATAAGGCGCATTTCAGGCTTTTAAAGTCAGAGAGAAAACAAAAATGTAAATAAAAATCATTATTTAAGGAAACATGCATGCACCGAAAAGGGGACCAAAAAAAAAATAAGGAAAATAAATTGATTTTAAAACCCTGCACTGTCTTCAGTCATTGGCTTAGAAAATAGCCCAGTGCTGAATCGTCAGTCTGTGCAATTTCATCACAAAATTATTGGATGTTGTTTCTTTTATCAATTGAGTGCACAGCCCGTTGTCTGCCTGCTGTCTGTCTAATTCTTCTCTAAACCTCAGCCAATGTATAGGCCTGGCTTTTCCCAGGTTCTTTATGTTTGTGCCGTGTAAAAGCTTAAAATAAATAAAAAAACTTTTCATTTATTTGAAAAAAAATTGTAGGATTGAAAAGAGCATTTTAACACTCAAAAATTCATTTAAATGCTTCCATTGTGTTCACAGGTGGTTGGCATTTCTGGAATTAATTGGATTTAGATAGCCTTTTTACATGGAAATTCAGCATCTTTTCAGATCCCTCTATTACTCACTGGGCATAAGGAATAGCTCAGCCTTGTTTTCTTCATTTAATTATGATATTACACATGGCAATGTAAACTTTAAGGATTTATTCCAACATTTTATTCAGTCCAACAGTGTTTGTTTCATGTTCCTGTTTATTTCCTCATAATTTATCTTTATGGAGCAATAGAAACACCCTTTCTTGCCAAATGCCTAGTTTGTATGAATAATTAAATTGACAGCAAAGGACTCGATTCACCTCTTCATTATTCAAGTCTTACCAAGTTGCAGCATTATTGATTCCAGTAGAATAATGCTGCAATCCTCAGGAATATGTGTTAAATCAGGCCATGGGTACCCTTGATTTGTTAAGCACTTTCAATATGTTTCTAGTTCATCTCTGCCCTTGGAAACCCCAGTAGTGATCCATGGTCCTGATATGCCACAAATTGTCCTGGAAAACTGAGTCACATATCACTGGCAGTGTTTTATTCCTTATTTTCATCCTTGCCTTTGTAAAAGTTTCTTTTTTTTTTTTTTTTTTTCTGTCAAGTTTGATGGAAACTAAAAGGGGCCATTTCTTGTTAGGTGAGTTACCACTAAAGCAAACGAACCATTCAGAGGATTTCTTTGCTATGTAAATGTAAAATAAGGTCCATGATATGTAACACACTTTTTCTGTGCCCTTTCACTCCTCTCCATGCATGAAGACTGAACTTGTATCATCTGGGGATAAGTCCCCTGAAGTTCTCTGTGCTCATTTCCTTTGGACTGTCTAGAAAATTATACTTGTTAATGGACAGTACCTAAGGAAAGGAATCTCAAATGGATAATCATCCCTATGTCTATCCCAATGAATTTTGCATAAGGGCTGAATCACTGAGGTTTTAAAGGTTTCAGGGCATTAAAATGTGTGGCATGGAAACAGCTGAGTGCCAGGACTTGGAGCTGAGCTGGTGCCTCTCCACATGGCAAGAGATGGATTAGGAGAGACGTGCCCAGGGAATGTGGGAGTCCTGCTTTAGAGGAAGGCAGCCTCCAGTCTTTCATGGCCAGACCTGGAGAACAAATCTCTCCTGATTCCAGTTCTGGGGATCAGTCTCACCCTCAGCCCCACACACAAGCTGAGCATTTGAGGAAGAAGTTTTTCTGCCACCTCTGAGCATTAGGAGGCGACAACACTTTTTATGGGAAACAGAGACAACCTTCCCTTCCTGGACTCCAAACCAGAGGGCACATCTGTTTAATTGTGTGGACATGAGGAAATAAGTTGGGTTGGCATCTTTGACCTCACTGAGAATTTAGCAACCAAAGGGCTTGAAACAGAGGCCCTGGTGATAATCAGGCTCTTGCTGATAAATGAAGTTCTCTTTGAGAGTACAAACCTCCATTTTCTCTCATACCCTGCAGGCACATTTGGACTGTGCATTTTGATGTTTCTATCAGAGCCGAAAACATCTTGACAGTGCAAATCTTTCAGTGAGATAAAAATTGGAAACTATATAAATGCTTTTTTTGCCAAGTGCTTTTTATTTCAATTCCAATTGAATTGAATCACAATTTATGAATCACACCACTTTAATGACTGATATTAAAAGAGTCATTTCAGTGATCCACCTCAGGATCATTGAAATACCACAAATATCCAATATATAGTACAGGATACATCCATACAGATAATAACTTCTACTATTCCCTATAAAGGGATATTTGGCTGATTGAGTGCCAAGATTGGTGGGGTTTTTACCATTTTCATGCATTTCTATGTCAGTAAAAGCAGACATGATTATGAGAAAGCTTTGCTTCAGAGAGAAGCTCTGAGGAGTATCAGGGACAGGTAACAGAGAGATTGTATCTGTGCCACCTCTAGTTAGGAAAAAATAACACCCACTTCAGAATTTGAAGAGGGAAATGTGCAGAAGAAGGTGTTGTTCATTTTCTAGGAAGAAAAGTTGAAGAAACATTCAACCAGATGTTTCAAATACACTGTCATTATGTGCTGAGGACATGTAAGTCTGTAAGTGCTGTTGTTTTTCCAGCTCACGGGGTTGTGGGTGTCTACCTGCACACACAGACAAAAATTCTTTCCTTGTCATCCCAGGCATATCATTTAGTATCTCTATGCCTCTATTTCTTAGTCATAAATCAAATAAATATAACTACAGTGGTCTTGTAGGAACAGTGCTTGTAATACTGGGGTGTGACAACGAGCTCCCATTTGGGGAGAAGGACAGGAGGTATTGAAAAGTTGATCCTCCACTAACTGTGCTGAAAAGAGAGTTTTTTAGCAGGTGGGTGAGTCATTAGAAAGAGTGATTATTTAAAGTTGTGTAGCTGAAGAATAAAATACAGCAGTGTTTTCAGTTTTCAAATAGAAAGAGAAACAGTGTTAAAATTCCATTAGCTGCCGTGACGAACTCCCAGATTAAAACATGAATTGCTAAGTAGGTGAGGTGGGTTTGAATGCTGAATGTTGTTGGGGGTTTTTTTCCCCTTCTGCTGTTATGATTTATTTCTCAAATCATTTAAAACTAGTGAAGGAAGGTCTGAGAATTTTGTTTTGTTTGTTACGGGTGAGATTGATTTCTTCATCTTGTTTTTCTTAATACCATACTCTTCAAACAAATTACCCCTACAAATCCAGTTCTCCATTTATGATGCATTAAATATAAAAGAAAAAAATCATTCCAATTAGATTTCTTTCCAAGCCTTGTGACCTTGTGTTAAAAGCAATATGTATAAAAGACATTGTTATGCTGTTGTACCACCCACTTCTTAAAAAGTACCCTTGAGCTCTTCTTAATAACTTAGCTGGTTTCTCCTTGAGATCTGTATCCGTTTTAATCCGTGAAACACTAGCCTCGTTCAGACTAAAATACAAAGATATTATGATTTGATCATGTTAGTTAAGGAATTAGTAGAGAGACCATGTCCTTGTGTTGTAGTCTCTGCAAACCTGTGAGAGATCCCCACCCACTGACCTCTGAAGAACTGTTCTACTTTTCCCTCTGAGAGGGAAGGGGAGAACTTTTACTCCTTGTGTGTGTTCTGGGAGTTGAACCATCTGCTTTGGGGGTGACTTTATTAGGCTGACACCGAAGATCCTTTAAAAGCCCATCATCAGGTGAGAAACCAAGTTCTTCCCTCCACCTCTTCACCAGACCCATCTTTCAATCCCTCTGACAGCACCTGCTCTTTGCAGGTTCATATTTCAAAAGTGAATTAAGAGCTGCAGAGCTGCTCTCCAAAGCAAGCCCTTGGTTTGCTCTTTCCTCCCTACAACCTGTTTCCCTGTTTATTTGGAAAGTCCCATCAGCCCCCAGGGACAGACCCCTCACAGGTTCAGGGCTGTCAGGCTTCAGCGGTGAAAAGCTTCGGTGCTGCTAAAGGGTTGCTCAAGTTCCTGTCCTGCTGTCAACAGGGAAGTGTTTTCCACTTTTCCTGATCTCTACCAGCCCTTCATGTAGAGGAACTTTTGGGTTGCTCAAAGGCTCTCTAGAGAGCTGGCGTGGCTTGCAATGGCACAGGGATTAGGGAGGGACAAGTGCTGCTCATGAGCTTCCCTGCCCAAAGCTGACATTCTGGGCCATTACCTTCTGCAAGCTGGTCACTCTGTGCTCCCTGCATCCTCCTATCCTACAAACTCAGGAGGACTTATGGCTGTGACTGCTGAAAGGCCAGAGGGGAAAAATAATCAGCAAGTGTTCCGTTCACTATAATCTAAATATTATCAGCACTCTGAGTCAGCAAAGGTGTGACTGGGGGGGGGGTAAGGAATGGATCTGTGAGTCACGTTTACAACTCAGCCTTTGTTGTAAACACTACAAAGATGCATTAATTAAAGATAAAATCAAGGGAAATGTCTGGTAGGATAGATAGAGAGACAGAGAGGAGCTGAAGAGATTAGAGGAAATGGTAGGCATCCATAAAATCAGGCTGAACCTGAGGAAATGACTCTGTGTCCACTATGAGGGATTAATCTAAAACAAACCAGCCATAAAATAGGAAGAGAGATGAGTGAAATGAAAAGCAAGAGTCTGGAAAGCAGAAATGCTGTTTGGTTTTATAATATGATGGAGTAGAAGAAAGGAAAATGTAAAATTACTCCATTCCTGTAGTCCATCCACCAAACTAATCAAAAGATGCCTGTAGAGACTTCTAAAGAGAAGATGCAATGGATCATGGATTAAATGGGAGTAGTGTTACATTTTCAGTTCCTGTGGCTTTGGATTTCACTGTTTGAAAAGGATTTGTAGAATTGGAGAGGAGTAAAGTTGACAGTTGACAAAGTAATTTATAGACATGAAAGTTTTGTCTTATGAAGAAAAGGCAAAAAAGAGATGATCAGTGACATGACCACCACCCTCAGCTGTCAAATGGGTGTTACCATGAAGAGAAGGGAGAGGCTGGTTTGAATGATTTAGGAAAGACATAAAATTTCAGGCTGAACGCCTGGACTAGACGATAAAAAATATCTTAAATAAAATGTCACTTAGGCTCTGGAAGGAACAGGAGCTTTTCCAGCAGTTTTGTCCTGCCAGGTGTTAGCAGCCAGTGGCTGATCTGGATGAGTGTGAGCCCCTGGTGTAAGCAGGAGAGGATGGTGTTTGAGAGAAGGGGTTTTACCCTTGGCTCAAGGCAGGGCACGACACACTGCTGCAGACTATAAAAGTAACACCCCCTACTCTCTATTAAGCAGCACAAACACCACTCAGAGCATTCTCACATTCACTGCTCTCATTTGTGCTTTAAAACCTCTTACCCAGAGCTTAAATGACAGATACTCCTGTTTCTGCAGCTCTTTCTTCCTAGTCCCTTTCAATAATTCATATCCATCTACACCTCATTCCCGTGCTCCTTTTCATTGCTCCTTTGGTAAACAACAGGACATGAAAGGTACAGGAGATGCTGAGATATTACCATGGCTCCAAATACACCTGATGCTTGAGTGAAATAACTTAATTACCACTTGGTCTCTTATTGCTCGCTTGGGAAATATCCAGGAGGCTGCATTGCATATAAATGTATGGCAGCAAGCAAAGGAGAAAAGTGAATTGGAAGGCTCATTGTGGCTGTAATATTTCTTCACGTGTTGAAGTTAGAACTTCTGTAGTTCATTTTAACCATCTCACATGGAATAAAACACAATAAACATGTCTCCATGTGCCCCTTTGCTCGAGGTAAGCAGAAATTATCATCCTCTTTAGTTGAAGTGCTTTAAACCACAGCAATAGTTCCTTGCCTTAGACATGGGCTGCAGAAACCCCAAGTCCCTGGTAATTTTACATTAGTGCTTACATTTTGATCACAGTCTGTGCCCAGAACAAATTCTGCCTCCAAGATGTCACTGTTTAGAACTTTCCTTTTTAACAGTAATGTAGAAGGACTTCTGTAAATGGCAGCACTTGGCGCAGCTCCATCTCACTGAACGAAGGAGACTAATTTGAATTTTATTCATTGCAGACGATTTATTTCGATAGCAGAGAACAAGAAACTACTTAGAGGGTGATAGAGATGTCCAAAAGGCTGATTTTCTCCTGTTGCTTGTCCTTCCCTACGGGGTATAGAGCTGGCCAAGAGGGCCTGTCTTTCAACCTTAATGACCTCCAGGAGACAACTACACTCAACAGCTGAGCCCAGACTTTCTGTGTGGGTGTTGATTTTCCTTCTAGCAATATTTAATCTGCTGAAGGGATTAGAAATAGGAAAAGATTTTGATTAGAATTAAATGACCCAAATTGTCATAAGCTCCTCAAGTAACACAGGCAGCAGAAGTATCAGTGAGCTTTCCCTGATGTCATTCTTGGTGGAGTCCTTCAAGAAACTCTGGTTGCTAATCATACATTGAATGAGTTTCCACAACCCTCCACACTCTGATTGCTGCTGGGGTTTGTTCTTGCTGCCATTTTGTACTATTTCTGCAGTAACTGGCCTTTCCAGAGGAACTCTGGCCCACCTGTTTCCTTCTCAGGAGTCACCTCAATGTATCAGACCATGGGGGTGAAACCAGGCAATACAGTGCATCCTTTCATTCATTAGGTGACAGTGCAGTGTGTTACTGCTGGTACTCTCCTCCATGTCTGCAAAACCTTGTAAAATCAATGCAGATGCTTACTTCTCTAACCTGTAAGTGCAGCAGCAGATAAAAACGGAGAGAGCACTTGAGATGGTGTGATCTAAACACAAGATTATCAGAGGGCATCACTTGAGCACAGAGTCTACTCTGAACAATGACTAAGGAAAAAATTGTACTTTGCTGCTTTACTCAGCACTTCCAACTCCCTGCTTGAACTAAGAGGTGGGTACTGAGGATGCTGCTCTCCTCCAGCTTTGGGGAAGCAATCCTGCCAGCAGAAAAGCAGCTAAATCATCTTCCCATTTCTGCCTTGTCAACAGAATTGATCACAAAGTTCAGGCAGAGTTCGATGATGAACGAGAGCTGAGAGGGACTCAAGGGCATGGAGGGCATAGCTTGGACTATAAGTTCTTCATTACTGATGAAAGAAGAAGGAAAGAACTAAAGCTGATTAGAAAAACAAGAAGTGGCATAATGTTTTCCTGGTTTTAGGATGAGATCTTAATTTTAAGGCACAGCTTTATGAAGCTTTGTACTCCAACGTATTTTTGCTGGCTGCAGGGCTTTGGAAGGACTAGTACATTCCAGATTCACATTCTGGTAGTGCTCTTAATTATTATACTGTTACAGAAGCGTTATTGTTTTTATGTAAAGTGATATTAGCTCATAATTTATATTCCAACTCAGATGAACTGTTTCAGGGAATTGGGATACAACCACCTCTGTAATGCATCTCCCTTGCCATGGACTTTCCATGATGTTTTTGCTGTGTTATGGCTCTATGATTTCCAGCAAAACCCAATATTTTCTTACATGAATATTCTTTAGAAATCAATGCTGACTCTGTGGTGTCTGAGACAAGATTGTTTTTTCTATTACTTGGTCATTAGTGGTGTTGCAGCAGAGCTGAGGAGTCCAAGGAATAGGCTTGAACACCCTCTTGTTTGGTACAAACACAGGACAAACAGATGGTTGTTGTTTCAGAAAGCTCACCCTTGAAATACATGCAACAGACTAAGTCAGCTCTGTGGGTTTGTATCATATGAAAATATTTCCCATTTCCAAGGCAAAATTGGGTCTTCGGTTTCACCGAGAGACTCTCAAGTGAATTCCCATAATTGTCATTAATTGACCAAGTGCCTGATACATATAATTGAAGGGCCAAATCCTGTTTGCCTCCATCCCAGGATTGTTCTGTTCATTTCAATTCTACTGGATTCTGTCCTGTAACTGTGAGCGGAAAATGTTCATATGGACATGACAAGCCAAATCTGTCAGCAGTTGTTAGAGAAAAGGAAGGACCATCTGTTTCCAGGCCAAGGCCAAAGCAAATGGTTTCAGACTCTGGTGAAGTAATGCTGAGCTGTAGATGGTGTGCAGAGAAGTCTGTAAGAGCAAGTGTTACTATCAGTCATATCTTCACTTTGAATTCGCTTCAGGCAGTAAAAGTCTTTGGCTGATATTAACCCACCTTAACTAATGAGTCCTTTAAATTGCAATTCCTTCCAGAAGCTATTTACAATGGATTTAGCTGGCTAATGGTGATGTGTTTGAACTTCATCCTTTCATAATAAATTCCACTGGTAATTCTTTGCTTTTCTGAAGCTTTGTCCTGCTAGATTCCCACCACGTCTCTCTCCTGGGGTGTCTTCAGAGTAAGAGCAGACTGCTGATTTGTAGTTAGAGGCTACACGACTTTATAAAATATTCAAAATACCTCTTTTGCAAAAGATTTTAATTTCATTACATTTACAGCTCTAATAAAAATTATCTGCAACAGTTACTGTTTGTTCAATAAGTGATTTAATTTTATGTGCCAGTATATGGAACCTGGAGTGAATTTTTGTATAAGGGGCAAACTCTCCTGACTGGAGATGCAATCTGGTCACACAAACACTCCCATATCCTGATATTTCTATTAAATTCTAATTTTAAAAAACTGGTTTTTAATTACTGATCCCAAGCACACAGAATTCTGAGTTCCTAATGGCCCTTTCAGTGCCGTGGCACAGTAAAGTCCTTGTGACCATCTCAGCCACCCCACTGCCCTGCATGGTCCTGAACCCAAGGCTGTCCTTCACTGTGCCCCTCACAGGAAGAGGATGTGGTGATTGTGTCACATCATCAGCAAATGTTTTCCTTCTTTTCTCCAGATATACTTCACTACAGTTCAGTTTGTTTAGGCTGACTTACAAACAAAAATAGAACCTTTCATCCTTTTGCTTTTGCTAAGAGTTATATCATCTTTTAGTGTGAATGTAGATTCTTCAAAAACACAGTCTCATGACTAACTCATTTAAGATGCTGTATTCATGAGAGGGCCTCAAAATGTGCCAGTTGGCTTATTATTAACATTTTCTTTTTATAGTTTTTTATCATTTTGATGCAGAAAAAATAATCTCAGTTAGTTGCCTCACAGTTTAATACATAATTGACAGGAAAGTGATTTTATCGCTATTCTTCGTAACATTTGTTTCAGATAAAGACAAGAGGGGGGAAAAAAGCCAAATTCATTTGTGGATAAATTCACTTGGAGAATACATGAGACTATTCCCATAGTTCCATCTTTTTAAGGCAGCTCTGTGCTATGCTGTTCATTTGTCCTGTTGGGTGGGTTCAAGGAAGCCTAATTTTAACCCTTCTGTGTTTAACCTGTGAATGAACTTTCAGTGCTTTTGATATCCTGGCATTTAGAATTTAGTTTTCTGAGGGACAGTAGTGTTTTACATTTGAATAAGTAAGGAATAAGTCCACTTGTGTATTTGAAGTTGCAGAGTCTGGAATGTCTGGTCCACACTGGAGGTAAAATGACGACACATACTCAAGGATACTCAGCCTTGAAACAGTTTTTGTTTGGATATTTCTGAGTTTTAGATATTAATTTCTTGGTCACATCTATCTAGGAGCATTTCAGGTGGTGTTGTTTAATACTGATTAACTTAATTTTTGTCTACTCATTTGTCTTCTTACCCAGACAAAAATTCAGACACATGATTTCTCTCACTTTGACATATTGCACAGGGGAGTAAGTTATTTTGTGACTTTTTGGAATCATTTCCAGTTGTAATTTCTTTTCTGCATCTGACTTTATCCCCTAAAGAACAAAGCTATTATATTGCATGGGATTACACAAGCAAAGAGAGATTTAAGTGAGTAGAAAATCAGGCCAGGGATTTTGAAATGCTTTTATTGCATTGACACATCTTGATTTAAGTGTATATTTAGTGTTTTTTTTTAAAACCATTCGCTTGTGCAAAATAATGTTATTACAACACAAATGGAATCATCACATTCGTGAATGAAAGAGGATAGTTCTGTCAATCTTAATATTTTTCAGCACTTCATCATTTTCAGTCTGGCTCCACTGCTGCTAATCTTGTTGGGTTTAAGTTGTTTCTTATTTATCTCTTATTAAGGTTGATTCTGGGTCATTTTGATCCATGACAGATGCCCCACTCTTTCAGAGGAGGAAAACTGGGCTCCTAAAATGACCTAATCCAGTGAGTTATCCCACAAGAACCAAGTGGGAATGTTTCCAAAGTGTTTGGGAAGCAATCAGCCACTGAGCCACAGCTGTTACCCCCCCCTGGGTTATGCCTTGGATGGGATCTCCTCTGGCAGGAGAGAGCCCTCCTTCCTTTGGCAAACTGCTGGAGAAGGGGCCAGAAAGGTGAGGTCCCCTCAAACCCTTGTTAAAACATCCTATTCTGTGCATTTGCCATTTCTGTTTGGAATCAACAGAGCTGGAGTGACAGGGAGAGTTTTCTCCACTGGCAAGTCTTGGTTTTGCTCAGTTTTTGGAACTTTTCTCGTCTGACATTTGATGAATGAAAACACCTCTCTTCCCAAAGGCTGTTTACCCTCCCTTTCATACACAGTTCTGCTGCTGTCAGATATCTCATGAGTGGTTTAATCAGGCAGCAGTGGTTTGATTAAGGCCTTCTCTTGGATCACAAGCAGCAAGAGACCATCATTAAAACCAGTGACTGAGTCATGGAAAGAGACATCCCAGGAGAGGAGGTTTAGGAGTCTGTCATCAAAGAGCCCCTGTCTTCAGCGGTGTCGTGTTTGGTTTGGAATCACCTGGCTGGTGTTGTTTGCCCAGCAGATGATCCTGCTCTTTGCCTCACCCTCACATCCCTCCTGCCTGTCTTTGTGCCCCCTGACAACGCTGAAACCCGAGGATGGGGCTTCCTTCACCCCACCAGGGCATCGCCGGGTGTCGGATCACGGCCGCTTGCTCTGCAGGAGAGCAGCTCAATAGCTGGCACAAAATGCAGCCAAAGGACACGTGGAAATAAGCATTTCGTGAGGAATTAAAGTATTTTTCCCACACTGGCAAAGATCAGTTTTAACTGAGTGAGGAATTTGACAAAAACTCATATTTATGTCATTTCAAAAGCATTTTATTTTCAGGCAGTGCCTATGCAGGAGATGATATATAAAGAACATTTCCTCGCTACCATTTTTGTACAGATCCCTTTCAGGCATGTTTTATATGAAATTTTGTTTACCTCTACTATATAACTTCATTTTCTTAATTCCTATTACTTGTATTAAACATATTTGTGTGTGTAAATAAATATATATATATATATATGCACACCTACTATAGGATATAGTGTGTCACAAATGATGAATAATCCATCACACCTGATTTTGAGAAATGCAGGAAGCAAAATCACTGCTATGGCTCCTTATAGAAATGTTTGCACTTTCACTAGGCAGGAATGGGAACTTTTCTCTTTAACATTTCTGCAGGACTGATTTGCAAACTTCAAGGAACCATTTTCTGTAGAACATTTCAGTGTTAGAATTTCCTCGAAAGAGATTTAACATGCCCCACATTATGTTCTATTTTGATGCAATTATTTTGAGAGAATTAATGCTCTTCTATTAACTAGAGAAATCAGGGGGAAGCTCCTTAACTGGCTGATGGATTATTTACAGCAGTTTGTCTGAGGCAAACATCCCAAAGGATTGTAATGGCTGTGGACTTGGAGCTCACAAGCAGCAAATTTCAGGCTCAGCCCTAATCCTGTCCTTCCAACTTCCATGTCCAATGAAGAGTTCAAAGTTCTGTGCAAACTGGTGTGGGAACTTGACCAGTTGAGAGGTGTTAGCAAAGCCCCAACCACTGGGATTATGGCTCATATTGGTGCCTCCTTCAGTAATTAACTTATGAAACAGGCAGATTAAGCCCTCATATGGCCACACAGATGCAGAGCTCTGTCATGTGGGTGACATTGGCAGATTGTGCTCATATTAAGCATTTTGTCAAGGGACACGTGAGGAAAGGGGGTTGTGTAACATGGCTTCTCCCCCCCTTTTGCTCTCCATATATCATGTCCATATAAAATCCTGAAAAACGAAATTATCTCAGGAATTTCAGAACTTGGGGCAATTTGCTCCCAGGGATTTCAGATTCTAAGAACCCTATTTGGGAGTCATTCTGGAAATTAGTTTGCTCTTGATTGATTTTTCCCTACAAGCTCTGAGTTATTGTTGCTGATCACAGCATAATGAGTGACCATATAAATTTTTGGTATTGCAGTAGTGACCTGGTGCTGTGGTTGCAGTTGTATCAAGGTGAATAAAGCCTTGAAGAGCTAAAGGATTAAAGTACCTTGTATACCCCAGAATTGTAGAAAAGAGAATGCAAGAAAGAAATAAGGAACAAAAACTTGTATTAAAAGGTCTAATATTGGAGCAAAGTACCTTAAATGTGACCTACATATTAGTTCAGCATCACTCACATGGCTGGAAATGAAAGAAATGCTCCATTTGTTTTAAATTTATATTTTACATTTAAAAGTAAAATTGCCAAGGTTCAACAAGCCTTTTATTTGTTTGGGGGGTTTTTTTGTGTCTTTATGTTTGTAGAGTTGGATAAACTTTATGACTTTAGTTTTAATAACATATCTGGAAGATGTTTGGTCATGTGTTTTCCATATTCAGCATACCAGTGTCAACATTTTTTTGTGGATTTGTGGATAATTCTGGCTCATGTGTTTCTGGGAAACATAAAGGCTGACAAGAAAACTCCAGTGTGAGAGGGGATCTGGGTGTCTCAGTCAATAACTATTTAGAGTAAAGAGGTGATTTTGGACTCAATACAGTGGTTCTTAAAATGTATTTCATAATGTGCTCCCTGTTAAAAGGTCAGCCCAGAAAGACTTGAGAACGTCCTTCTTTGTTGAGAGAGGGGCAGTTCCCTTCATGAGCAGGTCCTCCCTCACCTGAAACCCTGCAAGTTATTGGGATTCTGGTTTGCAGCTGCTGCTGGGACATGGGGATGGCCAGTCCCTGGCCTGGAAATGCCTATCGAGGAGGGTTTTCTGCATCTGGGTTCTCCAGCAGTCAGAGTTTTTAAAGCTTTGTCTCTCCCCTTTCCTTCCCCTCTCTCGTTTCCGTGAATAAGTTGTTTAAAACAAAAAAGGAAAACCACCTTCCTGAAGATCTGTACCTTTCTGCTTCCCATAAGTCTGCCCATTAGTTAAACCCAGCTGGGTTTGGCCCATTGCCCATCCATGAGTTTAACTAATGCCTTCCATCCCCACACTGGGATAATCCAAGAAAGAAAAATGTTGTTAATAAAACACAGCAGGCCCCGGCACCTGACTGTATGACCCTGAAGGTTGAAGAGCCCTAGAATCAAATCTGGATATAAATTTTACATCTGACCCTTGAGGTCTTTAAACTGAGCAGAGCCTGACCCTTAGTTCTCTGTGTGCCACTGTATGGTGAGAAAGGGAATTTCTTATTGTCATGCCTTTGTAATATGCTCATCTCTGTTTCATTGGGAATCTATTTTCAATGTTCAGCTAAACCTGTTATTTCCCAAACACTCACTTGTGTTTGTGAACACGCATTTTTTTCTGTTTCCCTCTATTTCTGTTTTCAGTTTGTCAGAACTTTCTTTTTTTCTTTCTTTTTTTTGGGGGGAGGGGGAGGTGAATGTAGAAGTATCCAGGCAGGCAGGGTGGAAGGATTTAAATATTTAGTATCTTGAATATTTCAATATCTTCAGGATTATATTTGTGTCTGAAAAGAAAGAAAAGGAACACGTAGTTCTGCCCATCTCTCAGACTGTCAGGAGCCTGAGCCCAGCAGCTACTGACTTGCTTAGCAAAATAGTCACATTTTAGAGATTATACTATTAGGCGATGTTTGTTTAACTGTAAGCAGTTTTTGTCATGCAAACCTTAGTGTCTAAGATGTGACAAAGTCTGTGTCACATTTGTGAATGTGTATATGTAGGTTTTATTTTGTAAAGAGTACACCTGGTAACAACAATGGGAACCTGTTACTGACTTCAAGCCCACTGGGAAAGTGGAGGTGGTTTTGTGGTGCTTCTCGGACGGGTTTTTTGGCCAGGCAAAGCCTCACTTTGAACGTGTGTTCTTGCCCTTTTTCACCTTTGCTCAAAGTGTGTGGGAGATCATTCAGTCCCTCCACAGTCAGCAGCAGCCAAGGGGTTTAATAAGTTAAAGAGAGGCTTTTGGGTGTGCTCCTCTTGCTCCATCCCTGTCAGAGATCTCTGTGAGGATGCTCTGAGCACCTTGTGGTCACAGCAGGTGTGAGCTAGCACCTCCAGGACCCTGAATTATCCAGCACTGAACAAAACAAAAAACATTTTGAGGAATTTCAGAGGATTCTCAGTGTGTTTTATTACGTAGCTTTCGTTGCTGTCTCTCTTTAAGGCTCAGGAGAAATTGGTCACAGGTTTTAAATTTCCAATAAATTCAATAACTTCTTTATTTAATAATAAATTTTTAAAAAGGTCATCTGGCATATCATTTTAAAGGTGAGAAGCAAGTTAATTGCTGTGTAGACCACTAAAAAAAAATCTCTGCTTACCTAAAGCTGTCATTCAACCCAAGAAGAACTACGATAATGAGACACTTCGGGGACAGGCTGGTGTTCCAAGGGGGGATAATAGTCAAACTGTCAACATTTTAAGTGGGGTTTTCCAGGTGTTCAAAGAAGAAACAAACTTTATTGATGCATTTATTTTGATTTGTAGTGCTCAGGGACAGCAGAATCATAGAATCATGGAATTGTTAAGGTTGGAAAAGACCTCCAAGATCAAGTCCAATCATTAATCCAGAACCAACACCTTGTTCACTATTAAACCATGTCCTCAGGTGCCATATCCATGTTTTTTGAACTATTCCAGGGATTTTGACTCCATCACTGCTCTGGGCAGTCTCTTCCAACGCTTGACAACCCTTTTTGTGAAGAAATTTTTCCTAATATCAAATCTAAACCTCCCCTGGCTCAACTTCAGGCCATTTCCTCTAGTCCTGCCTCTTGTTCCTTGGGAGGATAGTGAGCAGAAGTGAATTAATTAAATTATTCTCTCTGACTAATTCAGCAAACTGGCACCACTCTCATCTCCCCTTTACAGTAGGTGTCACAATGAAACCCATTTTCTGCTCTGAATCCAGAGTTCTGAGCAGCGCTGCAGTGCACATATGTGGTAGCTGTAATACTGAGCCTGTGCAATAACTTAAGGATGTTTTATTCCTTAGTGTTAATTTTTGCTTGAAATTGGGGGAAGGGTTCATATTTTTGACCACTATTGTCTGCTTAATAAAACACCTGTAAAGGAAAAAAGAAAAGCACGTGTACAAGCAAACTCTAGCTATGTAAGTAGTGAACAAGACATCCAGTGAGTGCAGTTAAGTACTAAAGCTGCCCAGTTGCAGCCTGTTTTCAGGGCAGGGAGCTGTCCTCGGGTTACTTGCTGACTTCTGGTGACCCATATTGTGTGTGCAGCTGACCTCCAGCTTGGTTTCCTGTACATCTGACACTGACAACAGAGAGCTCATTAAGGAAAAAGAAACTCCTCCTTACCTTTCCCTTGTCTGGCACGTTCCTCTGACAGTTCCCTGTCAGAGTTAAATAGCAGAGGATTTGTTCCTGTGAGGAGGAATAAGGGTGCCCAGGAACTCCTTTGCAGTTCAGTGTATCCACAGGCAACACTTGCTGTGGGTTTTGGATGAAGGATTTAGCCAGCACTTCTCCTCTCAGCACATGGTATTCTTACAGCATGCTAGAATTTAGCTGCTTAGAGTACAGAGTGTCTCCCAGCTTCGGGACTACTCCAAGCATCCATTTTGCTGTCTTTATTAACTCTCTGCTCTGAAAGACCAGCTGAGAAACTCCAGCTTGTTCTGTTAACAGAATTGTGACACATCTTCTCTATCCCTCAGTGTGTACATAAACACCAGAAAGTGTTTTATAGCCCGAGGGGTTTATAGCATCTGTTCTGATCTGTGTAACAAGGTCACAAACCTGATCCCACTGGTCTTGTGTCAACAGCTTGTGGCCACCCAAAGAATTCCCTCCTCTCACAGAGAGTTTGCTCAGTGATTAGTTTTCTAAATCTCCCATTGGATTTTGTTGTGTCTATTCATATATTGTATCAAGATTAAGTAATGAAATAGGAAATAGAAAAAACCAGCAGGTAGATCAGAAGTACGTTTTCTGCTCCAGAGATGTGTTCCAAATTTAAAAAAAAAAATAATAGTTTCTTTTTTTCCCCTTCCTTCTTTGGATGTCTTTCTAAAATAAATACCATAAGAGATTATCATTTCAGCCTAATGTGGGTACCTCAGAGGGACAGAACAAGGGGAATGGGATAAATTTTGAAATGCCAGCAGTCTGGCAAGTGCCCAGATCATGAGCTACACACTGGCAAAAACACACATACTGGGAAACATGTGCATGTGTTATAGTTGTTTTCTTTAGGATGGAGGACAGTGTGACTGTTGGGGTTTATAAACATCAGTGGGACTGAAAATTATTTTTGGTTTCGAGTAAGTAGGAGATAAGTTTAATTGTAAAGCATTTTGGTTTTAGACTGTCCCATAGACCTCTGAGTACCTGACAGTTTATCACAACCATTTTTGTTAAGAAATCAAGGGAGGAGGTACTTAAAGCTGCACTTCACATTAATTGTTTCCTTGAGGAACATGGGAAGAGTTAACACAACCCCTATATCCCCTGTTGCTGGGTGAGACTCTCCTTGGGAGAAATATTGTTGCCTTTGAGCAGTCGCAGAGTCACCTGTGCCCAGAGGGACTGCAGAAATCTTCCAGCTGTACTTGAGACAGAGTAATAAAAAATAGGGATGGAAATAATTTCTAGAGGCCACATACACCTGATCCCAAAGCAGGATTAAACTACTTTTATCCCATTTCTGACAGGTACTTGTCTAAGTTGATCCCTTTGATGTTCATTCCCTCTCTTGTCATAATGGATTATTGAGAAGGTCCCCTGTCCACAAATTGATCCATTCCTGGACCACCAGGGCAGAACTCTCTTTAGCAAGAGAGTAACAAGCAATTGTTGCATTTTTCCACTTTTCAAACTCCCTCTTGCTGTTCAAGCCTTGCCCAGTAGATCTGGAGAACTGCAAAGAGCAGAGCAGTCAGGAAAATCATCCCGTATAGTTTAGGGCTTTATAACTTCTTCTAGTGCCTGGACTAAACACTCCCAGTTTCATCCTTTCCTTGTAAGTAATGTTTTCCAGCTCTCCAATCACCTTTATTGCTCTCTGCTTGTTTCAAGAGACACTCTATAATACTCTTTGTGCCCATGGGCTACAGGTACCAAAATGGTTTGGATGGTAAAGATGGGAACTCGTGGTGTTGTGCAGCCCCTCCATAGCAGTCAGACTGGGAGCCCTCAGACACAAAATTAGAGCTTTATCCTGCACTGTCAGGAATAATGGAAATTCTAGTACCATCTGAGGAAAGGATCAGACCCTCAAGGAGTTTGCACAGTGTTTACAACAGTTCAGGGAACCCAGAAATCTGCTGAGGCTGCAAAGGAGGGGCTGCCTTGCTTAATGTGTTCTTGTGGTCTGCAAGAGAGGGAATGGTTTCTGAACACAGGAAAAGTGCCTGGGTTGTAAATGATCTTTATAAAATTAAATGACCCTGGTCCTATTGAGAATGTGTGTTGTGACTGTAACTTGAAGCACCCTCAGGGGTGCTCTTACCTCTCACTTTCCCAACCTCAGGGAAATGAACCTGGACATTGCTGCCAAATATCATGTGTGGGAGACAACATAAAGCAATATTCATTCATTCATGTGTTAACACAACTTTAGTGCAGCACTGTAGGAAGATTTAAAGTCCTGCTGTCTGGAATTATAGCAGAGGAACCTTATTTCTAAAGCTTTCCATTTAAAGTATACAGTTTTTAGAGTGAATATTAGTTAAAACAAGCAGAAGACTTCAGAAATTAGGAGTTTGTGCAAAGAACTTGTGTAGGTGTCACTTTGCACCAAGGTGAATTAATACACGTTTTGCTTCTGTTATATTATTTAAGGAAATTGGACTGATGTGCCAGATTGGAATGTTTAGGATATGCAAATTATCCAGATGTGTGTGCTTTGAGTAATATATCAGAGAATTTAGAACTCTCTTGGAAACAGAGACATTTCTAAACAGTCATGGAATAGACCAGCACAGCCACAATTTCAGGTTTTCTTTCTGCGGAGATGTTGAAAGGTTTTGTGAAAAACCTGCTATGGGTCAGAGCTGCTAAATCACAAAACTAAGGCAGGGCTGAATTTATTTTTCTGTCATTTTATTTCAACAATATGAAAGTTAGGAGAAAATTTGGCTCTAGGGCTGTATTTAACGAGAGGAGCCAAGGCACTGAAATCTTGACAATTCTTTGCCTGTCTAGATTTTATTTCTTTATATGTATATCTATCTATGGCTTTTTACCTATACATTGAGATGCAAGAAGACCATAATACCTCTTTATATATTTGCTATCATTCCTTTCTACTTGTATAATCCCACTTCTTTTTATAGAATTGGTATAATAATTGGTTATTTTGTTATGGAGCAGAGTGTGTTCACTCATTGCCAGTGATGATAGACATGTCCTTCAATATTAAATTAGAAATATGGGATTCTGTCATAATCTGTCTAGACCAGTGACTTTCATCCTCTTGTTTTCTGCTGCATCATGACAGTTTTCACATCTTTCCACAACTTCATCTCCAATTTCGGTGTGAGCAGCAGCACACCTGGCAGCCAGAAATAGCCTGGCTTCCAGCAAAATGTCAGTCACCTGATAAAACCAATAAAAAGCCCAATACCTTCTTTTTCCTGCACTGCAGTTTCCATCTCACACGTCAGGAGAATGTACATCCAAGGCTGTGGGACTGGCCATCTGTTCTGCTTGCACAGAGCTGGTACTTGGGAGTGCTGAATTACTCAGATGCTCTAATTTTTTGAGACATCTGGAAATGGTGGCCATCTATTAAAAAAATTAAATGCACAGCGTAGAAAAAAATTAAGTTGTGCTGAGATCATGAGAAGTTGCAGGACCAGCATTCACAGAATCACAGAATGGTTTGGGTTGGAAGGGACCTTAAAGCCCATCTCATTCCACCCCCTGCCATGGGCAGGGACACCTTCCACTAGCCCAGGTTGCTCCAAACCCTGTCCAACCTGGCCTTGGACACTTCCAGGGATGGGGCTGCCACAGCTTCTCTGGGCAACCTGTGCCAGGGCCTCACCACTCTCACAGGGAAGGATTTCTTCCCAATATCCCATCTAAACCTACTCTCTGTCAGTTTGAAGCCATCCTCCTTTGTCCTGTCACTCCAGGCCTTTGTCCAAAGTCCCTTTCCATCTTTTTTATGGGCTCCCTTCAGGTACTGGAAAGCCATAATCAGGTCACCCCAGAGCCTTCTCTTCTCCAGGCTGAACAATCCCATTTCTCCCAACCTTTCCTCACAGCAGAGCTGCTCCATCCCTCTGTTCATCTTGGTGCCTCCTCTGGACTCGCTCTGACAGCTCCATGTCCTTCCAGTGCTGGGGACTCCAGAGCTGAAAGCAGCACTGCAGGTGGGGTCTCACCAGAGCAGAGTAGAGGGGCAAAGAGCAGAGCAGAGCATTACCTGTGTCATGTGTCTGTGTGCTGATATGATAAACACACAGCACAGTCACCAAGGGGTTTTTTTTATAACAAAGAAAACTCATGTCCCATAACGTGTCTCAAGGGATCTTCTCAACATTTCAAAGAAATTAGACATTATTTTTAGTTCTAGGGAAATGAAACAAAGCAGAGTTAGTGGGTCTTACTAGTTTGTTTTCCTAATGACACCATAAAGTACATGGGGAAGTAACAGAAGGCAGTCAAGAGACTGATGTGATGTGCAGTAAAATCAAACTGGGTTATGTAGAGACAATGGATCACAGTGTGAAAGTCTTTATAATGGAAACACTATAAATATTTTTTATCATTACATTGTTAACTTGTACAGTGGGATCCCCAAGACGTTCTGATGTATAAGACAGTTCTGTATTTCGTGTGGGTTTATCAGAGAGCCAAGGGGACTTTGGCCCATCCCAGGAGCTAAAAGAAGATTTCATGACATGATGACACAGCTGCCAGCCCTCCCTGCACAAGTCCCCTGGGATCAGCTGCTCCTTGGCTGCAACACACATGGATGTTTACAAACATGGAAATATCTGCTCACAGTGAAGAGGAGAAGTTCTTCCTTGGTGAGAAGGAGCAGCAGCTGTGAGGACTCACTGCAAAACACAGCCCTCAACAGCCACTGAGGGCTTCATCGGGAGGCAGAGCAGAGAGAGGGCCCTTGATGAGCTGCAAAGTCAGATGGCAGGAGTGGGCAGAGCGGGGAGATGACTAATAACTCCCCATTAATTGCAGCCTCAATAAACACAGTGTGTTGCAGGAGCACACACAGGCACTCAGGCAATGAGCCATCAGCACGGTCCCTTGTCCCACCTCGGCTTCCTGGGGAAAGGAGCATCTGCCACGGGCACTTATGGACAAAATTGTTATCCCTGGCATGTCTTGTGCTCTCCCAAGGCATTCACCCTGCACAACCCTTGATTTTAAAAGTGGAATGAACGCTCTAACAACATAAAGAACGTTTTTTTCAGTATTGAAACTATTGGAAGTTGCTTGCAATTCCCTCTTCAGTGCTTGAAATCATCAAAATCATCTACAAGTGTTTTTCTTTCTGATGCAGCAT
This sequence comes from Pseudopipra pipra, assembly GCF_036250125.1. Lineage (NCBI taxonomy): Eukaryota > Metazoa > Chordata > Aves > Passeriformes > Pipridae > Pseudopipra > Pseudopipra pipra. Next base: position 6,042,714 of record NC_087562.1, read on the forward strand.
TTGTTTCAGTTTGACCATGTAAGCAAACAGAGCAGGGAATTTTGTTGGAGAAGTTTGGAGATCAGTTACCTTCAAGTTCAGTCTTGCTGGGAAATTTCCTGCCAGCAGCTCTTGTGTAGGAACGTGGTTGTTCATGTGCTTAAATTTAAGTGAGCAAGTCAAAGAAGCCAACAGAGTTTCATATGGCTGGAGCGGGTGCTTAACAACAGCATTGCCAACACCAGCCACTAAATCACAAATTAATCTTTGTAAATTATTACTTGTTTACCAAAAAATGAAGATATTCTCTTACTTGTACCTCCTCCTTGGTTCTGAAAGTTATATTTAGATCACATTTTTAATCTTTTCATTACAACCATGAAGTCTTAGTGTTGAATTTATTTTTTTAGTAGCATTTTTTATTTAATGTGGGCTAAAACTCTTAGAACCACCAACTTGCTGGACCTGAAATTTAATGAAAGAGAAGAAAGAACCAAAGAGTAGAAAATTAAATTGAAAAGACTTGGCTTCTTGCTTTAATCTGCTGTGAAACCTGTACAAAGAAAATGCTACTCACAGGCTGGGTAGGTAGTTCTTTTCTGCTTTTTTCTGGTGATTTCTGCTTTTTCTTTATTTTGCAGCATGACTTTAGCTGAAACATTTTCACACACACAAAGCTACCTCCCGTGGAAAAAACTTGAACACCTGGATAGTAAGTTGTGAGATCTCAAGAAGTGGGATTTTATGTGTCAGAACTGATATTTCTTCAACCACATTTCTGTGCAGAACTTGTGAACCTCAGAAACACGAAATCACCTTTTAGGAGAAACATCGCTTGTGGGGAGCTGCTAAAATAGTCAGGTTAGAAATTCACTTCCAATCTTTTCTCTGAATTACCATAATTTTATTGCTTCAGGTTTAAATATTAGCTGTTGTAAAGTAATATAAACTGTGTGTAACTGCTGCAGGACATTATTCCTAACAGTGCAAATTGGAAGTCACTCATCACTTAAGGACATGCTTGTTCCTATATATCAAATTCATATATATATTAAATGTTCAATTGGATTTTCTGCCTTTATTGTAGCAAAGTAGTTAAATACAGGCTTAGTGTTCATTATGAGTTGTTCCTTGGGCTTTGCTGCTGATACCAACCCCTCCCTCACTCACATGCTTTGCTGGATCTGGGTGAAGCTGCTCAGTGACTTTGGAGACTGGATCTTTGGAGACTGTGAGCAAGACAGAGATGGCAGTTTGTGCCAGCATCCCTGGGTTTATTACTGAACATCTCAGATGGCTATTTAATTTGTTATCACTTTTGGCTGCAGAACTGGCTGTTAATGTAATCAAACGCCTGCTTTCTGTCAGGCCCCAGGCATTTATTTTCATTACTGGGGTTGCCTCAAAAAAACCAGAGTTCTGGTGCTGGAATGAACTTCTGTGGAGATCTGTGTGTCCATCTGGCACGTCAGTTTGGAATAATTCCTTTTGGAACGAGGGCCTGCTGCATCTTCAGGAGGTGTGAGAGCAGGATGCTTAATAACAAATCAGTGTGAACGTTGCCTGTCTGAGGATCACAAAGATTCAACTCAATTTGAAAGGACCTAAGGGAGTGAGGAATCCAGAAGGCATGGAAATGAAATGGAACTTTTCACCCTCAGCCCCCTGGATGTAATTTTTAGCTTTGTTTCCAGTTCCACTCACAGTGTGTTTCTCAGGGCTCCTGTCCTTAGCAGATTGCCCACCTCTGGCTCCTGGTTTCCCTCTTGCTTCCCAGCACAAGACTGCAGGATTCCCATCCCTCCTGCTTGTTTCTTGGCTGCAGCTGCGGGGATTTGAAAAGCAAAAGCAGCTGGGGGTATTGCAGGGCACCTGTAGCTCAAGACAAAGGAGATAAAGAAGACAGAAAATCAAAAGAAACAGAATAAAATGAAGAGGAGGAAAAACAAATCACATGGAAAAGTTAGTTCTGTGTCATTGTGCTAAATAAACCAATTTAAAATTATTAAAAAATTAATAGAAAAGAGGGATAGAAACAAGGGAGAGATCTATCCGGGGGGAACTGTCTCTAGTTTACGTGGACAAATGGAACAGCCTTCAACTTGGAAAACAGTGAACTGGGGTGAGTTTTGGCTTCATTAAGCTCTTGAGAGCTTTGTTACCTCTTTTAGCAAAGCTGAGACTTCACAGTCTTGGAGCTCATCGTGGATCAGCTGAGATCAGCTTCAATTCTCCTCTTGTGGCATGACTGGGAGGAGAAGCAGCCTCTCTGGGGGTGGCTCCTGCCTTCTGAGAAGGAGGTTGAACTTCCTTTTACTGTATTTAATCACCTACATGAGACAGATGCCTTCCACAGGGTTTGAGAGCCCGCGCTAATTAACACAGGGAGGATTTCTGATTTGAAATATATAAACCTTGTGGTCTGGCTTTCACTGTAAACAAGAGAAAAGTACATAGCAGGGAGCAGAGTCCCATTTTCAGGACTTCCACAGTGGGAAGGAAGAGTGAGTTTGGTACCAAGATGCTGCAGCAGCTTTTCCCCATGGTCCTGCTGGCCTTGCCTGTGTTATGGATGTGCTACCATGAGTGCCCCAGGTCAGAGAGCTGTGACACACTTAAACAGACTTTATTTTAGAAAAGAATCAGCCTCTGAAAAACTAGAAAGGAAAAAGTCTTTCTTCCACTACTGATCCCACTTAACTACCAAAGAAACGCACAGTGAGAGACGAAATAGAGATGAAACACATCTCTGCTACCCCAAAAATTTTTTTACAAGGCTCGTGCCAGCTTTGCATTTCCTTCCTGCCTGGCCACAAAGCTGAAAGATTAGAGCTGAGCTGGACAAGCCAAGCCCTGTGTTAGAACAGGGATCAGGCCATGCTGGGCCATAGTTCACCACATTATTGCTATTTGTTGACATGTTCTCTGTAATTTAAGAAACCGTCTGGTTTCTCTGGCAGTAAAGTCATATGGGTGTCTGGGATTTTCTGTCCTGTACTTGATTATTTCTTCTGTCTACACAGTAAGAGCCCAATCTGTCACTGGATTAAGTACATTTACTTAGCAGAGAGATTTTAAGGCTGAAACAACTGTGTGAGAACCGGCTGCTGAAATCCCAAGGCCCTGAGGTCTGTGAGAGAAATATTGCTGGGGGGGGGTGAATAATAATATTTTGCAAAACACAGCCAATACATGAAAAGCCAAACAGTGAAGGCAAGAGACTCATTCCTTTCTCTCTATTTCTATCTTGCATGTGTTTGATTTTTAACTCAGTGCATAGGTAACAGGGTGTTTCTAGAAGACAATTTGCCGAGGATTTTCTCTGAGTTGTTTTTCTTTTTTACAGTTTAATGCCCCTGTTTACTTTTTGAGGTCTGTTATTGACAAAAGTTGATAGAAAATGAAAATACCGGGATCCAGAATGAATGTTTGAGGCTGAACTAAAACACAGGGGAAATCTTTGGCTGGTTAGGATGAAGGGTCTTCCATAACCCCCAGACTGGTCTGTGTTGCTACCCAGGAGGTGCACTGGGTTGGAGCCTAACTGGTAAGGTTGGGAAATATTACACATTCTCCAAATCCATTATATTTTTAACAGTATAGATGGAAGCAGCCAGAAAAAGCTGCTTATGGATCTCATAGTTTGTCTTTCGCTGTAGAAAAATAAGCCAGATGACACAAACATACTGATACATGGAGAACTGAGGTTGGTTTTATTCCTATTTCATAGTACAGGTTCTCAGTTAGTGTTCTCTCATCCCCCTGTTTGTTCAGGTGACTCAATTACCTTCCTCCAAATATGACCCATGTCCTCATGGTCCTTTGGAGGAGGGAGTGTGGCAAATAGCACAGATATTTGTGGGATGGCTCCACAACCAGAGCTTCTCCAAGTACACTCATTTATTCGTGGGAGTTTGTGGGTAGCTGTGAGTGACTCCTGGATGTTCTGACCTCCCATGTGACAACTTCCACTGAGCTCTGGTCTCAGTCCTGCTCTACCTCTGAGTCATTCTCTGGCTTTTCTTGCTCTTTGAAGGTTGTTAGTAGAGGCACAGAAGATGGAAAGGGCAAGACCTCAGCAGCACATGGTGGCTCCTTCACTGCAATACACCCAGGAGTTCAGTAAAGCCAAACTGGGTGGTGATGGAGCAGATGTTTATGGCTATTTCTCATTTTAAATCAGATTACAACAATGTAGTGATTCAGCTCATTAGGGCTTGTGCTAAAGTAACAAAGGATATGTGTGTGATAGCTGGTTCACACAGCACCATAACAAGGTGTGGTATGTGCTTCCAGCTCTCCCCAAGACAGCCTGGCAAAGCAGGTACTGCTTGCACACCATCCCCTCTTGCTGCATCTCTGAATTTTTGTTCCAGCCTTTGGTCAAATGACATGAAGTGCAAAGCTTGACCTTTCAGAATTAACCAATTTTTTTTTTTGAAAAGCACAAGTTAAAGAGCTCTCCAGCTCTGTCATGGAGGCACAACCGAGGACACAGAACAGTCTCACTGGATTTAGCTCTGTGGTACCTGGTGCCTCCAGGCCGTAGGTTTGATATCCCTTTACAGCCTTAAAAACATGATAATGGCAAAGTCTGAACCTTCAAACAAAACCATGGAATTTATATATAAAAAAAATATTTAAATTAATCAACTTTGGTCTGGAAGGCCAAGAGATCAAAAGTCCATCTCCAGTCCTGTATTTTTGCCCAAGTCCTATGAACTACCTGTGATGTAGTTTTAAAAATGTGGATAAAAGTAAAATGAGGGGTTTTTCCTACTCAAGGAGTCAAAATTTTAAAAAATCGTCATTAAGACCAAGTTAAATCTAGAGGAAGTCGTTAAATCACTGAATTAAATATTTTCATCCAGCGAGATTGCATTTTTTTGGGTTTTTCTGGTTTCCTTGGAAACCAGTTTGTGCAGCCCCCTGTCTGTCTGTGTGTCCTGGCTGCTGAGGGAACCCACCAGTTGAGTTCTAAACCTTTCACAGCAGCTCTGGCTGGGCAGGACAGTGTCAGGCTCCCTGTGGCTGGTGTGCAGGGCACTGCAGAGACACTTGGAGGGACAGAGTGGGAAGGAATATGTGACAGGAAGGAAGGGGTGATGGGAAGGAATGTGTGATGGGAAGATGTAGTACAGGTGCAGTCAAGAGATCACAGAAACGCTTCTGTTTTCAGCTACAAAAGTCAAACCCAGACATACATATTTCATTAGTGCTCTTGTTTGAGATCCCTTGGTTCTTACACCTCTGACTACATTCAGTGGCTGTTTAAAAAAAAATACTTCCTTTTAAAATAATTGCAAAGCAAAAATCCCACTTTGTTTTTACATTGAGATTTTAAAGAGTAAAATCTCTTTAAAAAAGACATTACAGTCAAAATGAAGACAATTTTTGTTTCTCTAAATTTCCAATTTACATCAAATAAAATCATGTAGCAAGATTTTCCTGAATTAAAACATGAGGAATATTTAATATTTGCAGGATTCCTGGGTGGAAACATATGAGTGCTTCAGTAACCAGATAGCAGAGCCAGCTGCCCTCCACTGCTCCCTGTGCTCCCCTGGGTACTGCCCTGGTAACACAATGCCAAGGTGTAGGAATTCTCTCTGGCTCCTGTTCAAATGGATCATATTAATTAAGACATTATAGTACAGGTAACTGAGTCCACAAACCTGCTGATTCTTAAAGAAATAGTCACCCTGAGAAATTCTTTCCTGAAATTAATCGGATTTTGCCTTTGGAAAACAACAAAATTTTAAAGGAATTTCTTATTTTTTTAATGATTTTTAAAATCATTAGCAAAATAAGAAAATCATTGGGGTTTTAGAAGGCAATAATCTCTCCTTTAAATATTTTAGATATCTCAAAAATGTAATGCTTCAAATGGGAACAAAATGTTACCAGATTATAGGGAAGAAACTTTTCAGCTGCACAGAACTTATGACAAGAAATCTGAATTTCTCTTCCTGGAGAATTTGGAAAGTGTTGACGGATTGTCCTGATGCACAACATGAAACATTTCCAGAATCTTACAGTTCTTCAGGGAACAGGAAAAATCTTCCCACTCAGTTCTTGTCACAACGGAGGTATTTCATATTGGACTTTAAAAACACTGACAGATTTCTTCCTTCAGTCAAAGGAAGGCAGTGAGAGTTTATGTGTTTCAGAGAAAATTGATATGCTGGCAGACAACATCAATGTCTATGTGTGTGTCTTTCAAAATGCAATTGTAGTATGAATCATATCCTGAAGAGTTATATAAGGTTTGGGCTAGGAGTAAAATCTGGTTGTTTTTTTTTCCCAAGGAAAATTTGAATATAGTGAAAAAAAAATATTATTGGAGATTTAATTGTAACAATTTCTGAAAAGCTGAAAATTAGGAGCCTAGTTATCTGAGTTCAGCTTATTGCATTTATAAATGGATAAATATCAGTGTACAGCAGGGCTGTTTAGAGAACAGCTTCTCTGGCCTGAATTTAGAAACCACTCGATTCTGATGATAAATAAGAAAGGTCCCCTTGGTTATGTAAAAAGAAGAGGGAATCTCACTGAATAATCCCGAGGGATTATACAGTCCCAGTGAAAGTCAAGTATTAGCCAGCAGCCAATGGCTTCACATCTGGAATCGGGAGCCCAAAGTCAGCAAGGGGGTGGCACTCATTAAAAATAGATCTGCTGAACAGTTAAGATGATTATTGGTCCTGATTCGCAGGATTAGACACGGGGAGCAGTCTGTCAGGTTATTTCTTCACTTGCCCACACAAAAGCCTCCTCCAGGGCTCGGGCAAACCTCGATTGGTGGCCAGGGAGGGGAGAGGGCAGCGTTTGGGAGGAGGAAAGACACCTTCCCTGTGCCCGTGTGACACTGGGCTCCCCTGCACGGGGTGTCCGGAGCCGGGGCCGGGCACAGAATCAGAGATTTGTGTGGCTTAAACGCTGGAGATGTAAATTATTAACACGATGCTGTGAAATCTTTGCAGCTGGATTTATACTGAGTTCATTGAATTTGCAGGGTAACAGGGAGTTTGAAGGTTCATTTCTGTGACAGTGAGGATGCTGGAGGCAAAAAACCGGTCTGGATACGTGGGATGGACTGAGAGTAGTGGGTGCAGTTCAGAGTTTGAAATTAAACATGTCAGCAGGACTCTCAGTGTTGTGGATAACTGAACAGAAATAAAAGTATGCAATGGTCTGGCTGGGAACCCCTTCTTTTACTTGTCGCTGTTCCTTCTTTATGCTTATTTACAAAGTGTTCTGTTTTGCAAGAAAACACTTCACAAATATGTCAGGGGAAGAATAGATTTCATGATAGAAAATCATGCCCTTTTGTGACTAAACATGCAGATTCAATGACCTCAGGTATTTATTTCCTGACAATCCATTTCCCTTCATTTGCTGAGACAATGATAGAGCAAACAATTTAAAATAATAAGCACATTCAGAAAAATTACAACATGTGTTCTCTGCCAAGGGGGGAAAGTTCATTCATCAAATAAGTCATTACAGTCAACTTGCCCAGATCCTGCTAATTCCAAATAGGTACACAGGATTTCTCATAACTCCTGGTTTATGTGTTTGCTGATGGAAAATGGAATATTCTGTTGAATCATTTGAGCACTGAGCTTTCATCTGGCCATTAAGTTAACTGCTGGGCAATCAGAGCTGGACCTCAGAAATGCAGATTCAGGGGGGTTATTTGGTGATTCTTTAATCAACAGCTCCTGCTGAATTACCACATGAATTTTGTTTTGCCTGGGGCTTTGTCATCCATAGTTACAGTTCAGATTAACCTGTCAGCTCAAATAAATGTACTTTTCTAATTAGGTTTTTGATGTTTCCATCTGTTGCTTGGACAAAATATTTAAAGATCCTTTTCCACTTTGGATGAGAAACTCTCTCCTGAGAGGTGAGTGTTGCTCAGAAAAGCCTTCCCATCTCCAACAGTCAATTCCCCCTTTGCAGAAGTGGGTGGATTCAGCGAGGATCCACATCTTGGCAGCACAGATAATAAAAGAGAAGCCCATAAACCCAGTTATTGAAGCCCTGACAGGCAGCAGCAGTTCCTAAGCCTAATGGCTGCACACAGTGTGTGCTTTGGAGACAATCTCACTCAGTGCTTTCCCTGTAAATAATAATAAGATACAATGGATCTGTGGGAATTAAGTTCTTAGGAGGTGGTGATGTCATGTCCACAGATTCAGGGCACTATTCACTTGCTTTTGGGAAACATTTTATAGTTACATAATATTCCTCAATCCATGTTCTGGATCAGCTTTGTTCCATCAGGCTTTTCCCACTTAATGACTTCCGCCCCCAGCTTCACAAGTTTTTTTGAAATATGCAACCACATTTCAAAAGAAAAACAGAAAAAAGAACCCAAACCAAAAAAAAGCCAGAGAATTCAGCATCCCCTAAATCATGGTCGTTGCTCACATGGATATAAATAATAGGGGATGTTTAACTGAGGGCAGCTTATTTCTTATCTGAGGAAATATTAATGCCCCTCCTGTTATCTAATTCAGCATAATGTAAGGGGATTTAGTGGAGATTAAGAGAGAAAGTGGGAGAAGGATTTATACTCTTTTGGGCCACGTTGGTGCTCCCAGGAGTTTTGGCATCACTTCCATTAGAAGAGGTGATTGCTCTCCGAGGAGTTAAAATAATTGGAAGGCGAGGCAAGCTCTTACACTGCAGTGAAAAAGTCCCCAGGAAAAAAAGATGCAATTGTTCAAGTTTTAGACTCCCTGCCCTGCTGCTGGAGGGAAACATCTTTGTTCTCAGACCTGGAGCCTGAGAAAAGGCCGGCAGCACTTAATCCTTAACTGCTCTGCTCCTCTGCTTGGAAGAGAAATAGGCTCTCAGAGATTCTCTCCCTCGGGATGACACAGCCCAGCCAGACAGTGACAGAGCACAATTCTACAATATCATATTGTCAAACCAGTAAAGTTATATGTGCAGCTCCTTGGGATGCACCAGGCTCTTGATTGTAACACGGGTGATATATTTAACATTCCCCCAATGAATGCATTGAGGTTTATGAATATGTATTGGGTTTATACATGAACAAACTTTTATTTATATATGGGGAGCTATCTCAGAAGTCTGTTTCTGTTTGCCCTGAAGGATTTGAGGTGATTTGTGGTGTATCTAAGAATCAAGTCCCCAGATTTACCACTGCAGTTGAGAATTCCAGGAAGGCTGTGTACCAGAGTTCCTCTTTCTAGAAACAACATGAAATATTGGAATAACTGTTGCTCGTGAGTCTTGGAGCCTAAAGTATCACCTTGTTTTCTGAAGGTCACGTATTTCCAGAAGCATTTTGGAGAAGTGAGTTTTTTCCTTGCAAACTGGCTCCTGATAAGCACTTCCAAGGCACAGAAAGGCTTATGGAAGGTCAACAACTTTTCTGTGGTTTTATGAGATTCCAGCTGATGCCAGTAACAGACTCATGTAAATTGTGTGGGAGCCTGGTTGTGTTAAGTGGTCAGCAGTGCCAGAATTTCTCTTTAGCATCTGGGATTGTGTGCAAAATGCAAGGTTGACTTTTTTTCCTGTGGATGTGACATTGGTGGATATGCACAATTACACATTGATGAGGATGAAAATGTGATCCCTCCAGGGCAGGCTATTTATGACATTTGAGCTGAGAGTTATGCTGAATGTAATTGCTCATTTTGGTGTTAACTGAGCAAAGGCAGGTTAGAAACTCAACACCCCTGGGCTGTGTAGTGAAACAAACACCACGTTTCCACACCCCCCAAGTATAGCAAAGGATGTTTGAAGGGCAGGAAAAATCTAAAATGTGAATTTTAACTGATGAGAACCACCCATACAGTCATCCTTCTTCATCCTGTGAGTGGAATTCTGTGTCTGCCCTTCCTGGGACTGCAGCAGACTTCTGGCCATGGCCTGTCATCACTGTGACCACGGATCATGTTTGAAGCAGGTTGGGGTAAATCCATCCAGATCACTGGGTTTTACAGCCCGCTCATTTTTATTGCTTATTATTCCAAGCAAATGGAGTAATCCTCTGGGAAGTGAAAGAGAAAATAAAGACCTGGATATAATAATGTAGCTGTAACTATGGTGTCCAGTCATTTGCATTCACAAGTGGAAACTATTGTGCTTTGTGAAAGTGAAGGTTGTGGCCATTCTCTGGCCAGCTTAATCCAGACAGTGATCCCATAATCCATGCTACATTTACTGCCTTCCCCTCCTAATCGGTTTGGAGTTGGCATGATTTCTTCCAAATGTTAATGAAAACCAGGGAGCACTTACTCAGGAAAGCAAATGGAAATAAAATCCATATTTCCAGCCATTATTACAGCTCGTGCCTGACTTTGGGTTTATGCCACAGCATTATGTTGAGCTCAGCTTCCAGTCTTTGTTTTCTATTGACCCTGTGGAATATTAGAGGAGCTTGATATGACCAAGAAAATGTTTGCTTAGGAAATCAAAGGAACAGCTTCCTACGGAATTCTCAAATACAAACAAACTTGTTTTGTTTAGGTTTCTTTTCCCATGAACCATCAAACTTACATGCTGGATCTCTGAACTCCCTCCTTCATCACCCCATTTTCCATCTACTTTGAATGTGTGCAGCCTTTTTGTTGAGCTTATCCCATGGCCATCTTTTGTACCAGCCGTGTCACCCCACTCTGCTGTTATTTATTCCTCCTCAATTCTTGGACCTCTGAGTGGATTGTCACCAGAATCTCTTTTGTGGAACAGCCCCTGCTGTAGCTCCAATGCAACAGCTCCTTCTGGCTGTGTATTTGTACGTTTTCATCGCAGCTGGGTGTCAGAAGGTAAGGTGGATGCTGTCCTCTCTTCAGTTTGTAATCCCTGGAGGTCCTCAGATGAGAGGTCTGGCAGACCCACCAAACCAAATGGGAACTCAGGGGTCTGATAAATGAATATAAAGCTCAACCTTCTACCAGGGCTCAGCCAGGCCATGACTTGGTCTGAGCAGGCAGTGGTGTGCCATGGCACTGCAGAGTGTGTGTCACCACCGTGGTGCTCTCTGTGGGTCCTGCCTTCAGACCAGAGATGCTTTTCTGGTGCACTCACAGCTGAGCTTTTCTGAGCACAACCTCATTTGATTCAGCTGAGGACACTCTTGGCAAGAAAAATGGTCTGTGTTCATTAACCTGATGGAAGAGGCAGTTTACTTTTTGACTAATTTCCTCTTGATTTATTTTCCATCTGAAGCCATGTTCTTGGGTGACTTGTGGTTCATTTGTACTCTTCTATGCAGGACCACATGTGAATTAATCAGACTTCCCTCCAATCTGAAATGAGACCCCTAAATCAGGCCTCCATGTCAGGAGTCTGCAGCAGGTTTCTTCACCACCACCTTATTTCAGTCATTCCTGACTCAATTATGTGTGGAAACGCTGAGTTTAATTGTGTTATTCCTGGCAAAGAAGGAGAAAAAAAGCAGAGGAAAACTAGTTCTAACAATCCTATTTGTGAATTATAACTGTACACTCTAATCTAATCATGTTTCTCTTTCCCCAGATGTGGAGAATTTTAAGAGTGCCTCATTACTGACCACTAATTAAATCTAATGTGAAAGAAAGGTTGGGTGAAATCCTGCCAGCTTGAAGTTTCTGGCAAAACTCCCATTGACTTCAGTGGCACTCAAGTGTTACTTTTTGGGTTTTGGTCTATGCAGAAGGCGATGATAGCAATTATTTATTATCTAGTATCATCTGGGGTCTTCAGTTAGAGCTCAGGCTTCGTGGCACTGGGCAAATAAAGAGGTTATTTGGGGTTTAGGTCATTCATCGTGGGTAAAATGCTGAGAAGTGCCTGTGTATAACCAAATGATTTTTTTCCTGGGGCCCCACGGTCAGAGTCTTTTAAGAATGTGTATTTGGGTCTAGAAGAATTACCAGTCCCAAATCAGAAGGACTCAGGTGTTTGTGTGACAGCCAAACACCCAGGGCAATCCTGTCTGTTCCATGTGTGGGTGTTGTCCACACATACAGATGTGGGGGCTCATGCAGGAGGGATCTATAATAATATCCATAACACACAAGAGAAAGGAGTAAAGCATGTGGGGTCTGGCTTGAGGGGGATGATCTGCACAGGCATCTGTAAGAGCTGCTGCCAGCAGTGAAAATCCACCCTGTCATTGTACTCGGATCAGTGATATTTACAGCTGTGTCCTGGCTTGATTGTGACTTTCCTAATTCCTCCCTAAAACTCATTTAAATTCCTCACTGCTTTGTTTTTCTCTTCCCTGTGGCACTCCTTGATCTATGTAGTTCAATTAAAAGGCAGCATGAGGGCAGTGTCTACAAGAAGTTGTTTATTTCCACACTGTCTCAAACAGAAGTGCTTTAAATGCTCAGCTTCTACAGCAACAAATTTTTCACTTCTTTTTATTTCTGTCTCCCCTAATCTGCTAAAACTTTGCTTTGAATCTGCAGTGTGAGTTAACAAGTGTGTGCCCAGATGCCTGCCTGTTGGTATAAACTGGATTTTGCATTTGTGACAGCTCAGTGATGTGTCAGGCTAACAGGGTGCACAGAAAGGGTCTCAAATTTGGTTTCTTGATTTTCCTCTTTGCTCACGGTAGCTCTGCAATGAAGGAGACTTTTCTAGCTTTGTCTTTCAGCAGCACTTTTGTACTTGATACCTTCTTGTTTCACCTGTAAGGTTAATTGTGGATGGAAAAGGATGTGATTAGACCTCTGTCATGGCACCACAGCGTGTCTGCTGCCTTTGGGGTTTGGTGGGCTGGTTTCAGTGTGTCCCTACGAGCTGCTCTCATGTTGTACTCTGAGATGAAGGTCTCAGGCAGAGTCTCCTTGCTGGCTGTGCAGGACAATGAAGGAACCTGGGAGAAACAGAGGAGAATTAGTCTGAAGAGCAGATGTACTGGGCTAGGACTAACTTGCAAAATATTCTTTGAAAGTCCCCATGAGCTCCAAGGAGACTGTAAGAGGTTATTTCCTTGGTAATGTTGCAAGTCAGACATCTCCCACCAGTAGGTTCCCCTAAGACTAAGTAAATATTTTGTTTCATACAACCTCTTTCTGGAGTGCTTTTCCTGTGTTTAATGTACATCATGATTTTTTCTGAGTATGCTTTAAATCTAATTGAGTCCTAACATCATCATTTGAAGGAATATGTGTACCTTTAACCTGTAATGCTTGGTTTGGCTAATTACGAGTCAGTTCAATAATTCCTTTTCATTTGCACTGACTCTATATCCCCGAAGAAAGATTGCTTAACATGATGAAATTTGAAGCACTCAATTTTGGACCATCACTGAACAGTCATCAGAAGAACAGTCCTTTTACTTCTCCTGTGGTGTGACTGTTCCTGGGGAAGGGTAATGGCTGTTGTGGAAATAGTAGTTTTTAATGATATTGTGTTAATGCAGTAGCTGCACTGCTTCAGGTTACCTTTGAAATATGGAGAGATGCTTCTTTTAGCACAGGGGAGGCCATCCAGGTTTCTGGGAGAAATTCATATATCCAGCTGATGTTAACAGGTCTCCTAAAGTCCTTGCAGTGTCTTCTGTTCTCAGATGGATATTCAGTGACAAAAATGGCTGTACATCAATATCAGGTTCTACATTTAGAAGAACCAGTATGTGATAAAAAGTAATAAAACAGACCTTTGTCCACCTGTCCCATTTTCTGCTGTGGAAGGTGCAGTTTATGTCCGTGGAGACAAATCTGAGCCGGGGGTTGTCAGTGGGACGGGAAAGGCAGTGCAAAGCTCTCAGGTGGCATTAATCAGTGCTGTCACAGGTAACTCACAGTGGCTACACCAACAATTATTGCAGGAAAACAGTGGCCAGCCTGGAGAGCTGAGTTGTGGTTACAGACCCGGCTTCCACATCATGACACTTTATTATCAACTGCCCTTTCAAAGCAGGGGTTCTCAGCTCCCTGATCACAGCTTGCACATCCAAATGTTTCAAAAATCACTGCATGGATGAGTGTATTTAATCAGCAAAGACTCTACATCTTCTTCCTCCTGTCAAGAGAGCATCTTATGCATGAACATTGCAGTACTTTGGGCATTGCAGTATCTTTGTTTAAAAAACCATGTAATCTGATTGGGACAGTTGCATTCTTAAAAAGTGACAAAGGACACTCTTAAATGTCTCAGCAAAGGCGTCTCCCAGTCCAACTCCCAGTCTGAGCCCCCAGGCCAGTTCCAGCTTGCAGTGCCCTGCTATGCTTTCAGAAGGTGGAGGATCCTTGTTATTCCGGAGCCAGGCTGTTTCTGTTGTGACATTTTCTGCACAATAAAAACACTCATCGTCTCAAGTTAAATCAACAGTTGTGGCAAAATGGCAAACAGGATTGCAGTCAGATCCTCAATTGCCTTTCAAAGAAGAGAAAATGCTGTGTGACATTTGAGGATGACACTAACAGCATCACTAAAATAAATTAAATGAATGTTATTTCTTTTTCTGAGTAGGTTTTAGAGTCTTCAAAATGCTTTTCAGATTGTTACTGCTGAGTAGCATTAACAAACTACCAAACATCTATTTCCTTGTAATTCATCTTTTGCAATATTTGATAGTCCTGAAGTAATGGAAGAGTCAGTCGTAACTGGAAATGGAAGAAATGAAGCATCAGAAAATATAGGATGCTATCAAATCAGAAAGCAAACAAGATCCTGAAATTAGAAAATGTGAGTTTTCAGCCTTCAATACCTTCTCAAACAGAAGTGATAATGCTGTGTGGGGTTACAGGAGATTTACGCAGAGCTGTTAAGCTGCAAAGAGCTTGTGTAAATAGATTTAATTTCCAAACAAAATCAGACCTCACTCAAAATGAGCACTTCTGTCTAGATCCATCCTCAAATGGCAAATTTCTCAAGAAAGTCTGAGCCCTGACTTCTAGGCCCCCACTGTAGAAGTTTGTGGTTTAAGCTTGCACGAAGCAAGCCTGGCTCTAAGTTTAAAGTGAGAATCTCAGAGCAGGTGGGTTCCAGGGAGTGAACTTTGTGTGACTGCTTAGGGTCTCTGAAAAAAAAAACCAAGCTATGTGTTTTGATTTATGGAGAGGATTAAAAGCTAGAGATGACGTAAATCACAGATAATTGTTTTGAGGAGGAGTTTGATTCCCCAGATGTGCTGTTCTCAGTCCGCAGAGGCAGAGTTAAAGAATCTCAGGGATCACCTTTGACTAAAAGGTTCACAAGCCCTTGCCCTTGGTCATTTGTCAGATCATGACACCATGAAGGTGCTCCAGCACCCTCCACCCTGGGATGGTGCAGACCATGTTTGTGCCTGTCTGGATGTGCCTTTCATGTGTTCAACAGCAATACAAGCAGGAGCTCAAGGACAGGTGCTAAAATCCTGTCTCAGCTCACTAATCCAAACTGCAATGATTATTTTTGCCCCATTTTATATATTATATTAAAAAAACAGTACTTCTCAGCTTTTGATGAGGTCTCAGAAGTCTCTAAATAAAGTCCCAGTGAAAGACCAGTTTCACCCAAGGCAAAAGAGCCCCCCAAAAGAGCCTGTTTGCAGAATCACTGTGTTACAATTAGCTCAGCACAATCCTTCCATGAGGAATTACAGGACCTTACTTGCAGCATCTGTCAAAATAATTGCACCTCTCAGTGATTTTTATCCCTCTATTCCTTGTTTTAAGTATATTCATTAATTAAATGGCTCAGCTTATTTGAACATGGCCCTGAACTGAAATGAGCAGTACATCACACTCATTATCCTCTGAGCATATTGCTGGGAACTCGAGCAAACTAAACCCCTGTCTGTCTGCTCATCCTCTTTGAGCTTTCTCTAGTTCTTTGCTTGTTCCTGTTATGGAGACAATACTGTGAAGTGAAAGGCTGAATGTTACCTGTTGAGCTGTAGGTGACAGGTAACACCAGAGGGCTGAACTTACACAGATATGTCCAGAGGATGGATGGTACAGAAATAGGTGTGGGTTTCCTTCTGGAGACTGAAGGATGGTACAGATCAGGGGGAGTCAGGGAGTTTAGGTGTGCTGGTTTGAACTGGGATAGCATTAATTTTCCTCATAGCTTCTAGTTTAGGGCTGTGTTGTGGATTTGTACTGCAAACTGTTGATAATTCTGGGATGTTTTGGCTGCTGCTGAGCAGGGCTCACACAGAGCCAAGGCCTCTTCTGCTCCTCACCCCACCCCAGCAGTGAGGAGACTGGTGGGGGCACATTGAGCTGGGAAGGGACACAGCCAGGGCAGCTGATCCCAGCAGGATTCAGCTGATCCCAGACTATTCCCTAGTTGTAAGGGAGAGGGTGAGGATGGGAAAGGTGCAGGGCTCCTGCTCCAGTTGTGGGAAGCAAAGCGGGAGGTCACTTCCCTCTTGCAAAGTTCATCCTGTGCTGCTCCCCGAGCAGCTCTGGTGAAACCACTCACAGGGAAAGGCAGACGAACAAAATTGAAATCATCTGCAAAGAAGCAGTAGCTGAGGGGTATTTTAATGCAGTAGTTCTAATGGCTTCTCATTTCCTGCTTGGGAAATGTGTAACTAATTAAGTCTATGACATTCATTTAACTCAAACAATAAAACCTGCTCATGTCATCAGAGGTATTTACTAAACATACATTTTCCTGAGGGGAAGAGAGGAGAGTTTGTAAACAAAACATGAAAATATCTGTTTATCACCTTTCTGAATTCCAGATAAAGCTGTTGCCAACACTGATTAGGACTAGTGGCATTGATTAATATTAGTGCCTGCAGTAGCAGCACTTCTTTGAGATTAGGAAATAACACTAGTTTTAAGGTGATGGCTCATGTTTAAAGCTAGGCAGAGGAAAAGGTCTTGTAATTCCAGTAGCAGATGTTGTACAAGTGTTTGCTTACTTGCTCTGTTACTCACTTGTGCCATGGGAAGAGCCCTCAGCGTGCTGCA
Source organism: Pseudopipra pipra (assembly GCF_036250125.1). Taxonomy (NCBI): domain Eukaryota; kingdom Metazoa; phylum Chordata; class Aves; order Passeriformes; family Pipridae; genus Pseudopipra; species Pseudopipra pipra. The sequence continues at coordinate 6,059,579 of NC_087562.1, forward strand.
GGGTTATGTGGGAGGAGAGCCGGGATTGCCCAGTGCTCCAGGGGAAGTGATCTGCTACTTATTCCTGCAGTGACATTTCATGTGAGGGCTGAATACAAAATAACAGCAAAAAAGAACCCTGTAGTATGAAGTTATTCTGAAAGTCTCAGAATAAGCAGTCTGAACTGGTCACCTGAGAATGACAGCGGAGTCTGGGATCGAATGGGGATTGTCCCATTAAAGGTCCTGCCCAGCTCCATAAAGCAGCCTCAGTCAGGGATGCAGCATCTCTCCCTGCACACACGAGCACCCTTTGGGGCCCCTTAGCAGCCAGAATAACTCCCAGTATCATTTCTGTGCAGAGGAGCTGCTGCCCCTCAGATCTTGTTTTGCTTTGAACACACAGATGCTTCTGTGCCATTTGTTGCCATCCAGCAGTGGGGATTGCAGTGACTCTTCCAGAGGAGGCAGCTGTTTTCCAGGGAGCAGCAGAACTCTGGGCACTGCCAGTGTTTGTCCCTCAAAGAGTCTTTCACAAAGCTGAGGAATTTGCTTGATGTCTCCTCAAATTTTGGTGCAAGTTGGCCAAGAATTTGACACCCACCCTTCACTACTGGCCCACATCTCATGGCCCTCAGCAAATCTGCTCATGTCTGGTCATGCACAGTGGCAGGGAACCCCTGAGCATGTGTTTTGCTCAGTCTGCCCATTTAGCTTCAGCACTGGGCACTACCTGATTTCTGTCTGGTTGCCCAGCAGAATCTGTTGTGTCTAATTGGAGATTATTCCAAGTGTCACAACAAAGACCAAATCTGACAGTTCAGCTGAGCACTGGAGTAATGAGTTAAATAATGCACCTTGGAAAAGTTAATCCTTAAAAATCCGTTAGACATATCTTGTTTTCCAGGTCAAAGCAGAGCTATGTTTAACCTCTGAGAGGAATTCAAGAATTTGGGGATGGGGGACAAACAGAGGACTGAGCAGTTATTCTGTGGAGTGCACAATTTCACCTCCAGTTGCAAAACAAACCTTCTCTTACTGTGGAAGCACAACAAAAGTTGGATTTTGCTTCACTCCTCCCAGATCTTGTCCCAGAAGATGACAGCCAGGCACAGAAATAAAATCAAGTACCATATCAAAGAGATATTAAATCCTGCTGCCAACAATTGGATTCATTTTTCTAGTTATTGATTGCTGTCAAAGTCCTGTCTGGGGAAGGCTACAGAGTCCTGGTTTATGACAAAGCCAGCTTTATATTTTCTCTTTAATTTCAACAACAACCTCAGAGAGCCACAGGACTTGTCACCTAATTCCCTAAGCCCTTTGGATTGTCCTATGCCGTACAAGCCACAGAGATGTTGTGAATACAAAAGCCATCCCATCCTCTCCAGTCTGGAATCATTTCTGCCTGACTATTTCTCCCAGGAGGCTCAAAGAACCCATTTTCCCCAAGGAGGTGAAAGAAGTTGACAGCAAACTACTCAGGCCAGTAGTTGTAGCAGTTTTGAGGGTTATTTTGAAGCCATCACAAACAGCAAGAAAATTCATGTATTCCCCTCTCCTCGCTACTTGCCTTGTGCACAGGCAGAGTCTCTTTAACAAATATAGGGAAATCTTTTGTAGATTTAAGCCCCACTCATAGTTTTCTCATATTTTTCCCATTTTTCTACATCTATTTCACACAGGCCAGCCCAGTGCACAGCGCTCCCTTTGATCTGTGCACCAGAAAATCTGTATCAAGTCAGCTGCACATTTCTAAGCAGATTAAATTTGCCCTTGTGGTTCATCAGAATCCTGACAGATCTCCTTTGTGTGCTTTGTGGTCCAAGATCCCAAAGCAGCAAAACCCTACAGCCCATCTGGAAGTTTAAGCACATGAGCCCTCCTTCCAGGGGACTTACTCATTTAAGGTGCTTAAAGCCTCGTGCAACCAAAATCCTTTGCTTTTATACACTTACCAGTGACCTTCACCTGAAGATTACTGGAATTCTCAGAGCTTGTAGCTTGAGTTTCTTGGGAAGACTGCTTTAGGAAAGTGAAAAAAGGCTATAGTCTTCACATCAAGACGTGGAGGCCCTTTGATGTTTGGTGTGTGATGGAGATAAAAAGACCTAAGTTTGGACATTAGTTTAAAAGAAAAGCCAAGGATGTAACTGAGAGTGTTTGAGGAAGTTATAAGAAATTGTGTGTGACAAAGTATCCCCTCTTTGGCTCCATGAAGTTACAGGTTCATTTGCTCTTCCCATGCCTGAGCCTAAGTTCAAAGGAAGGTTTTTACCCAAGAGAGGGACCTGAGGTGGAGGAAAGTCCAAGGGTCTGAGGGAAGATGTTACCGAGGGCTGAAGTGACGTGGGACTTGTGCTTGCAAGCAAAGCAGTCTGCTTTTCCCAACAGTAATTGGGAAAGGCCCATTTTGGGGCTCTAACATCTACCCTGGGCTTCCAGGAAGCAGCTTTACCACAAAAACAACTTTTAACAGAGGTAAAGGCTTTGACCCAACTCTAGCCTCAGCTCTCTCCCCTAAGTAACAGCAGAAATGCAGTGTTTTCACTTTTTCTTGATGGCCAAACAAAGCTGAAAGGCTGTCATGCCTGGGGGAATTAATATCTTGGTACTTTGCTATAAAAATGCCTTTTTTAGGTTGCTATATTTAGCCCAACATCTCCTGTGAGCTATATTTGAGTGTCATTCACAGTGGAAAATAGTCTTCTGAGGTCAGGAGCCAAACACAGGAGGAACAACCCTCAAAAGTGTTCTGGATGGTGCACATCCTCTCTCACCAACAGAAATATTCCAATTTTGGTGCAAATCATTTGTCTGGTAAATTACAAATGTCAAGGTAAAATATTATGAAAGTAGTGGGAGCAAGAGGAAACTGGGCTTAGTTTTTCTCTCCTTTTGCACCACCTTGAAGCCTTCTCGAAAGCTGAAAGGTTTTCCAAAATATATTTCCTTGGAATAAGCTGCAAGCTATTTATGGTTTCTGGTGAGATTCTAAGCTACTGATGCCTTTAATTTGCATATTTATTTGGTTTTTTTGCAAAAAAAAATAGAGAGTGGTTGCTTGTGTGAACCTGAAATCTGTTACAAACATCCCAATTCTTGACTAGGGAAGTTCAATGAAATACTTTGTCTGAAAAATGAATTGCACCTTTTAATCTTTTCAACCTGACAGGAAATAAAATAATAATAAGAAAAGCAAAATTAAATTAAAAGCAACAAACCACTTTTTTATTTAAATGGGACTGAGGGAAATCTAAAGTGATGGGGGAAATTCATGGCTGGTGTTATTTGTGGGATCTGCAACTTCGAAAAGCTGACGGAGATAATCTCAAAGGGGCGTCTTTGATTTAGATCCTAGGGTTGAGGGGATAAAGGGATCTCTCTGCTAACATAAAATTAGGAATGAGCAGGGATTTTATATCATTTTGATGCTACTGATAAAGCCATTTTGACTTCTTGTGCCAGTGACTTTAATTGCTGGGGTGAGACAGCCCAGTGGGTGATGCTAAAGCAGTGCCTGCAACATCGATCCCAGCCAGGTGCTCCAAACCCCAGGTCTCACCCCCTCCTCATCCCCTCCATCTGCACTGCCCTATTTATTCACTGCACAGAGGTAAATGGCACTTGTAGCTCTGAGGAACTGGGAGATTTGTGCTTGCTGCCATCAAAACCACACTTGGTATTTAATCTTTAGCCCACAAAAGTTGCAGCCTGTACTTCTAAAATCCACTCAAGGATGGAATCACTGCTACTGCACATGGTTGGAAAGGAAGAGAGGCAGGTTACCACGTTTTCCCAGTCCTTCCTCATAAAAATAGCCTTTGCTTTGATGTTTCAAGTGACCTTAGCATCAATCAACAATGGCAGCCCTCAGGAGCTTATTCAGTGAGCTGATGTTTGTAAATAAGGAGAAGATTTTAATCCACCATAGCAAGAGGTCAGCTGGAGAGGAGGAATGATTTACACATGGATCCCGTGTCCTCTCACAGAACTGGGCAGCCCCCCAGGCTGGAAAAGTCACAAACATTTTTGCACAAAATCAGAAAAAATTTAATTTAATTTAATTAGATTGTGACTAGCTATGATATCAAAGTAACAACAGTGGGGAGGAATTTCTGGCCATTTGAGTTCTCTTTTTAGTAAAGCATCTTTTGTAAACCACTCCCACAGTCTTTATTCACAAACCTTTAAATCTCTGGGAGTCCTCCTGATCCCCAAACACCCCTGTCATTGCTCCCAGTGACCTCCACTTGGGAGCCAGCTCATGCCCTGGAATACCATTCTTTCTCACTGATTCCCTGCCAGAGGTGGAGGTCACGGCAGGGGCCCCGCAGGGAGACGTGCTCCCAGCAGCTGCCTTTCCTTTCCCTGAGCCACAGGCTCTTTGCTGACAGTTTTCTAGCTTTTGTATCTCTGGAATTCATCACTTGCAGCACAAAAAACCAGCATCTGTGCAAGGAAACGTCCTTGGTAATTCAGCACAGAAGGGCTGTGTGCACATAACCAAAGTAAGCAGCCCAGAGCTTTCCTCCAGGTCTAGCACTGGTGACAGGAAAGGGAAATCTCCCATAAATTACTGTTGTGCTTTTAAAAGTTTGTAAGCAAACAGCCATGAATCAACTTCTTTCTTCACAGGGGCCTGTTTGTGCAACATGCAAGTTTGAGGGCAGTCCTTGAGCAATGCAAGATGCCCCTACTCAAGGGGTCCCATGAGTGCCACAGCTATGGGGCAAGTTGGCATCTGCCCAAAAATAAATACTGTGAGAAAAAGGGAAATGGAAAAGTTTCCTAAATCTGATTGTTTAAGAAAGAAGTCTGGACTTTGCAAGATATTGGTTTGTGAGGGGGAGCAGTGAGCCTGGTGTTTTGTTGGCAGATTCAGGATAGTTTGGATTGCTTTGTAAAGCAGCTCCTGGTGCATGTGGCCTTACTACCAGAAGTCTTATGCCAGTTATGTCTTCTCCAACTCTGAATGGACACAAATGTCCCCAAATCCAATGTAACTGCCAATGCAACAGGTACCTAACACTGCCCTATTTTTTATTCTTGTCTATCAGCAACCATTTCCCTGCTGGTTGGGAATGGCGAGGAACAGCTCAGAGCTCTCTCACTCCCACAGACTCCTGCCAACATGATTTAGGCAGCTCTGAAGCAGAGGAATTGGAGGGGCACACCATGGATGTTGCAACACATCCCTGTAGTTGTCTGTGCTGTCAGCAGCTGGCTGCAAAGCCCATTAAAAAATACCAATTTTTTGAGCTGTGGTTATTTCTTTACTGCGGTAAAAGAGATTGTGGCCATTTAAAGGACTATGATAGAGTCTGTAATATAATTAGATGATCGTGAAAAAGCAATACTGGAATTCAATCACTGAGCAATCCACATGCACTTCCTGAAGGTAATCAATCCCAGTGTCAAAGGAAGCCCATTGTTCTCGTCCCCCAGGGTCTCCTGCTCCCACAATGTACAAAGGGCTTTCTTGTCAAGACCAACAAATCTACTTCCCCATCTTAGCTAAAGATAAGAAAACAATGTCTGGACTCTCCAGACAACTTGTCTTTCTTTAGGCACTTTGCTGTTTTCTTTCTAAGTTTCACTGTTTCCTTGTTTAGGCAATTGCTGACGTACAACTGATAATACTTTCCCCAGGGTAAGGCTCTGCTTGTCTGTACACAGAGTAAAACTGAAAATCAGTGACAACCATTCTGCATTCAGAACAGGGTACTGAAAGCAGTATTCACATCCCTAAGTCCATGGCTCATGCAGAATTGGTAAGGAGTTGTTCAAAATACAAGCCAGCTTCCAAGGTCCTCCTTTGGTGGCCTTAATTTAAAATTAGACTTTTTATTGTCCCTTCCCACCTGTGTACTGTGAGATTTGATTTGTAAACATTGGCCCAGAACTCAGCATTCATTCATTAATGCTACCAAGAATGTTCTGTTTTGTAACCAGAAAATTGAATTACATCCTCTACTTCATTTTAGTACTTTCCACCTTTCGTCTAGGAAATTATTTTTTTGTCTAGGAATTATTCTGGTTAGATTTCTTTCTCCACTGTGTAATAATTCACATACACACGCACAACTCTTCTGGGTGAAAATACATATGATGTCCTTCCAGCAGGTAAAATTCCATCTATAACATACCTGTCTGAGCTTGCTGAGGATAACAGGAGTTACGACAGTGAAACCGAAGCCAGAATTGAGTCTGTATCTATATTTTGTGGGAGGCCTCCAGGGCTCAGACAACCTGGGAAGATAAAAATGAATTGTCTGCCTCAGTGAAGCCACCATTAGCTAATGGTTCTCCATTGCAATTGATGCAGCTTTATAAAGGGAAAACTTTCCCTGAGAGTCAAATCCCCGGCAGCAGTGAGGACCCAGCAGGCCCCTCGCCGGCATCCAATGCTGCAGCAGCCAGGAGGGATTAGGGGCATTTCCCCAAGGCTTCCCAGTGGAATCAATGCCTGCTAATCTTTAGAAAATTACACTAACAAGCTCCAGGCATGAACTGCAGGAGCTCGGCACACCAGGCTCTGAAATCACGCACAGGCCATTAATGTAGCAAGGCTTTAATGAACCAGAAAATCTCTCCAGGAGGATGCCTTGAGGTTCCCACTTCTAAGTTGGTCGTAGGGCAGACAGTCAGCTCTGAAAGCAAAAATGCTTCTTTTGGGACTCATCCAGGCTGGGGAGCAGCCTTTGAGCTCCATGTGAGTGAGAATCAGCTGCTCTGGAAAAAACCTGAACTCAGAAATACAATGGCAAGTGCAAAGAAAGCTGCTGGTGGATGTGCTATGGAAGTGCCGAATGTAGTTTCGAGGGAAAACCCTCTTTTCTCCTCTTTCAAACCTCTAGGCAGACCTAGAAGGTGCAGCAGGCCAAAACATGGTGGTTAGAGAGGCTGACAACTTCAAAATGAATGAACTCTTGCTATAGCCTGCATTAAAAAAAAAAATTACCTACTACTTTTTTTCTATCAGTTACAAGATCTACTTATTTCCTGAGCAATGTTCTAATTTGCTTGATGCTTATGAGATATATTGCCTGCTTCCTACTCTGTTCCTATTGGGCCAGCTGCAAGGTTGTCTAATCTCTAAAAGGAATAAGCATCTGTTTCCTCCATGGACTATGTCTGATTTAAGGTAATTATACTCCTATTATACTGCTACACCACAAATCTTAGGGAAAATAAGAAAAAAAAATTACGTTTTTTTTTCTCGGAAGATGTTTTAAGTTGTAATCTAAGAGGAATGAAGATTGGATCATTCTTTAAAGGACGCAGCCTCCAAATTTTTTCCTCTCTCTGGATAGGAGTTTGGTGCACTGGCTCCATATCACTGTCTTGTCTTTGCAAAATCAGCATCCAAGAGACCCTTGCCTTTAAAGTTCTCCCAGCTGGTGTGTCCTCGTCCATCCTGATCCATCAGCAATCCACGCAGCCCAGGAGCTGTGAAGGTAGAAATAAGAAAGCTGGGTTTTTTCCCAAGGGAGAGGAAAAAAAGTGACCAGAAAGCAGAAGGAAAAAACCAAACTTTTGGGAAAAGGACAGAGTGCAGGAGGTAAAGTCCTGTAGCTAATCAGATCACTGTGTGGAGGCAGGGAAGGGATTTTCTCCCACTCCTCCATATTTTGAGCCACTCTCACTACAGTTCCCTGCACATGTTGGCACTGACAAGGAATGGCCCATCAGAGGTTTGTGCTGAGTATCAGCAGAGATACTGCCACACCTCCTCACCAAGAAATCCACATGAATCTGCATCTTTATGTGTGGTTCTAATATTTTCAGTTATTTTTAAAAAATAGCACCTTAATTTTTTGCGTTTTGGGGTCGAGCATTTGATTTTTGAATCCCTAGGGGTGAGTTCCTCCACAACAAAAGGCACATGCTGTCTCCTCCACCCTGAAGTGGAGTCTCAGTTCCATTTTCATTCTCAGACCTGGGGATTTTCTTCATCTTTATCAGCAGACGTTGCCTCTGTTCTGCAAACCCTGTCACTTAAAAGGCTCAAACAAAGCAACTTTCCCATTCAGACAAAAACAACCAGACATGCATCTTAAGGATTTCTGTTTCCCAGAGCTCCTTAACCCTCTGACCTCACTTCTCAGAGTTTAATAAGAAACCTTTTGTCAATTTTTTTTCATATTGCTGATTCTGACATGGGGAAAGGGTAAGTATTACCTTAAATTTGCCTCCGAATTAAAAATGCTGCAGAATCAGCATTTTTAATGCAGCCTTTGAACAACTGGAATGTTTCCTTCCATAAAATCCTCAATGAAAACTGCGTCTGAGGCCAATATTTGCCTCCCTGCAGAGTGTGAAACCCACAGATTTCAGCAGAGATCCCTGTGCTATGAGAGTCAATTCCACTTGCAATGGGAATAGGATTTCATCCTAAAACACAATGGTCCCAGAGTAGTTTGTCCCAGCTGAGGATCAGCAAGTGGGAAATTTAAAGCAGGAGGGACATACTTTGAAATCTTGTCATTTGAAAAAAATGAATTAGAAATAATTTCAGGTTCTTCTCTGCATGTTGTCAGTTTTCTGACTTTATGCTCCTCACATTCCTATTTTATAGGGCCAGGGTTTTGCTTTTCTCTGTTGTTTTCTACAGCATAGACCCAAACAGCAGGGGCAGCCAGTCATAAATGGGAAACAATCCCAAAATATTCCCCATGCACGAAGAGGGAGGCCGAGCACAGATGGATTGACATAGAGCCCTCTGATGAAGGTTGGTTTTTTAAAACTAGAATTTCACTCAAACTCTGTAAACCCTTATTCCCTATCCAGGGTGGGATGGGGTGGGATTGTATTACGTTTCAGAGTGCCCTGACCCAGAGAAGCCCTCAGAGCCCGTAAACACAACCCCTGCTCATCCCTGCCTCTTGGAAACACTCATCTGCTGTCAACACTGCTCTGCTGTCAACCATCACCACTTTCCTACCCTTTCACTGTGCCTTTTCTACCCGTCCCTGACCTCATCAAAGGTCAAAACTTGCAGACTGAGGAACGCAGGATAATTGCAATTCCAAGTCTTAATTGTGCTTTGGGGTGGGGACCATCATTGTGCTCATTTTTTTACAGTAGCTGGAACTCCAAAATCTTGCTCTGCAGTGAGACATCCCCAATATTACAATCCTTGCAGTGTCAGCAGATAAAGCCTTTTCCCAGGGACACATTTTGGGGTGTACCTTGGCAGCGCCACCGTTTAATTCTCAAGGTCCAGGCTGACTGAAACATAAAACCCATCTTCTTTGGTTTGAACTGTTCACATTATTTTTCCTTGCCCTCATTCCAGACTTAGTCATAAAACCATCCCTCAGTTGTTTGTTTTTTTTTTTCCTTTCCTTAAATAGGAGTTCCATCTCCTCTGAGGAATAGCTGTGGATTCCAGGATTTGCCCTCATGTCCCAACCTCGGGCTCCCGGTGCCTCCCGGCGTGGTGGGAGGAGGACCCGTGTGCCCTACAAGGACAAACAGCCAAAGGAATGGGGCTGATCCACCCCCTGGAAAGGCTCCAGCTGGCTCCAGAGGGAGTGGGATCAGTCCCATAGTGGGGAGGGTAATGATCTAGCCAGTTAGCCTGGCATTTGTTAGACCAGAGCAGCAGCAGCAGCACAGACATTACTCATGTCCCGAGATATGCAGGGCTAAGGCCAAGATTCCTTGTGGATCTACAGGCTTGGTGAGGCTCCTCAGGGCCCTTTCCATGTCTCCATGGTTCTGGCAGTAACCCCTTGGCTTCTGGGCTTGCACCAGGGCACTCTGATCAGCAAGCCTCTCTTTTCCCGGTGGCCCCAAACCTCCACTATGGAAGGAACTCATTTGCAAAGCCCTCAATTAAAAATATGCTGATCGTGTTTCAGAGAAACCAGAAATTATTCTCTACATCTGTTCTGCACAGAGTATGGAATTATAAATCCCTCTGAGCAGCATATAATGAGAAGAAGGTGGAACAGGCTGAAACGCTTCTGGACCACAACGGGTCAGTTCACTCTCAGCTTTTTGATTTGAAATTCCCATTCCAGGCAAACAGAGTGGAATTCCATAGAATTTTTTTTTTTTTTCAGAAAATTTGAAAACTGTTGAAATTTATTGTCATTTGGGTTTGTGATACACCTGTCAAAATATTTTTGTTAAGAATTAGTATTACTATCTAAAGTATATGTTTTCAGGCTGTCACTTTATGAGTATTGACAATTTACAATAACTACCGCCCTTTGGGAGAAACAGCCATTAGTTATTCCTGCATTGAACATGTTTTTCCATGTTTCCAGGAGCTGCTTTGTTTAATGAATGGCTGGTCCAGTAGATGTATTGTGTCTAATGCCTTTGCTTATGCATTCCTGAGACTTTGCATTTGTCCCAGCAGCCGCCTGGAAGTTTCTGACTGTGACCCCCACTAACAGGCTGATCATGCAATTATTCACGTGAAGGGATTTGCTTATATTCTCAGTTATTATCTCTTTTGGTCTCTTAGCAAACAATTACTTACAAAAAAAATCAGGATCAGACTCTGTAACATGCAATTATAAATCTCAGTTGGTAGAGAGGGGGGAGAGCAGCACGTTTTCTTCCTAAGAGAGAGGGGGAAACTGTAGGAGCTGGGCTGCTGTGCCAGGTCATGTGTGACCTGTGTGTAAGTTATGGAATTTCTGACCTAAATTCCAGTGTTTTCTCCTGGATATAATGGTGCCTTCCTATAGCATAGACTGCTGGTTTATTAGTCTTCATTCTCGCTGAATTTGAGTTTCCTTCTATACATTCAAATGATGTTTAAATATGTTTTCCTTGATAGTTCTTTGAATAAGGTAGTATTTGTACTTTGTACTATTTCACAATTATTGTATGTAAGCTAATCATTGAGATGTTTAAATATGCCAGCTTAGATTAATAACAGCAGTGTGAAAAACTGTGTGTATGGAAATTCCAGACCAAAGCCCCAAAGAAGACTTCTCCTTGAGGCAGCTCAGCAAAGAATCCTAAGGAATTAGTTGGGAAGAACCTACTCCAGCCCAGTTTTGCAATTTGATTTTTCAACACTGACACAGAGTTGACTATGGAGAATAAGAATTCCTCTGCTCAAGGAATTGCTGTGAAGATTCTTGAAGGAGGGAGAGAGCTGCCTTGAAGTTCCTAGAAGCAGGACCATCCAGTGGTCCAGCGATTGGAATTCATTCAATCAATAGCTATGAAGAGGGTGCTAACTGTTCCCCTTCAGACCCTTATGTTCCAATTAAATGCTACTTTGATTTGCAAAGGCTACCTCAAATTTACAGTTGGCAACAAGCTCCCAAAGGAAAGAGATAGAGGAGTTAGAACTAGATGGGACTAGGTGGGTTTCCTCCAAAGCTAATCTGGGACAAGTGTGATTTCAACCCTTGAGACAAAGGCAGGCCTCACATCTGAGGGACACAGATCCAGAGATGAAGAGACACAACTCACACTTCCAGGATTACATTTCAGTGAAGAGTCTGGAAAAGCTCAGCTGCAAATGCCATAACTTTTCACTCACAGCCTGAAACAGCTGTTTAAGTCTGCACAGAAAAGTAAATCTGCCCCGCTGCAAACAGCATGTCCTGGGTTTCTTTGGCAGAAGTGTTGAGTTAATAGAGACAGAAAGTTTGTAATAACTGCCAGCTCTGCAGACATGAAGCTCCACATAAAAAGAGGTCATACAGTATTTGTCTCCATTACCTTGGCATGAGAAGGATTTTCTCTCTACACAGGCATGAGTTCAGCAAAGCAGGGATGTGGGGCTCAGTGCCCCAAAAACCTCATTGCTCCAACACTGACTTTTGACATTTTGGCATCCTTCTTACAAAGACCCTTCCCGTGCCCGCAGCTGCTCCAAGGAGCTGTGGGAGGTGACATTCAGCCATCAGCTGAATTGCCCTTGTCATTTTGTCCCTAAGGACTTGATGGAATAAGAAATGCTCTGGATCCTCTACTCCAGCTACTGAGTCTCCACTTACTCCCAATGCATGGACTTTAGTCTGCATCACTCCTTTGATGTAAAGTCTGAAGGGAAAAAATGTACAGAGGAAAAGCCTTTCACCCTGGGTGGAAGGGATGGAGCTCAGAGCACCCAAACCTATGGGTGGACAGTAAAGGAGCTGGTATTTAACCACACAAGAAGCTATGATTAAATTAATCCACCATTCTCCTTTTTGCAGCAGTTTGGGGGAATTAGATCAAGAAAGTAACAAAGGAATGCCACAGTCTGCCAATAATGTAATTAAGGAACCAAGCCTCATCTGAGCTTTCTCTTGCCAAAGAGCTTGCTGGATGCGAGTTGGAAGAAAAAATCAAACTCAAGACTTTAAAGAGAAGACAGAGAGATATTGTGAGAAACTATTTAAATATTCAGCTATTCACTTCCTCCTCTTTCCTTAACACTCTCAGAATGCAGAAAACATGGATGATGAAATAATACACCTACTTCAGGAAGATTAGGCAGAAAACAGTGATTTCTTCGGGCTGGTTACACTCAAAAACAGGTTAATGACTTTGAAAGACAGGTAGGCTTGGAAGGACATCTGGAACTTCTGCCAAATCAGCTGCAAATGTTTATCCTATACTATGAAAACATGCTAAAAGAATGGCCCATGGGACTTGTGGGCTCAAAGGTCTCTAGGATACTTTTAGAATGTTCTCCTACTCCCACTAATTAGATACAAGTCACAGAGGCCTTAGGTTGCCATGATTCAAGCTGGACAAAATCTACAGCTACTTGTTCTGTAGAAATGATTTGCATTGGAACATGTCCAGAATTCCTGGGCACTGAAAAATTCAGATAATGAACCCTGAAGAAGCAAAAGTGTTGCCAAGTGGTGCAAAACTTGAGTGTAAGTCTGAACTCAAACACTGGCAAGCCCTATGCCTGCTCTGCAGGTATTAAGTAGCCTGTATTAGGAAGAGCTATAACATAACCAGCAGAGAGATTTGATGATTAGATTAGATATTAAAAAGAATTTTTTCCCTGTGAGGGTGGGGAGGCCCTGGCACAGGTTGCCCAGAGAAGCTGTGGCTGCCCCATCCCTGGAAGTGTCCAAGGCCAGGTTGGACAGAGCTTGGAGCAACCTGGGATAGTGAAAAGTGTCCCTGCACGTGGCAGGGGTAGAACAACCTTTAGAATATCTTCCAACCCAAACCAGTCTGTGGTTCTATGATGTGGTTCCATCACTTTTTGAGGGGACAGGCTAGAGGGGCATGAACAAACAAGAAACATGCTGGAGATTTAAGTTTATGCATATGTAAACATATAGAACTATGTAGATACATAAAAAGATTTATCTTTATATAACATAAACATAACATTATATAGCTCCGTTATATAATACACAATATTTAACAAGAACATTGATCCAAAACTGAAATAAACATTTTCCAGCATATAAAGTTCCCATGGGGAATGGCACAAGCAGCTGTGTCCTGCCGAGCTGGGAGTGTACTCCCAGGAGAGTTAGAGGTGTGACTGTCCTCTGTAGGACCTCAGCACTCAGGTCTGAAATACAGTCTGGATTTAGTGCTGCTTTTAATCTCTGCCTGGTGCTAACAGGATGCTTAGAGAGCTTTTGCTCTGTGCTTAGCTAACAACACCCAGCCTCCTCTGCTCAAGCATGGAAACCAATTGCTTGAGTCCCTGCACAAAATTCAAACCACTGACTTTGTGGCAGAGGTGTTCCTGTTTCTCATGCTCTTCTTCTCCCACATGTCCCCAAGCTTTTCTGTTCTCCTCTCTCCCTGATTGCCCAAATGGTTTTGTGCAGCTGCACAGGAGTGGAACATGACAGAGAATGCAAAGCACTGCTTGTGGCTGAGGTACAGCTTGCCCAGAGGACCTGCAGGATCCCCTTTATGTCAGGAATGGGAAACACTGTAATAGGCAACATCTGTGGCAAAATGCAAGTTACTGTCACCCGAAAAATGAGTGGCTCACTGGAGGACAAAAAGCTTCCCGTTAAAGAGACACTATTCAGATGGAAAGTTCTGTGTTCAGATAAAAGGTGGAAATTCTCCATGTGTCTCTCCCAGCCTGCTGAAGGATTCAGAAGGAATTCAGCTGGAATACTAAACCTCTGCTGTTCAGGACCTCACACAGAGACACAAGGGGAGGAAACCCCTTCTATTATACTTCTCCTGGTGCCTTCAAAAAACCAAGCTATGTCTGACTGCTAAAACAAGTCCCTTGCTGAGCTGAGGAATGAAATTGGCCAAGATAGAAGCTATAAGCTGCCTCCTCTTAATTAGGGGTACACACATCAAAAAAGGACATTACCTGAGCTCTCTTGTGTTTTCCTGCCACACCAAACCTTGCAGATGCTGTCTGTCTGCCCAGAGGCACGTGTGCATGTCAGGAAGCTGTTTGGGGAACTTTCTTGCAGGAATTTTTTTCTTTGTAATGCCAGTTTTGCATCTCTTGATTTCCTATTTTGAAATGGTATCTAATTATATTTATGCCCAAGCCAAGAGAAGTTTCAAAACAATGCAAGGATGGAAGCCAGAGTCTGAGCTCTGTCTGGGCACCAGGAGACAGTGGGGAATGAGATCCAGAGATTTTGGAGACAAGGGAGCCTGTATATCCCCTTCAGACCAGGCAGGTGATGGAAACACATGTGCTGACATCCAGACACTCTGCTGAAGGACTTAAAGGGAACACTTCCAGATAAGCCCAATCTGCAACAAGTCTGCTTACTGCTGTCTATCTTCAACCAGCTGTAGATAAGACTTTTATCAAGAGGTCAAAGGCAAGTGGGATTTTCTATGGCTTGTTTAACCCTCCACCTTGGATAAGAGAAGACAAGAAAAACTATCTGCCTTCCCATAGCAAACTCCTTAAGAGCAATGGTGTGATACAGCAAATGCGACTCAGGCTCCAAAATCCTCGGATCTCTTTTAAGAAATTCTGGGGCAACATTACTGACTGCAAATCCTAAAATCCCTGTATGAGCTGCAGGGATGCTCCCTGCCCAGCCAAGTCCCTGCAGGGGCTGGGGCTGTGCTGTGGTGGAAGCACAGCTCAAGGTGCACGTCAGCAGCTATTCCGGAGAGCTCTGACAGCCTCAGAGCTGACGGAAGCAGCTGGAGTTACTTCAGAGCTCTAAAGACATTTCCCTCGTGGCTGGGCCTGGGATATCACTTGGTGTCCTTGCCAGAGGGCTCACGGTCTCAGAGCAGCAGAGTGAAAGGAGTTCACTTGTAATAGGATGTGGGATGTGGAGGTGAAAGGTTTCCTAAAGGAAATCCTACGCAAGCACGGTGCTGATACACATCTGGCCCTTCATCTGACTTGTGCAGTGTTTGCAGGTGCCACTGATAGGCACTTGATCTATGAATTTGCTATTTCTGGATGTAGGCAGGACACTTTTTTTATGGGAAACCATCTGTCTCTGGGGCTACAGGCAGGCAGAGCTCCAGCTCGGAGAGGTCCAGCCCCAAAACTAAACTGCCTGACCCTGGCCAATTCTTTGTGGATCAGTGCAGGGAATCAGCCACCAAATAACCCCTGTTTCAGTGTCATGTAAAATTGGGAATTTGTAAAGGCACATGCCTTTTAGCTGGTTTTATTGGTGCCCATTCTGACATGACTGCATGGTCCCTGGCTCTGACTTGTGCTTTGCCATGGCCCAAGCAAGATATCCCATGTCCTACACTTCTTGGGAGCCCCTGGAGCACAGTTCACCTATTTTAAGGCTGTGGTCCCCAAGAGCCTGGCTCAGGGAATCAACCTGGCTGCTGTGCAGAACATGGTAAAGTCTGTAAAATCCCTGTGAATCCACAGACAGAAAAACTTCCCATATCCTTCATTTTAGGGTGAAATCTGATCTCCAGGGAGATTTCTCTGAGGTTTCCAGTCTGTGACTGGATTCTCTCAGCAGTCACAGTGTGAGAACTTCACAGAACATCCCACCCCCCATCCAAAACAAGCAGCAACTCCCACTGGCCTGAGGGAAAGGATCCCTGCTCCCCTCAGCCCCTCCAACCTCCTCTCCTGCCTCTGTGAGGGGACATCAACTGCTCACAGAAGCCTCTTTGGAGACAAAAGACTTTGGGACAACAATGTCCCAGAGGGAAGCGGCACAAGGGAGGGTGTGGGCAAGAACCACAGCCCTGGCAGTCCCACCCAGAGGAATTGTTTGGGATTCACAGTGGTGTCCCCAGGGCACCCGGCAGTGCAGCAGAGGCACGGCTGCACCCACAGGAGAGCCTCTCCCCCAGGCAGGGAACCATTCTGCCCCTTAATAGGATGTTTTGATCATGCAGTCGAAGACTTCCTGGTAACTCTGTTAGTGGGATGCAGAGCTCGTGCGAGCGCTTCCCTAATTACATTCATCTGCTTAATTTATACCTCATATCCAATAAAGCTGGTTAAAAGTAGAGCCACTTTATATTCTTCTTTACAGGCCTTTCCAAATGGTCAGGGGCCACTTAACACTGACCTCTGCCAGGCTTTTCAAGGGCTTGAGGCCAGGTGCTTAAAGAGAATCACCTGTCTGTGTTTTGAATTGCTTTTGATCTTTTACTTCATTCTATAAATTCCCAGTGGAGTTCGCTGGTAGCAAACATCTGGCACAGTTTTCCTTGCTCAGGGAAGGAATGAGTCCATACTGAAACCCCAGATTTGGTGTCTTCCTGTAGGGCTGGCCATAAAATAACCCTCTGGGTGAGGGGGTGTATTATCTGCACCCTTCAAGAGATGCTGCAGGTTCTTTATATGTTTATTATCAGATTCACCCATCTGGATGGGCACATAAGGGACTCCTTTTCCCAATAGTCCATGCAGGGAACAATCCCAATCTACTGGATTAGGCAAGTTAAAAAGTAGCAATTATAGTATTGCTGCTTTAGGATATCTTACCCAAAGCAAAGGTTGGAGGGGTCACCACACAGGTACAAGTGGTGCTATCCATCATTGCTGGGGAGCCCAGCGCTTCCTAGAGGTTTCCCTGGATTTCACGTGGCAGGTTGTCATGATTTAATGGCATGGTTAGCTGAGGGAAGCTGAATCAGGGCTGTGATTCTTTATTTGCTTATATTCACAACAAAAGCACTCTGGATTTACTTGGGGTTTTTTCCTGATTTCCTAAAAGTGAGTGGAAGTCTGGGAGGTGAGCCCCCAGGGCTGAGCCTTCACAAGGCAGCCAGAGGAGCAGGGAGGAGCATTAGGTTGTTTTTTAGTCACTGTGATCAGGGGAAGTTGTTCTCCTGATCCACAAGAAGCCCTGGGAAGTGCTCTGTCACCCTTTGATGATCCCAGCACACACCTGTAGGTCTTCCCCAGGCCACACAAGCCCCATTCCCAAGTGGTACATCAGGTAGGACCTCTCAGGCAGGAGGTGGGGGGAGGCAAAGCAGCCACAACCTTTCCTTCCCACTGGATCAGATAATATCAACAATTCCTAACCTGCTTAACTCCCAGAAAACCACTGCCCTTTGCTGTTGGCAGCAGAACCTGTACAGAGCTGGCAAGGAAACAGTCCCTGAATAAAGAATTGCAGCAACCCCTGGCATGAAGGTGCTGTGATTATATCCAGCTAAAATGAGTCACCTCGTGCTGCTGGAGTGGAGTGCTCTGAAGAAACTCTCTCTTTGACACAATCTTTCCTTAAAAGTCAGATCTTTCCTCTGGGAAAGGGGAAGTCTTGACTTAGGCTGACCCACCTTGGTTTTGGCTAGAGAAAGACATTTTTCCTTGGCTGTACAAAACGCTCCGTGACTTTCACTCAGAACCTCCCTGAGAACATTTTTAAAAAAAACATTATTTCAATCATTCTAATCAGGCAGCACGAGTCCTGGTCCCAAAAAAACGATTTTATTGCTGTAGCCTGATAAAATGCCTGTCCCTTCATTCAGATACATCTTCCTCCCTGTAACAAATGACGCTGAGGGTTTCACAGCTCCTGAGGAGATGCTCAAGTCTCACCCGTGTTCTTGCACTGTCATCTGACAGCAATTTATGTTACTGCAGGATTTGCCTTATTGAAACCACTTGTGGAATGGGAGTTCACAGAGATTCATGCCCAGAGGATGACTCCTTGCTCAGTGATGATGTATGAAGCAATCTCACTCAAAATCCTTGAAGGTAGCGGGAATTTGGTGTGAGGAGCTGCACCACAAATCTTGAAGCAGAGAAATCTTGACTTAGTGATGTTCTGTGGGTTCCCTGGACAAGCACATATTAAAATACCATTTTATTATGAATGAACACAACCAAGCACACTGTAAACTTTCACTGAGAGGAAATTTGCTGACTGCTTGGTTCACACAGGTTTTGCACCTGGCCAAATGTGTTGCTTAGGTGTGGCTTTGCACTTGGCAGTTAATTTTTTTCTCTTCCTTGTAATAGTTGCTTTTAAATCATCATACATCATTGCATACTCAGCATCTGAAGTAACACATCTCAAAAACCTGCTTACTTGTAAATTTTAAATTTCTAATTATTGCCAGTGTCTGTGCTTGTAAGAATTTGTGGCTGATGCCTATAATTTCTTCATAAGCTGCTAAGAATGCTTTATACAAATAGTTGGAGTCATAAACCTGCTGAGAATTGCTTTGTTAGACAAGAAATTCTTCAGAAAGTCAAAGTTGCTTCTCTTCTTTTTTGTCAGAATGGGCCATTCAAAAGTGAACTTGGTAAGACATGAACTGCCCTTTGATGGGAGAAAGGCACCTCCATAACTGAGGGAACTGAATTCTCTCTTGTTTCAGGTGTTCACTGGGCACAAAATGGGAGGACAATGTGGATATGAATGGGCTAAAGCTGTCCTGCACTTGTCCTGTGACAACACAGCCCTGCCAGGGACTGCCAAGAGGAATATCCAGAAAAAGGTGAGAAATATATTCTTTCCAATAGTGCTAAGAAAGTTTTTCTTAATCCTATAAAAATATGTAAAACCCCTTGCCTAGTTCCCAAGGCAGACTGGAGGTAGAAGGATGTGAGGAATGGAAATGGGTGGCATGAAGAATTCCCGACTGAATAGGAGTGCAGAGCATGGAAGCACAGAGCCCTGGCCCAGGCTGGGCTGGTACAACCCTTCCAGTTTGGTTGTGCAGTTGGAAGAAGGTCTAATTTCAGCAGATCACTCACTCTGGGCCTAAGTTTCCCCAGCTGTTGGTAGGGATAATCCAGCCCAGGCATTACATGCCTGCTGGTAAGATGAAATAGTTGTGTGCAGGAGGAGTTATAGTGTTATAAGTGTCATAACATCAACTTTCATTTTTATGTGAAGACCATGACCAGCTGTTGAGTTTTAGTCCAGCAGAATTCTCACTGCTTTGGTGTACAACCCATGAACTGTAAGGCACAGACCCTGGTTTTTCCCAGATAAATGTCAAAGCTCTATATCTGCCAAGAGAAAAGCCAGTAAATGGTGTCTGAAGTAGCTATTAATCTTTAGAATTA
This sequence comes from Pseudopipra pipra, assembly GCF_036250125.1. Taxonomy (NCBI): domain Eukaryota; kingdom Metazoa; phylum Chordata; class Aves; order Passeriformes; family Pipridae; genus Pseudopipra; species Pseudopipra pipra. The sequence continues at coordinate 6,078,966 of NC_087562.1, forward strand.
GTTGCTCCAAGTCCAGATTTCAAGTATATGAAACATCAAGAAATGAAATTAAATTAGGGAGATTTATTGTGAACAGCTGTTTCACGCAGGTTTGGGTTCCAGCAAGAGCCCAGACAAGTGAAATATCAGCACAAAGACATAAATTAAGTAGGAATACTCTAAGGAAAAATCTTGTTTATTCTGTGCAAGCGGCCATGTCATTTGTCACCTTCCAGCACAGGAGTCAGGACATGGGTGGGAGCTTCTGGTTGTGCCTGAGAGATGCTTTATCAAATTACAGGTATTAATATTGCAAAAAACAGGGGAGATTGCTTTTTAAAGGTAATTGAAAGCATTCTGTTGTGTCAGACAAAGTTCTCTGAGCAACAAAAAACAAAGTCACAGGTTGAAGTCTTACGGCAGTGATACGTTCTTCTCTGGATGTACTGAAGCTCTGTGGGTGTGCCTTTCACTAATTCCAGCACAGCTGCTGATTTCAAATGGGGTTTGGATGAGATTTAGGTGGAGATGACAGTGCCCTGCAGGTGCTGAGCTCTGTCTCCATCCCACGGACACACTTCAGCCACTAAGGAGTCACTTTGCCATAGGCTGACCCATGAGAAAACCTAAGAGAAGACAGCCTGAGGGAAATGACCTGTTTAAAGGAAAATTTGGATAAATACTCTTTTAAATGTGACTACAGCTCTGGCAGAGAGGAGAACTGGCAGGGTGGTACTGGCAGGGACCTGGAGCTGTGCTTTCTGCTGAGGCAATCTCAGCACCCTGGGGGAGGGTCACGAAGCCTCTGTGGCACAAAAGGCTCTCCAGCCCAAATGCACACTCCCTGTCCCCTTCCACGCCTGAAATAACTGTTCCATGGGGTCACCTCAAATCCTGGCAGTTCCCCCAAACCCTGCTCAGAGCTTAGGGAATAACTGACATGTCATTGCAGGAGCAACCCAAGGATCAAGCAGCGATGAAGATTGCACAGACACAGAGTGATATACAGTTATTGTATCTCCATGGGATCTCCTCTCAGACACTTGCCATCAGGACTCCTTAGGGCATCCACAGGCCATGCAGAGCTAAGGCACCTGTTCTGCTGTCCCACTGGGGCCTCCTTGTACTGCTGCAGCTGTGAAGGAGATGACCCTCCCTCAGTTTAACTCTTCATTCTCTTTCCCCACCCCTCTACTTCCCCCACTCAACAGTAAACCCTGCTTGACTTTACCTCCTAACTAAATTCCCTGGCATAAGCTGAACAGGTTTTGTTGCTAAGAAGCTTTTTACAGTGCAGAGATACAGACAGAACTCTCCCAAAGCACAGGTGCTGCTGGAAACCCTGTAAACACCTGAACTATAAACAAACCAAACATATTCCCTTAAATGCAGAGCTTTTCAAACCACACTTTACTCTCTTTCCAAGTTCCCAACACCGTATTCTGGCAAACTGGGAGATGAAATCCTTTGGCTACCACCTACATGCAGGTATTGGATCAAAGTGGGATCAAAGTGACTTGCCACTGCTTTCAGGTATATGGAAGAATTGGAAGAATTTTTTTGTGTTTGTCCACAGGGTGTAACAGTCCTCTGCAGAATCATTTGAGAGTAAATATAGAATAAATCCAATGGATCCAGCAAGCCTCCACTCTGCTCAGCAGGACTGCATAGAGTAAACTGAAGGCAAGCAGGGGCTGGTGCCTGTATCTCCACTGGCTTTGTGGTTCCATTTCTTCCTTCATTCAGACAGAGGCTGGACAAGCTGCTGGAGGAGAAATTCAGAGGGAACGATAAAATAAACAGCCCCTACATTTGGCTCAGCAAGCCCTGAACAACACTCCTGAATGTTTACATATAAAGGTATATACATTCATACGTACATATATACACACAGGAGTAACAGTTGCCTTGTTCTCATACTTTCTCTTCAGCACCTGCCTCTGCCTCCGTCCCAGGCAGGATGCTGGGATGCTTCCAGCCTGACTTCATGAGTCCATTCTTGTCCTTCAGACACGTGGGTGCCTCAGTGTCCATGGAGTTATCTGAAACCCCACGTCCACTCCTTCCGTCCCTCCCATTGTCAGGCACAGCCTGACTCATGTCCCCTTCCTTGCTTTCTATTTGGTCATGTCATTTCTAAACCACCTTCCTTCCCTATTCCCCACCCATGCACATGGATTTGTTTTTTCATAGTGGCCACATCTTCCCCTTCTTCAAAACCATTTGCAGAGCACTAACGTCAAGTTGGTCTAATTAAAGCCCCTTAAAGCACGTTTATCGTGTCTTTAAGTCATTTCCTTCCAGCCACCTCCAGATGAAGTTATCACTTTGTCAAAACATGATGCAAACCCACGGCTCGGGGCACGGTGGGAAGCACACAAAAGGAGAGCCCAGTCCCTCGGCACGTTTGGGTGAGCTGTTTGCTAAAAGCTGCCGAGCCCACCCCTCCAAGACCTTTATTTCCCCCTGCGGCAGCTGTCATCTGATCCCACGCTTTGGCTTTGAATGGGGCTCTCTGAGGATGCCAGATGTCGGGAACAAAGGTCTAAAAATAATCTTTCCAAGTAATCTTCCCATCTATCATTCAAGGAGAGCATGTGCTTTGTGTGAACATGTGAGCCGAGAACCTGATCTAACTTAAAGAAGTTCAACAGCAGCTCCTGACTTCTGCCTGTGGGCTCCTTTTTTTTTAATTTTTTTTTTTTTTTTCCCAGAAGCTGCGCAGGGAAAAGCGGCTCTCGGCAGCGCTCAGCCCTCGCTCTCCTCCCTCCCCGGCTCCCTCCCTCCTTGCCAAGACTCCGAACCGCCTGGATCCCGAGAGCCGGGCTCCTTGCTGGATCTCTCCTTGGGAAGATGCGTTCCGGGTTGCTACCAGAGATGCATTTCTGTAAGAAGATCTTCGCTGTAGCCCTGTGTGTCTTAGTTTTGCTGCCGGATTCGGGCGGTGCAAGGACCCTCTGGAAGCGCGCTCTGCATCTGAAAATGACGGAGAAATACGATGTGAGTAAGGCTGGGGGGATTTTAGGGGGAGCCGGGTGTGCTCCCCGTGAAAGGGGAGTTTTCCTTACATGTGTGTATCGTTTTAGAATAAGGAGTGTTTGGATCCGCAGGCAGGCTCTTCACAAAAGGGAATCATTAAGTTTGCCAGGCTGGAGGGAACTTTTGCCACCTAGCTGCTGCGGTGGGAAGCTTGGGAAGCACGCTGGGAGAAGGGAGAGGGCATTGCTGTGGCATCGTCACCGCTTTTCCAAAAAACTTCCCAGGGCAGCAAGGGAAGCGTGGCTGGGGAGAAGGGGGATGCAAAACCTGCGTATCTGGGGATAGATTTCGTGGAAAGAAGATAATGTGATTTATTGCTTAGAGCGGGGAGGAGCGTTCCCTGCCCAGGTGCTCCACTGCCTTTTGGGGTAATTTTGGGTAAATGTCTCCAGCTCCCAGCGATACTGTGAGTACAGGGATGGTGGCATTGCCCACGGTTTTGTAAATATTGGAGCACAGAGACTTCCATGCCCATCACCTTAAAGGGTGTAGGGAGATGATCTGAGAAATCCACTCCCGTGGCTGTGCCTTGCCTGGCACGTTCAGAGGGAGCAGAGCTCCCCTCTGCTGCCCACAGCCTGGCAGACACTCAGTGGCACCATCTGTCCCTGCCCACTTTTGGCAGACTTTGTAGGATTCTGAGCTTCCAAATCTGCAGTGGTACTTGGAGCAGCAGTGCTGGATTTGGAATTGAAGCAGCAACCAGTTACTGTAAGAAGAGGCAATGGTGGTGCTAGGTTTTGTTCTGGTGTGTCTGGGCCAAAAGACTGCTTAGAAATGGCCATGGGGAAAATTGAAATTAAAAAAAAATAAAATAAAAATGAAAAAAAAAATTGTTTGACAGCTTGACTTTCAAGACCTGCTGTATATAAAGGGGAAAAAAGAATCTGAAATTTTGACTTAATCCACTAAATTCCCCTTTTAAGCCAGAACTGACCCAAGGCTTCTGCCCCTTGTATCACTTCAGTGGAAGCCCCAGCCAGTCAGGTCTGATTGCATCTTCCAGAATTGCATGTGCATAAACAGTATCTTGATGTCACATGTGGATTTCTCCATCAATTTTCCCCAGCTCTTAATTTAAAAAGAATGTTTTCATGCCCATGACTTCTAGAATGATGTTTGGGGATGGCTACATTTGGTTTGTGCAATTGCTGACTCAGAAGTGTGACACCCCCGATGAATGAACTGAAATACTGTCTTGATTCCTTGAAATATTGCAGAAAACATGGTGTTAATATTTGAAAGGCACCTCAGTATTTGGCAAGAAATTATCTTCATTGTATCCATTCTTGGAGACAGAGTATCATCTGGTTTGCACTTCAATTGAAATATGATGCTGTGGAGAGCTGTGTTTCCTGCAAAATTACTCACTGGAAAGTGTATTTATTCGTATGTTCTTCTGCCATATTTTGATGTGAATCTCAAATTCAATAGGAACTAAGGAGTAAATGACCCAGAGAGATAGTACAGGAGTAGGACAGGAATTTACATGTTGATCTTCAGATAAGGAGCCCTGTAGAGGCAAAGCCCGCTCCCCTCAGGATATATCCTCCTCTTTCAACCTGCAGTTCTTCAAAGGACTGTTTTTCCTGGCAGACATGAATCCAGGTGCTACTGATCTGGCAAGCTCAGCTAGAATTGCTTATATTGACAGGGACATTTGTCTAGGGGAAACAGAAAATGCTTTTTATTCCCCCTTCTGCTCAAACCCTTGTAAGGAGGGAGGTGTCTGGTCTCCATCCTCTTACCCACCAAGAGCATGTTTTGGCAGCCCCTCTGCTTTCTCAGAGAGATGCTTTCTGTCCTACCAAATGCTGTATGTTCCCTGCAGTTGGAGAATCAGAGGCTGGAGGTGGAAGAGCTGATTTGTGAGTCACTTGGATAGAGGGATAACAGATGGAGGTGCTTTTGGCAGCACGGAGCCATATGGGAGATGGGCCACAGACACCCCCGTGGGACCCCTGGAAGGACACAGGCCTGAGGGGAGGGGGCAGGGAGAGTTTTGTCTGAGTCCAAAATATCTGAGTCTACAGCAGGAGGAATGTATCCACAAAAATCCTGGATGCAGAATGAGGAGCAGGTGTGGTGAGGAGGAGCTGGCCAGGAGAATTTCATCAGGTGCCTGGCAAGGGTGTTGGTTGGCAAGGAGGGGTCAAGTGGGAATGGAAGGAAGAAAGAGGGACATCAGTGAGAAGAAAAACCTGACAGTCACAGTGGGATGAAGGAAGAGAAGGAGGGCTGGGCTTCCAGCTTTTACGATCTGGGCTTCCAGGTTTTAGCTAATCCGTGTATTTTACAGCCAGAGGGACACTTATCAAGTTTAGTGATTTGCAGCTGCTGTTCTGCTGCCCCCACACAGTCCATAGGCTGTTCCCAAAGGACAGAGGGAGGCAGCTACCTCAGAGTGGGCTTCAATTCATTATAAGGCACCCACATGTCCATTGGAAAAAATGACCAGTCTGGATTTTATTCCATTGTCAACTGCATCAAGTGTTTGAGAAAAATTTCCAGCCTTCTTTTAAAGTTTTCCAGAAATGAAGAATTCTTCACAGCTGCTGGTAATGCTCTTCCAACAATTTATTTACCCTCCAGCTAGCTGTCATAAATCAACACTGAGGTCAGCACACCTCCTGGGAGATTTCTGTCCCACGTATCCTCAGAGCAACCTATGAGCAGAGCAGCCTCAGCCTCCCCTTTGGGACTTGCAGGCACACAAGTCTTGCACAAAATTCCCTGCTTTCCAGTCCTTTAGTCACTATTGGGCATCTTCTTTAACTTTGCAACAATTTTCCAGTACTGCAAACACCAGCACCAAAATGACTAACCCAGAGTCAGTAGCAGGAGAATATTATTCCTGCTGTTTTGGTCTTATCCTTCAGATTATTTAACCTGCCTTCAGTTTGATATTTGCAACTTTGATCACCAATGATCTGTGATTTTCCAGGTCTTTAATAGAAATACTGGAGGATTCTAAATTCCTCCTGGCTGTGTATTTTTTTCCAGAGGAGAGGTGGTTTATGGGCAGTGTTTGGGAATACCTGCCAGGGACAGACCTGGTGATGGGAGGCTGAAATAAAGCCCACGTGTTGTCTCGGGGGTGTCCATGCAGAATATGAATTAACAGAGAATTGTGCTTTGACACAAGCTCAGGGACCTGTTTCAGGCACAAATAATAGAACAGATCTGGGATTTTTTGGAGGCAAATTGTGATTCCATCGAGGTTTTTCCTCATCTTTGCTGACCTTCAGGTCTCCTCAGCTGAACTCTGAACGTTTCCCCTTACTTCATTTCTGGATATTATCATTAAAATGATTTAATAAGTCTCCCTGGGAAACTGCAATTTGCCTCCTGCATTGAAAAATATTTGTAAAGGAAGAAATTTTTATTGTTGTCACAATCTACAAAAAAACATAAATCTGACTCTGCTCAGAGCCAAACTGTGAATCCTGGAGAGCTTTTAAAAAACCTTGTGACCCAAACCTGGAGACATCCTTAACCAGGTTATTTTGGGAGTGAGGGAATCCTGTTTTCCTTTGGGATGACTTATGCACATATAAACCAGGGGCATTGGTTTTATTAGATTAAAAGTACAGAATATTTTTTGCCCACAAGGTTTTTAAAGAAATGGGTTCTGAGCAATAGGTGACCAGAGAAAATGGGCAGGGAGGTCAGGAGGTCCAAAGTTATTTGGCTGGAGCTGTTATATTGTTCCCAAACGGAAATTTCATTCATGGAGCCAGCTGTTCATTGCAATTTTGGCTTCTTGGTTTCTGAATCATCTGTGAATCAACTGCAGTAATTGTTTGAGGGTTTTTTTCATGTGACCATTATTTGCCAGTATTATTTTGGTCAAATATCCATCTGCAGCTGACCTTTCAAATAGAATAGTAAACTGTGACCTTCTAGGATGAACAGTTCCTCCAACAGAGAAACCTGTTCACTGTTTGGAACTGCACAGATTTACTGTTAAATGCTCCCTTATATCCGAAAATTACATTTGGTCCAAGCATTTTCTCTATTCAAAATCCAACAACACCAAAAAAAGGTGTATTTTCAATATCTTCCATTCAGACACGTTATTTCAAAGCTGGAGTGTTTGCGGCTTTTGAGGAATGGAATCATGTGAGAGCTTGCACCTTCAGCATGGAAAACACCATCAAAATTAGGAAATCTTTTTTTTTTTTTTTTAAATCTATTTTATGGTTCAAACAGCCTATCAGTTCCAGGGGAAAGGACATCTCAGAAGGGCTTTTGAGCAGTTTCTTGGTGACTGAATGGAAACAGTTGAACTTGATAATGTTACGAGTCTTTTCCAACCTTAATGATTCTATGAAACAACTAAGAAAAAAGCTAAGAAAATTGTTTATTGATATTGGGAACAGGGCAGCAGGCTGTCATTCACAGAAATATTAGGAATTCTCTGTCTCTCACACACAGACACACACACATTCTCTACATTAGACTATCCCAAGGGAGTGAAGAAGATCTTGTTTTCACCATTATGAATCATTAATTGCTGCTTGGACGCACAGCAGAGCCCCTGTGGACCAGATCAATCCCCAGGCCTGCTGGGGCCTCTCCTAGGATGGTTTTTTGGAGAATACATATGGGAACATGCTATTTTGCAAAGGCCCACGTGCTCCAAAGGAGCCGTTGGGAGGTTTCAGCACTGAGGATGGAGCAGCAAGTAAATACAGAGGGGTGTTAGTCTGACCTCAGGTTTCTCCACAGCCTGATGGTGAAATTTCCTACAGAAACCTCAGGGACAGTTGCACCACTTTGTTTCTTGGAATAACAACCCCAGTTGCTCATCACTGATTTCTTACCATAACAGTGATTAGGCCAAGTATATATATATATATATATATATATATATATATTTGTGTGTGTGTGTGTGTATATATATAAAACTCTTAAACTCACAGCCTGCTCATGAGGTTATTGCAGTGCTCACTTTGTGCCTCTGGCTTGATGCTGATCTCTTTCAAAGGTGCAAATCCAGAATCCACATTTTGACTTTATTAGTGCTTGTTAATGGTCGTTAACAAATCTGGTTGCCCTGAGTACTTTATGCTGCGCTGGGGAGCTGAGCTCGAGCCCAGAGATGAGGGGCTGAGGCACAGGTGAGAAAGGAGTGGGCTGGGGTGATTCACCTCTCCATCAGACAGACTTAGCTCCTTGCTGAAATTCCACCAGTGTCAATAATATTTGAATGGTGCTGCTTATAAATGTTTCTGGTAAAAACTTGTGTCTGTTAATCCACTTTAAATCTCCCTCGTCCCTTTGGTGTGCAATGAGCAGCTCAGCTCCTTTCTGCTGCAGTCCTACACAGCCTCATTTTCTTTGAGACTAAGCCTCACCCCCACAGATCTCACACAGAGCATCTCATGTTTTAGAAATGGTTTCTAATTTAACAACCCAGAGTCCCACAGTAGATAAGCTTGAAAGGCTACCCTATCAATTCTGGTCCAGAAGAAGGTGATGAAGGTACAAGGAGCCCATTGAGGAGATAGATGTTACCAGGGATATTTGCTCCATGTCCCATTTGTAAACATAACCCCAAAACAATTCAGTGCCATCACTTCCACTGCTTTGCTATCAAAGTGTTTTGTGTCCTCATCATGAGGATGCCTGGAGTCTTTCTTTCTGCTTCCCAGACAAGCCTAAAAGGCTTTTAAGGATTTATTTTTAACCTCCTAATTTTCATTGCAATGATCTCAATTACAAAATGAGTTCCACACAATAATTTAGTGGTTTGGTGTTTCCAAAGCAGAGTGCTGCAGACAGCTGGAGGAGCCAAATGGTTAATTCCCCTCTCTAGCAAATACTTGAAAAACTGCTTTGAAATTCTTTCCTGTGCTTCAGCTGATGTCTTAAAATCTATATTATATAAGATTTTAGTATAGCTTGTTAGTACTTTTAGCTTGCTAAGTACCTTTGTGCAGGATTTCTGGAAGTGCTGTTTGGCATTCTTTGTTAAGAATTTCAACAAACAAGGGATTTCAAGGGGGTAAAGAGTTTTCTACCTGTAAAATATGCTGAGAAACAGACATAACACCTGATATAACCAGACTAGAGCAATGTAGAAGCCTTGAAACCATTCCAGAAGGCGTGATACTGTGCCAAAGACCAAGAAACAAGATGAGGAAGACGAAGCCAAGTGGTCCTTGGGACCACCGATTCAAATTCAGGAGGCGTGTCTGAGGGTGGGATGATGGGATGGACAGTTTTGGAAGTGGGTGTAACAGATGAGGTAGTGTCCAAATATTGTAATTAGATGACAGTATAAAGTTGTAGCAACTATATAGTTCAACATTCACACTTTGGAAAACATTCCTGCTGCAAGAAACAAGCGCTTTTTGCTTTCTGATGCCCAACAAGAGCCTTAGAGAGCTATTTTCCGGCTATTTTCAGGCCTCACAGCTGACGGGGATGTTCGGTGTCCACCCTTATGCCAAACCTGATTTCCTTTTCTTCTCTTTGCAAGGATTATGAGTACCCTCTTCATTCTCACAGTTCCCACTACCAGAAGAACGACCGCTGTCCCCCCCCGCCGCAGACCCTCCCTGAGCGCGCCTGCGAGGTGCCGAGCTGCCGCTCCGACTCCGAGTGCGAGCGGCACAAACGCTGCTGCTACAACGGCTGCATCTACGCCTGCCTGGAGTCTGTGCAGCCCCCACCAGGTAGAGTGGTGCCTGATGCCTTAAAAATTCACGTTGTGTAAGGTTTTGGTACAACTCCTTGGCAATTTTAGCGCGCCGAGCAACCGCGGCGCGAGATTTCCGGAAACGCTGTTTAACGTTCCTCGTCAGGGATTTCAGTAGGCAGAAGGTTTTAGGAAGGTGGAGAGCTGCTTGTCTGTAGAAGTGTGTAAGAAAGAGCCATGACAGAGTCACATCACTCGACATAAGTAATCAAAACTACCCAGAGGCCTCGAAGCCATTTCAAGGAGGACAGAGATGACAAGGAAGACAAAGATAAAGATGAAGGGGTGGTCGCTTTAGGATCACCGCCTCAAATTCAGGACGTGTGTCAGGGGTGTGGTGAAGGTGGTAGTGTAGGAGGGGTGGTTTGGGAAGTGGGTGTAACAGATGATGTAATGTCTAGATATTACAGTATAAAAACTGTAGAACCTCTGTGATTCAGGGATGTACTTTGGAAGTGATTCTCACGCCCCCCACGTGCTGTAAATAAAGGAGTGCTTTTTGCTTTCTAATACTCAAAGGAGTTTTAGAGAGTTATTTTTTAGCTTTTTAGGCATCAGGCCCCTGAACAAACTGAGAAACATGCAGAACTGGTGGTGGTCATCCCTACGTGCGTGGGGTGTTGGGTGGGAGGCCTGGTTTGGGTGTGAGCTGAGGATGAAGCTTCAGTTCCACACTTCTGATTTCTGGGGTGATTGCTGAGTCAAAAAATCACCTAAGGCCAGCTAGTGTTGCAAATTTCCATCAGCTTGGATTGTAGAAGTCACTCATGGCTAGTTCTTTTCCTGGCATGACATATTCCATTCCCTATCCCTGGAAGTGTTCAAGGCCAGGCTGGATGGGGCTTGGAGCAACCTGATCTAGTGGGATGTGTCCCTGCCTATGGCAGGGGTTTGGAATGAGATGATCTTTAAGGTCCTTTCCAACCCAAACAATTCTATAATTGTATGTTTTCCATATTCTTGGAATGGGCTGCCCAGGGAGATGGTGGAGTCACCACCCCTGGAAGTACTGAAAAAGAGACTGGACGTGGCACTTACTGCCATGGTCTGGTTGAAAAGGTGATGTTGGGTCAAAGATTGGACTCGATGATCTCAGAGGTCTTTTCCAACCTAGTTGATTCTGTGATTCTATTCAGGAAAATAAGGAATCCCAATCCGAATTAGTGCTCACAGCAGTGAGGCAGCCACCTCATCATTCCCCTTGCCATGGGAAGGGAGGATGGGAAGCAACAGCTGTTTTAGCCTTCGTGATACCAGGCTCTTGTGGCCCTGGACAACATATTGTCTCTCCTGCCACTGGGACAACAAGAGCATGAATATAAGTCAAAATCAAATCCATCCTACAGGAGCCTGGCAGCTTCATCACAGGCTCTTGGAGGAAATCCATGACTTTTCCATAACCCTGTGCCCCATGCCTATTCCATCTCGACTCTGTGGTTTCTTGTTTCTGTCTTCCACAGTCTTAGACTGGTTGGTGCAGCCCAAACCCCGCTGGCTGGGAGGAAATGGGTGGCTTTTGGATGGCCCAGAGGAAGTCTTACAAGGTACAGTACATTTCACTGTCTTCTCTGTGATATCAGGAATTATACAAAGGCACTGGACAAGATATTCCTCATGCACGGGGCTTTCCAGGGATGCTGATCTGCTGGAGCTGCTGGAATTTGTCTGGTGTTTCCATAGGAATAACACTGTGTGGTGCTGGGGGCTGGTTTCTGGTGCAGTAAATAAATTCTCTTTATGGATATGGATTATCCATCAGAGCACTAGGAATGCTCCAGGGAAGTGGACTTGTACCCATTCTTCAAATAATTAGAAATATATCTTTCTTTTAGAAAAAGGCTTTGTCATCATTTTCTGCCAGCTTCCTGATAGACTGTGGGTGCACTCAGATTAGGAGATCCTTTAATCCAGAGTGGCCTCATCACACAGATGCCTTGGGCTGGGGCTGGGGCTCCTGGATCTGGAGGCTGCTTTGGACAGGAGCTCTGGCAAACTGCTGCAGAGTTGTGTCAAGCTGACATGGAGCTGGAGCAGCCAAGCTTGGGGGCTGCTAATGAGATTGGGCTTCTCAGGTTAATTCCATAGGGAAAGGTGTTTTAATTAATGTTTTCTCAATGCCTCAAGTTGAAACAGAGTGCAGTGGTGGGAAGAGAGATTTTCTTCTATGAGTCATCCCCATATGTATGAATACCTGAAATTCCTGATTTTTTCATGAAAAAGGTATTCCAGCTTTTGATCAACTTTAGTCAGACACAGGTAGTGCCAATAAATTACCCTCTTTGGTCTTACACAGATGGTATCAGACTCACCCAGCCTCGACTCTCATCTATTATGGAAACTCCACGTTCTTGAAGAGAAAATTCTGCCTCCAGCTCATTGGAGCTGCACTGCTAGAAATAAGATAAAATAGGTTCCTCCTCATCCATCCTTGTCATGCTTATATTATTTGTTCTTATCTTAACACCTTCATCTCAGCTTCAGGGGGTAATTAGGGAAATAAGAGCCATCAGTCACAGCATGAGAATTACAGCAGAGGCCCTTGAAATTAAAACCCTGCAAATGAAAGGGTGGAGTGTCCCTGCATAGTCTGTACATTTAATGGCCACAAACACTGCCTGGGCCCTGCTTTACTTTCCCATTCTGCTCTGCACTTGCTGGATATCCAGGGTCAGGGAGATTAAAGCCTGGGTTTGGGACAGGGGGTGGCACTGCCTTACCCCATGAGTCACACCTGAGGTTTAGATTCCCCAGGTAGTGGGTGTGGAGCACAGAGCAGCACACTGGCAGCTTCCTGGTCACGTTTTCCTAATCCCTCACCCAGCCCAAAGCCTGGCTGGAACAGACTCATCCCTGCTGGGAGGGAATAGCTGCATTGAGTGGGAGCAGGGTGGGCAGCGTTGGGTGGTCTCCAGCACCCTCCAGCCTCACACAGACCCTGCCCAACAGGCTGTGGGAGGCTGTTGTTGCAGGTAATGGGGCTGACCTGCACTCCCTGTGTCAGGATACACATCAGCTTTGGTGCAAGGTGTGAACTGGATCACCTGCCCTGACAGGATTCCTTGGAGGTGTCAGCCCCGTGGTACTCCAGCATGGAAGGAGTCTGAGGTCCTGCCTGGCAGGAGGTGCAGGAGGAGGGGCTGTGTTGGCACATTTTGGTTCCCCCTGGGTGTTAAAGCCCTGGTTTGTGACCTGCAGGCTTCTCTTGCAGCCGAGGCCTGCAGCACCACCGAGGATGGGGATGAGCCCCTGCACTGCCCCACGGGCTACGAGTGCCACATCATCAACCCGGGCAACACGGCCGAGGGCATCCCAAACAGGGGCCAGTGCATCAAACTCCGTGGAAACCCAGGTCAGTGGGCTGGAAATCCCCCTCCCTCTCTTCAGTGCACACTGATGTTTGCATGACAGAACAAGAAAGGAAGGGAGCAGGACACCAGGACACCCGTGTCCTCTGGCATTGTGTGAGCAGAGCAAGTAGTGATCTGCAGGTGCCATTACTGCACAGCACAAAAAATAGAAATATTTATGTATTACTGCACACTTAAGTCAGAAATGAGTTTCAAATTCCAGTTTTGACTTCTGATTTTGCTTTCTGTGTCCAAAATATTATTCCCTTTATTCTGCTGACACGTTTGTGCAATAGAGGAACTTACGTAGGCCAAGGGATTTTCCAGGAAAGCTCAAAACATGTCTGGGTGTGTGTAACTTCAGTGAAGAGTAGAACATATGTCTGCAATGGGCTACAAGTCAACTCAGTGTAGACACTTGAGGCACAAGTTTTGCCTTTTTTTCACTGCAAAAACAGGGGAAGCATCAAATCAGATCTTTGAGCTGATTCCATAACAGGAGTTTTGATCATTTCTCTTATAACTTCTCCTTTATTAACATCCATAGTAACCAATACAATATAGAACTACAGGTGTCCTAGACATGAAGGATTTCTGAGAGCTTAAATAATTATACAAATGGCAAACAGAACAACCTAGCTGGAACTTGAATTATGTAAAATGCTAATACGTGGCCTGAAATGTTACCCAAATTTTATTTTTTTGGGGAAAGCCTGTGATTCCTTGACTTGTAGCTACCAAAAATGTTATAACATGCAAGTGGCTAGCAATTCCCACTCCTGTGGCAAGTGAGTTGTGTCCACATAGCTCAACAATCTAAACAGCTCTAGAAGAATTTATAGCAGCCCACAGTACTCCAGCTACAGAGACCTTTCACCGTCCTCATTGTGAGGTTATTATTTCCATATCTACAACTTCTCTCTGCTGTACATAAAAGGCCAGAGTTTAACACAAAGAATGAAGGCTGACTGTGTATATTTGCATTATGTACCTTCTTTTTCAGATGGACACAACCTGAGGCATAAGTATTACAAGGAATATTTTGGTAAGCTGTTGGCATGAAATGTTTGCTATTATAAAGCTTAATAGGTCTTGCAATGCTTACAAGGAATCTGCTATTTATGAAATGAAAGTTTGCATGTAGCAAAAAGAGATTCTTTAGCCTCAACTCTCTATGCCTTGGGCAGAAGATCTTATTTTAAGATCTGCAGGGACCAAGGTGTGGATTCTGGAGAATCAGAATCTCCGGCTGTGCCGGAATGTGTTAAATGGTGCAGCCTCTTGCCACAGCTTCCCACCCAGGGGGTGGGAAACACACAATCCAATAACGTTTTGTTATTTTTAAGTATATTTTTGGAGCTTTGCTCATGGCCCAGGACTCTGTGCAGCTGAACACAGAACTCTTGTCAAAAACTTTAGCCACTGTCCTGCATCGTGGTATGTGACAAGAGATGAGTGAGCCCAGTGAATCAGTCCCTTGGTGTGACCTGCAGCCATGAGGGGTGCCAGGTCCCTCTCACAAAATGATAGATCTGTGTCCCAAAGAAAGCAAAAGCATCTTCCAGGTGATCTCTTTCCTCATGGCTTCAAAGCTCCTGCTTTCTGCTCACTCTTGGATCTAGAGGGGGACAGTCACATCAGATTGGAAGTGACATTCAGGTGTAACTAGAGAACACCTTTGGTATGATAAGATTTACAAACAGCCACGTTTGGCCAGTTTGGCTGATAAAACTAGGAAAGGATTTCCCTTCCTCTGTTCCAGTGTGGGCAGTCACAGCTCTCCAAGAGAACTGCTAAATAATGAGACCACCAGAACTGTACTGCTGAGAGGATCTTGAGGAAACCTTTAACACAGACTAACTTAAAATCTTATTTTGCTGGTATTTCCTTTACAGGGAGCAATTCCAACAATGTGGTTGGCTATGTGAAAAACCAGCAGAAGCATTTGGGCTAATCCAAGGTGTGCCTGGGTAAGTGTCCTGTGAATAAAGGGGGAGCTGGGTGGAAATAGTTGGTGCTTGGTATGAAATTATTTAAAGCAATGGTTGTTTGAGGGTGAAATCACCTCTCATCAAAATGCTGGTGCAAGTTCAGCACCTTGAAACTCTGTACAGGTGCACATCTCAGCTCCATGAAACATTCTCATTTCACAAGATGCACCCCATTTCTTTGAAGAACCTTTGCCTTGTGGGTGTTTAGAGGATGGAGTGGGATGAAGATGAAAAATAAATGCTGCAAAATGTGGGCCCTAAGTCTTTAAACTTTCTGTTTAAGGACTTCTTCTAATGTAGGTGTAACTGCTCGTGCAGGACAAATCAAAAACCTATTTATTCTGGACTGACTCCAGTAAGGGTCAGTTTTGCAAATACTTCAGCACAGAGGTGAATTTGAGGGGTAGTTTCATGTGTGTGAACAGTTGGGTCGACCAGTGTGACCCACTCACTTGAGTAAAGGTACATTTATCTGGCCAGAGCCAAGCCAACAGCAAAAGCTCCAACCATCTTATCAGGCTTGAATTAGGAAAGAATGAAAATACTTATTATACCAAAGGTTGTGCCCCAAGATGGTTTTCTAAACACTTTCAGCTTCACTTTAAAACTAACTTGAGCTTAAGTGGGAGTTATGAAAACAAAGCAGCCCAGTGTGTCCCTCTGTACCCACGTCAGGCTGGCTGTTAAGATTACTCACCTACTTAAGGACAAGTTCTGTGCAAACATCCCAGGATGGATAAATATTTTAATTCCTCTTTTTTTTCTTTGTTTGATTTTCACCCAGCTGGACCCCTCTGTCAAGGAATGCTTTACCCAGCAGTTTTCTGTTTCGGAAGAACTCTGGTCCCAAATCTCCACGAGCACATCTGCCCATCACTGATAAAAGACTTCAAGGAACAGGATGAGTCTAAATTTTAACCTATCAGGAGGGGGAGAAATGTGATCCCCTGAAGGAAACCACACTGTTTTTATCAGCTGCCCTTCTCCAAATGGAATGTAAATGCCTCCAAGGGATCCCTGTAAGGCACAGTGCCGTTGTCAGGCTGCTGGCACAGAGCTGTGCCCTTTATGTGCTTGTTGTGTCACCAATTCAGATTTCATGACCATGAACGAAACTCAATTTTAAAACAATGAAGTGACATCAGATTTTTACCTAATTATCATATCTAAGTTGCATTAAAATAGGTAAGACTAGGGAGGCTCTCTGGATCAAACCCAGTGCCTGCCTCTCTTCAACAACTGCTTTAAATAAGCCTTTTTATAAGCTTAAAATTCAGAGAAACCTGCAAGTTTCTTCTTTTCCTATTTATATCTATGTTTTGCCAGGTTTGACATCCACTCTACAAGACTAAACTTGAAGTCTTAAGAATTTGAGGAAGTCTGAGCCAGGAGCAAAACAGTTTTATAATTTCTTTTTTTAAGTTACCTTCCTTTAGCTTCTCAGTCTGGTAAGCTGCAGATCAAGAGCTAATAACAGAACAGATCTCTTTCTACAATATCTAAGCAGCCACATGTGTGTGCCATACTTTGTAAGTTGCTGGTTTTAGCCAGCACAGATAATAGTCACAAAATATGTGGGTTTGTACCTGCAAAACCTCAGCAAAAGGGCTGAAGTCTGGATTATTTGTTGAATGGACTAGAAAAGCAAATTCAGGATAAATTTGTGTGATGAAAAGGATTGTCTGGCAGATGGACCACTGCTCCTTAGAAGTCCTGTACCTTTATGTTGACTTCCATAAATCCTTAAGATCAAGTTATTCGTATTTGGGCTGTTCAGCTTCTTTTAGCTGTTTAGCACTACAAAATGGAAAACACATTTTTCTATTAATATTCTCCTGTTCTGTGGCAGTTCTAAAGGGACATTTGCATTTATTGTGACAAATCTGCCAGAGTTGCTGGGCAGAAGAAGCCACATTTCCTCCCTGTTTTATTACATGTCTCCATCTGCGTGCATGAAATTAGCATTTTAATTTGCAGCGTAGTAGCAGTGTGTACAAATACCCAAATCACAAATGCAAGTGCCTGCTTCCACTCACAAAACACAGGAGGTTTTTTTTTTTTCTACTCACAAAGTGGTTTAAGCCAAAGCCAAGATTCCTATAAAACACTTTGCATGTAACATTTGCAGCTGGAGAGATGGAAGATGCCAAGCTGCTCTTCTGTTTCCTATCATGAACAGGCACAGCCCTCAGTGCTTTACAGAGCAGAGGAACAGCTGAAGGGCTTCACATTTTCCTAAACATCTTCCTTTGTTGATCTCCATTCACTTCTTTGAGCCTTTTTTAAGGTGTTAGATGTTAAATGCAACACAATATTCAGACAGAGGTATTTCTAGAATTTTATCAAATACAACTTCTTAATTCCTGCTCACCACTTCATGTATATCTTAATTCCTGCTCAAAGAGAGCAGTCATAGAACTATAGAATGATGGAATGGTTTGGGCTGGGAGGGAGCTTAAAGCTCATTTAGTTCCATCCCCCTGTCATGGACAGGGATACCACCCACTAGATCAGGTTGCTCAGGGCCCCATCAACACTTGATAGTTCCAATCTCAATTTAGGCCAGAAACTTGCTATTTATCTTACTGCAGCCTTGCTCCTCAGTGTTGCTCAGTGAAATGGATTGATTTTGTTCAGCATTTTTTCAGGAAAAAATCAAATTCTGATTAAATGGGCAAAGCCCTTCAGTCATCGCTGCTAAGCCCCAAAGACGAAATATCAAATTGTTCTATTTTAAACTAAAAATTTCAGTGTCTAAAACCTTGTGAGGATCTAGTTGAAAAAACCTGTGTTGAGCATTAACAAATTTCAAAGATTAAAACTTCAAATCTCAACCTAATCTTTCAAAGCAGCCAAAAATATGCTTAATTTGAGTGGACACAGTCACTTCAGTGTCTGCTTTTTTGTAGCTGCAGAAGCACATTCCTGACCACCTGGGTGGGATGGTGCAGGTGTTTTCTGCTTGCAAAAGGGATTTTTAAAAAAGGAAAATTGACAAATCAGTAATTTCTTGGTGAATTTCTGTTTACTGGGTGTTATCAAAGCCATCACCCTTTCTCGTGGTGCTACAATTCTTGTTGTTTTTTTTTTTCATTTTGATTCAAGTTATTAATTGTCAAGCTCAGCAACAAAAGCCACAGAAGAGACTTGTCCAAGTGCCGTGTTTTCAACACTGACATCCATCACACACTGAAATGAAAACACAGACCAAGTGGGTTGTCCTCAGCTTGTCTTCTCTCCAAAGACAAATGTTTTAACAGCAGTTAAACCAGTCCCGTGCAGCACAGTAGGAAATCACTGTTGTAGGTTGTTTTTAACGTTTCCATGTACACTTTACAGCATGTTTGGTGCTATAATAAACTTGCCAGGTGTCACTGTGTGCTAGCAATGCCCATGGCCCCCCTGATCCTTGGGGATCTGGGCAGCCCCAGGCAGCTCCTCCCTGGTTTGTGCCCCCCGTGCTCAGACGTGTCCCGGCTCTGCCGCTTCGGTGCTCAATAAAAAGTGACCAGTCTATTTTTCAACCCTGCCTGGTTTCACTTGGGTCTTCTTGGCATACACTGAGCTTCAAACAATGAAAAAAGGGACAAATATTTTATATTTTAGTTGTTGGGGGAGGCTCAGATAGCGGAGGCGCAAGGAGGCAGAAGTCATTCTGTCCACTGGAAGGGAGGGGACAGACCCCCAAAACACACCCACCAGCCCTGTCCCCTCTCAGAGGGGCCACCTTTGTAGGTCAGACCCTCAGCTCTTGTCACCTGCATGCCTACTGCCAAAGAGGATGGACAAGACTGTAAAGAGGCTGGAGATGATGTCCCAAGGAGAAGGTGACCCTTTGGTCTCACCAGGCACTGTCCTTGTTGGCTCAGTGCTGTTGGTCACTGCTGGCTGGGTCTCAGCTGCCAGCTCAGGGGATTTGGGCTGCACAAGCAGCTCCTCAGGCAGCTTTGCAGGAGGCCAAGGCTCGCTGGAAGGGTGGAAAAGCAAACCAAGCTGAAGGGCAGTGCTGGTCTGTGCCCACTGCAGGACACGGGGCTGGCAGAGGAGAGAGGTTGGGCTGCTGAGCTCTGCGTTTCCAAGGAGCAGGCAAGACTCCACCATCCCACCTGCTCCACCCACATCAGTCTTGCTCAACCTGCTTGTCAGGAGAGGGCAGGAGTCCTTCTGCATTGCCTCCCTTCTGCCCTGAAACTGTATCAGGGAGAGAAACTGCCTGTAATTTACCGGGGTGGGGGGGATAGCAGGGAGTCAGTGCTTTGGAAAGGTGTTCCAGGGGGGATTGAGAAGATGCCAGCCAGCACTAGGTGTCAGGTTACCTCTTCACTCCATCAGGGGAGCTGGGATCAATTGGATTTTTCATGGCAGTGCTCACAGGGACTGTTTGGAAGGGGAGATTACAGGGTGTGTGTACATAACTCCTGTCTCCTGCAAGTGCGACATGGACCAAGTACCTCGGCTTTCAAGAGAAGGATCTCTTTGGTGAACACCACAAAATCATGTTTTAATTTCAGCTTGTTTCCATGTCAATGCAAGCAAATATAGTTCCTGTTGCTGTAGCTGGGTAATGGTCTTTGTGGAAAAAAACACAGTGTGACCTAAGGCAGCATCTGCAGCTGACACTGAGGAGCTGTCGGTGCATCCAAGAAAAGAACTACTGGAATCAACAGAAGGATCAACACAATAGATCTTCAAGAAGTCTAGAATTATAACCATAATAATCAGAATAATATAAAAATTGCTCTATTTTTGACTGCCTGGTTTAGGGCTCCATAAAGCTCTGTGGAGCAGGAGTGTTCTGGTTACCTTCAGGAAGCTGTTCCACGGGTTGATGAGCAGTGAAGAAGCCCACGAGGCGAAGACAACCCATAAAAAAATCTTTGGAGAGTGATGTGACACAGCAGGGATTTGTTCATATAGGGGGTTATTTTCTTCTCCCACCTACACAGGCTGGATTTCTCTCTGGAGCTGGGGTTGGGTGAGCCTTGGTTTTCTGTCTATGGCAAAAGGATTTACAGCATCATTTAGGATCCTTTAAAGGTAGACAATAAAACCCACTTTTTGCTGGTGAGTCTGCAGAGGTAAATCCTATTTCTTCCCATTATTTTCTCCTTCTTGTTACCTTTCTACACAGACAGAACAGCAAGAACCATGGGAGAAGCCATGCAAAACAAAAAAGACCTTTGGAGTGTGTCCCAGATGGAGATGTGGATGGTGGGGCTTGTTTCACCCAGTCTGAGCCACCCACCAGGTGAGTGTTCCAATTTAAGCAGTGGAGACTGTGCAAAAAGAAACCAAGAGCTTTAATTAAATTCTTCCTTCCTCATTGCACACCTAGGGACAGACCTAAGGATTTCACTCAGCTTTTATCAGTGGCATTGACAAGATGGAAAGGAACCACAGCCCAAAACTCTGTTCTTTGCATTTATAACCAGGAGCAGGGGATGTTCTGCCCGGGGGCCCAGGAAAATCCCAACCTGAAAGTGAAGTATCTGGATTTTTGGGTAGCAGCAAACTCAGTTCTACCCATGCAGCAGAGTTTTTTTCCCTCAAGGTGGCACAAGAGGAACAAGAGTGTGACGAGCTCTTGTTCAGGCAGGGAAGCAGGTGAAGGAGCTGGGAGTTTTGAACTGGAAGCAGCACCCTGACCTCACAAGCAGCATCCTTTTGGTCTCAGGGAATCTCAGAGCACAGCTCCTTTGCTGTGTATGTCTTCATAACAGATATTTTCTATTTAAAAGAAAAAATAAAGGTTTCCCAGATAAGAACTGGAGCTTTATTATCCAATTAAATAGGAACTATTATAAGGGCACTGTTGTTGGGCTGTGTGTTATGCTTTTATAGTGTGAAAATGATGTCTTGTACCAGAGCAAAGAAATACAACTTGTATAAGTGTTGTTTTCTTTGCATTATAATCTCAATTCAGTTTATTCCCAACATTTTCTGAGCCATGACATAGCAAAATACATGAATTTTTCATTAGATTTCTTAACAGGCAGAAATCAAAAGCAGCAAGAAAATGAAACTTGAGTCCATTCAGCAATTTCACAGAGCGGCAGACACCAAGAGCAACATTTTCTTTCTGCATTTACTCCATTTCACTGGTGCTGAAATGGAATTTCACTTTACAGAACCAAAGGAACATAAAGATGACAGAGAGGGGCCGTGGTCCTGAGCCCAAAAAGTGCTGTTCCTCCCAAGCTACCAGTCTGCTGGGTAACAAACCACCCTGCACTGATGTTTGTGGTGCATTATGATGCTCATCAACTCCTTTTTCTCCTTTTCTATGTTTTGGTATTTCTGTTATACCACTCACTGCATCGCTCCCCCTCCCTGACCCAGGATGTGGTACCTCAGCTGTGTCCACATTATGAGGATTCTGGATTTTGTGTTTGTGTCCATAAGCAGCCATTTTTTTGCCAAGGAGATGAAGTTAAATAAGGAAAGCACCAGGCTGATGCTCAGCAGCAGTGTCAGCAGCACTTGGCTAACGAGAGCCACACTGGGGCTGCCCAGGCCATGGGCTCACCGTGCACAGCAGAGCCCCAGGATGTCCAGGCTCCTCATGGGCAGCAGCTTCAGGGGTGATGGGTGAGGATTTGGGATGAGAAAGGCAAGAACTAAACCTAAGGGAAAGGTTTTTTTCTACCTGCCTATAAAAGGGGGAGATGTTTTTCACCACCTTTCTTGCAGAGACACGAGGATTTGTGGTGATCCCCAAGCTATGGCTGCTGCAAACGCACTCGGATGAGCAGGAGAAGGTGTTCCCAGGCAGGCAGTGCTGCTGTGCCTTGTCAGGAGCACAGCAGGGCCAGCTGGCCATGCTCCAGGCCCTCGGAACAGCTGCAGAAGGGGGGATCAGTATGAAAGCATAAATGAGCTCAGAGGGGTTTCACCTCCTAATTCCCTCACATTTCCATAATATCCAAATCCCTGCGTACCCCTGGGCTGCTCCAAGTCCAGGCTAAGCACCTTACCTAAACCCTGGGAAGGGCCTGGATGTGAGATTCCCAAAAAATCAGAGCCCAGCATTGTCCCCTGGATCCTTTCCCATGGGAAGGAGGGCTGTTGAGACGATGCAGGAACTTCCTTCATCTGCCTGACGCATCCAGTTTGGATCCTTGCGAAAGCCTTGCTCAACAGGGAGCCAGAGGGATTTGGGAAGCATCAGCTGTGTTTTACGAGAACACGGCTCTTTGCAGGGTGTTTCCCAATCTCTTTGTTTTCTCCTCAGTCTGGGAAGAAGCCTCTCCCTCCACAGGGTGCTCTCTGTAGCTGCATCATGCCAGGGGAGTGTCCCACAGGGCTCATCAGCTTTTGCTGGAGCTGGGAGATGCAAATAAGCAACGCTGAAATTCTCCAGGGGAAAACACCGGTTTGGGGGAAGTTGGCCAGGTTTTGGGTACCGTGGGCTGTCACACAGGTGAGAATCTGGGGTCTTGGCCTCATCATGATCTAGGTATCACCACCTGCTCCAGGGCTGTGAAGCTGTCATCTGGATCTCCTTGGAGAAAACTATTCTTCTGCAGGAAATTGCACGTCTATTTTCCTCCTGCTGGGAATGACATCTATTCCCTTGATGCGGTTTTTACTGTTAAAGGAGTATCTTAATCTCATAGTTTACACCTCAGAGACAATTTAAGTGTAAGTGAATCCCACAGTCATGATGCCTGGGGGAGGATGTAGTTCTCATGATGCCAACCAGAGCATGATGCTCCCTGACAGGTAGCCATAAATCTTTGGAAATGATGTAACTGGTGAACTTTATCAATCATGGAATGATAGAACCATAGACTATCCTGAGTTGGAAGGGACCCATAGGAATCATCAAAGCCCAGCTCCTGACACTGAAGTCCAACTTTAGCTGCATGTTGTGATCCACCACGAAATAAAACACTGTGGTTTTACAAATGATCATCACAAATTCCCACATCACACATTCATGCCCTGTCCCTGATGCAAATACTTATAAATACCGGCCTTCTGCTGACTGGAGCATTTCCTAAGGAGGATTACCCCAGCCTGGAAGTTTACAAACAGGCTGGGCAGTGTGTGTAACCTGTCCTACCTCTGCACACAGCAGCCTTGGCAAAACACCTGCCCTATCTGCTGCCCGGGATGTGGCACCGCCGACGCTCCTCCCGCAACAATCTTGCAGAGGGCGGAGGAAAACCTCAACCTGCTCTTCAGGTGCTGTCACACACACACACATATCGAGTTCACTCGTGTCCCAGGCACGGCGTCAAACACAGCCAGGCTCCCCCAGCAGGGTTTTACGGGCAGCACCCTGCCGTGGCTCCCAGGGTGTGCAGCCTCCTCCGGCACCGCCGGCCGAAGGCGTGACTTGGCGGCAGGTGAAGGTGCCTCTCCCTGCAGGTAACTCCAGCCCTGAGCTCACAGGGGAATTGGAGCCAGCACTTCCAGCAGCCGGTGGCCCCATCCCGGTGGCCCTGGGGCACTTCCCACTGCAGCGCAGAGAAGATGGGAGAAGGGATTTTCACCAAACTCTTCCAGAAAAGGTCATTTTTCCGCTTCGTGCAGAAGTATCAGCCCCTTGGAAGCGGAGAGCCGGAAGAGGAGGTGAGGATTGCCTGTGCCTCTTGCCTGGACCTGCTGAAATAGTTTGTGTAATTGGGGTTAATTTTGTCTACTTTGTTTCCTTCGTCCCACCGGTAACTCGATATTGCTGCCGCTGCGCTCTCCCTTCCTGAGCAGCCGAGTCACTCCCTGTGCAAGGAGGGGTGAGATTAATGTTGTTTACCAGGCAGTGGGGAGCAATGGGGAGCCTTGCTTTTATGCAATACTCGCAGGACATAAAGCTCAGGCCTGAGTCCTGCCCAGGAACATTGTTCTCTGCACTGAGGAGGCTCAAAATTAAGGAAGCGTGGGGGAGAGCACATGCTATGTGGCCATGGGTGCTGTGTGAGCTCTGGAGTGTGGGCACAACGTGCCAGCACTGCCCAGCAGAGGGGAAATGAAGAGTAAGGCTTAAAACTCTGTCCTCGGGGGTCCCCTGGTCAGTAGTGGAGGGGCTGTGACTCCTTGGGCTGTGACCCTCGGGCTGCCCTCTGTGCTGTTGCTGCTGTCAATGCTGGTAATGAGTGGCCAAGAACAGCTTTGGCTCAGACCTGCAGAGTCCACTTGGAAATGATGCTTTCTTTTCCTCCAAAAATGCCAGTGTAGAGCACTGATGTCCCCATCCTGCTCTCACTACTTCTCCTTGGTGCAGATGGACCAAAAAGTGGTGGTTTGGGTGACACATTTGCTGTTCTCCTCATTTTTTCATCTCAAAATTTTCAGGTCTGGGATTATGTGATTGTTTGCTCAGCACAGGGTCTTCCATGGCCCAAGCCCTATTTTTTCTCCCACATGACAGATTGGTTGGGTGCTCTCTCACATGGACCCCATTTGTCCAGTTCCTTCAGCACGTGGCATTAAGCCCTTACTCCCATCCCAACGAGCACCATCCATGCACATGGAAATATTCCTGTGCTTTTTCTTACTGTCTGACTGAGGCCTTTTCTCGGATGAGATTTCAGCTAATCCCCTGCTCTCTTCTGAGTCTCATCTGTCCAATGTGGGGGTTGGTGAGGTTACAGGGAGAAGAAAATAAGACATTGAACTCTTACCCTGTGCACCACACAGTGGGTTAGGAGATATTGCTCTACATTGCTCACAAAGAGCCCAAAATCCCAGGAAAAGATAATCTTGATGAGGTCACAGAGAATATCTGTACCCTGGTCTGATGGGAAGCTGAGATTTCTGATCATACATAGGCAAGAGGCTGCTGACAATTAGTCTGGCTTGTTCCTTGGCTGCACCATTTCTGCTGTGACAAAATAAATAGTGACATGTATTTACTTCCAAATCTAAACCCCTCTTGAATTTTAGCTCTGGTCCATGCAGAGAGCAATGTGTGCATAACAGGACAGGGAGACAACCTGAGTTTTGGTACAGGATAGGGAGCAGGCAGCAGTGTGAAATGAAAATAGGAACTTGATAAATAAGGAACTTATTCTCAGTTTATGATTTAGGCTGGTAAATGACTCACATTTTCCCTGCTCAATGGTATTTTGCTTCTTTACTTGAAAATACTTGCAGTATTTTGGTCCAAGCTGAGGGTTGCTGTGGGTTGGATTCTGAATTATTCCTGCACCCCTGAGACAGAGGAATTTTGCCTGTCCTATCTGCAAAAAAAACCCAGCCATGTAAAGGGCTTTGGAGGGGATGATTTGATTTATTTATTGCATCTTTGATAAGGATGAAGTTTATGTTCTAAGGATAAAGTTAAAGGGTTTCTTGTAGACTAAATAACCGGGCCCACTCTGGATTACAGTACATTAACTGGTCCAAAGCAATCTCAGACTCAGAAAAAGAATATGCAAAGTCTCAGTAAAGGCAGAGGTGGGGGAAAATCCCGAGAACTGATCTTTTGGGCTGTTTGCCAGAGTACACAAAAAGGGCTGTGTGCTCTGCAGAAAGTCCTATGCTCTCTTTCTCCCACATGGGCTGCTCAGCATGACAATTGATGGATTGTTTCGGGATGAGGGATGTGCAGGTACCTCCGAGGTGGCTCCCGGCCCCCACCAGCTGCTCTTTACAGCCTCCAGTATTTCCTGACCTTGCAAAGCAATAGATAAACTGATAATTAGCTTTTTGTTACTTCTTCCTGCCCTGCTGTGTGGAGTTGTGCACTCCTGTGTCTAAAGGATAAAGGTTATAAAAGTAAATGGATAATGTGGATAACCCACATCTGCTTTGCAATGTAAATAGAAAAGCAAGTGATGCTCAAGGAGAGGTTTGTTTATGAAGAGGTTTGCTCAGGACGCTGCCTGGTGCCCAACATCCATGGGGTGGGATGTGAAAAGGGGCTCTGCACTGGCAGAATGTTGCAGAGGAAGAGTGAGATGAGGTCTCACTGCTGCTTTTCTGACCTTAGCATCACTGGGGCTGTTCATCCGGTGGGAAGATCCCAGGTGTAAGCCAACCACTGCACATGGACTCATCCCAATAAAGCTGTTCCTTTCCCCACAGCCCCTGGCTGTCGGGAGCAGGGAGCTGTCACCATTTTGAACGAAATCACACACAGCTTGGGCACATCCATGGCTTTTGTCATTTATTTCCTCCACACTTTTTTGGAGGTAAATATTAGCAATAGAGCTGGGCCCTGATTGCCCTGCTGGCTCCGGGGACTGCAGGCATGTCATCCTCATGCCCAGGTCTCTTCCTGCCCTCCAGCTGCTTTAATTAAAATTTAAAATCCTTCAAGGCAAGTCTATACCTTGATATCCGAGTGTGTCACCTGCAGCACAGAGGAGCCTGTAGAAGCCACATTAATTAGGATGGTAATGAATGCAGGGATGTGTCTATCTGTGACAGCCCTGGGTTTTCTTCCCACCAAGTCCTTCCATCTCCTTAGACACATGGATGGCTCTCAGGCTTGCAGTGTCTGAATGTCAACAAAGTTGCAGGGGACTGATGAATTTACACAACCAGAACACACAAATAGGGATATAAATCATCCATTTTAAACACTGAAGGACTTTTTTTTTGCCTCTTCTAGAGACGCCCATTAGGGAGATGTTGAAATAAGGGTGATGTCCAGTGCTGGTATGGCTCAGAAAAGGGGACCAATACTGCAGCTTCTTTGGGCAAAGTGTGGTCACCAGCATGAGGGAATCATGAGAGCAGGAAAACCCTTGGAGATCTTGGGCCAGTTGCCAGGGTTTGGGGAAGGCAGGGTGTTCTTGGGGCAAAATGTGTGCTTTTCTGCTGGGAGCAGGTGGGTGTCCCACGTGTTGGCAGCTGAGCTGTGGGTCAGGAAATGGCCATTAAAAGGGGGCTGCAACAGATGGATGTGGCTAAAGCCTGTTCAAGGAGCAGGGCTTAGAGATGCTCCTTGCTCACCTGCTATAAGCTCTCCAGAAACCAAGAGAGTGAAACCAATTGCACATCCCAGTGAGAGCAAACAGCCAGGGAGATTTTTCTGCATTTCTGATTTCCTGCATTTATCTTACATTGTAAATCACTGGATGTTCCCAGAAAGCTCCTGACTATTCAGGAGGACTAATTACCCAAGTACTGCTGCAGACACCCCTGAAATCCTCCAAGCCTTGCTCAGCTGTAGATGAGCCAGACCTGGATGAATCCCACAGCAAACACCCCTGGGTGCTGGCAGCAGGGAGAGGTGACAAATTCCAGCCAGGGTTGAGCACCACAATCCCTGGGAATGCCTTTCTTAATGAACACACACTCTGGTGCTTCATGAATGAAGGTAAATGGGAACAGAATCACTGTCCCTTCGGAAGGGTGAGATTTCTCCCTCTCTGCACTTGCCCTGCAGTAGTGGTCACATCATCTCTGTCATGGACCTGGCTGAGATTTCAGGGAATGCTGCTGCTTTGGAAAGTGTATTTTTGATAAGAAAATGAGGGATCTTGAAAGGAAAGAGAGATTGGGGTGCTGAGACCTTGGGCTGCCTGGATGGAGCAAGAAGATTTATCCTGCTTGGAAGCATCTGTGCAATCAGTGGTGGAGCAAAACAGCCCTGCATTTGGGAGAGGAGATTTTGCTCTATCTGCTGGCTCAGAGATTTTCCTAGCTCACATTTTCAGTTCATTTATTATGTCTTTAACAAGGGGAAAGGGTTTTTTCCTTACTCTGAGTGCTGAGTGTGCAGCGGGCTGGTGAGACACTGAGATGGAAAAATGCTCATGTGGGACAGGACACCTCAAACAGCACAGCCTGACACTTTTCTCATCAGCAGCTTCTCTTTTCGGCTACTCAGCTCCTGATGGCCTTTCTTCCACTACAAGAATGACACCTGGCTTGGAGGCTGTAATCAGGATTAATTAGTGGATGGTATAAAGCTGTGATTTGAGAAGTGTGTAGCTAATTGAAGCTGCGCATCTGGCAAGGTGAGGGGAGGGAGTGGGATCAGAGGAAGGAGCAAAGAGGTGCTGAAATGCTTTCATTTGCTCTGCTCTCACCTAACGATTGCTTTGTCTTGTTTACTCAGCCCCGGGAGGACTGTGAACTGAAAATAATTGAGCAGGAGAAGGAGGTGACAGTTGTGCCCCCGAAAGATGCCTGTAAATGCCACAAGGAAGACTTGGCAAGAGCTCTGAACGTAAGGATTTGTGCGGGTCTTTGCCAACATGGGGTGCAGGTGATGGGATCTGCCCGTGGGAAGGGGTTGAGCAGCAAAACAGGTCTTTAATTCTCATGCAAACTCCTGGAGTGCCCAATTCCTCTGCATTTACATGGAGAGAATCCTTGCCTGGATGGGCTCAAGGATCAGCATTGGGAATTTGGACTTTGTTTGTCTGAGGGAAGGGTTTCACTGAAGTGAACTGCTCTGTGGGTGAAAGAATTCCCTTGCCCAGCCTGGAAAATGGAGCCCTGGCAGGGGTTGAGGCTGAGGAGGGGCCCCAGCACAGGCTGCACAGCTCAGACACTGGGATTCAAGGAGGAAAAGGCCAGGGAAAGTTATAATACTTGGCTATATTGTGGTTTCTGACCTCAGTGTTTTTTTAAATCCAGGCAAAATAGCTCTTATCCCTTCTCATTTTGTTCTCTTTGAATTTCGTCAGAGTATTTTTATTTTAATACTTTTCTTTAAATATACAGTAAAATCAGAAATCAATTCTTTCCTTTACTGTTTTAGATTTCTAATTTGTTATCTACTGTTGGGTTTCTCCCTTTTGGAAATACATTTTTTTTTAATTAACTTGTGCTTACTTTAAGGTTTTCTGTAATGGTTGCTCATAAAGTTTTATAGTTTAATGAAAATAAATAACTAAAGAGGAAAAGAGTGGGCAGATTTAATTTTTTGTGGGGAACTGAGCCATGAACGTCTTGCCCAGTCTGCTTACAGGGGTTTAACACAACCTTGCCTAAATAAGTTTTCCGTAACAATATATAATATTTGGGTTGGGTTTGGGGTTTTTTCCCTCTAGGTTGATTTACAGACTGGACTGTCTGAGTTTTCCGTGCTCCAGCGCAGGTTAAAACACGGCTGGAATGAATTTTCAGTCGAGAAGAAGGAGCCGATATGGAAGAAATATCTGGACCAGGTAAGGGATTTTCTGCACAGATTCTCATTTCCTGGCAAAGTCCCCTGGCTGAGAGTGTCTCTGCACTGAACTAGTCAGAGTTTCTGCTTCCAGACGTTCAGCCTTGGGACAGGCTGTGCCCTGGACACAGAAACTGTCTGTTCCCTGGAAAAACCATTGTGAGGTCCCCATGCAGAGTGTGAAGATAACATCTTCTAGTAGAAATAAACCTTTTCATCTCCACACAGCCCACAAAGCAAAAGCTGTATCAAAAATCAAGATCAGTGCCCCGATTGCTGGAGCATATTTACTCCCTTTAAGGCAAGTGATAAAATCATGAAAGGTTTGAGGAGAACCGGTAGCAGCTGAAATCTGCTCTGATTTTTGGCTGCCACAGTGAGGGAAAGGCCTAAACCTGCAGTGAAGGGGCAGCTGTGGAGCCCAGGGCAGTGTCAGTGATATCAGTGATACATCAGTGACAGAATCATTCACACATGGTGTCAGGAACTGTGAAGATCCATGATTTCATGCCAGCTTCCCCAAAAAGCCAGGCAGAAGATGGTATTTGCAATCTTGTCTTCCCTCAGCTGAGTTATCCTTGAGTTTTGCTTTTATTAACTATTTCTCATAACTTTTTAAAGCATCTTTCACCTCTCTTTTAGAGCTTTTCACTAAACAAGAATAGTCTGTTTTGTTTGGTTTTATTTTTTATTTTCAACTAGTAATTTGACTAATTTTATTCTTGCTTAGTCAAATTATGAAGATTTTAGTTGCTTTGAAAGAATTCAGTTTTATGTCATGATTTACCACTTTTTTCTATATGATTGGCATTCTTTAAGGTCTTGGTAATTATCTCTACATCTCTTCAAGTGAGATGCTGGTTTTTTCTGCTCAACTTTAGCAAGCAGTTTCTCTTACAGAGGCACCAAAGGAATTCTTTGGGGCATCTCTGAGCCTCCTGCAACCTGTTGGTGTCTCTGAAGGAGCTGCTGCAGTCCCACTCCATTCACACCCTGCACTTGAGCGTCATCCCTCAGCAGACACTTGCTTTGTCTTTTACAGCTGCTATTTTTTGTAAACATCCCCTTTGCCCCAGTTTTCTAAAGAGAAGTGGAGGGATTTTCACCTTTGGTTTCAGCAAGGAAGACATTTAAACCCTGGCTTTCCTACTGAGCGTCTCCACACATCTGTTACCCAAAACAGGCAGTTTTTCTTTATCTACTGAATTCCTTTCCAACAATTCCCACATTAGCTCAACGGAGATGTAATGTTCTCAGGTAGGAGAATGGGCCTTAAAATCCATGTTTAGAAGTGAAAAGGTGAATACCTGACTCCCACAGCCTTGGTCCAATGAGGAGCTGAGCAGATTAATTAAAGAAAAAATGAAAAAATGAAAAAAAAAAAAAAAGGCAAGAGGATTTTTGGTTTCAAATTCTAAAAAGACAATAAAGTCTTTGAGTGTACTTACTGTGCATCCAAGGAGCATTTGGAGTCAGGCCTGTGCTGTGTGCCTGCAAAGGGGAGCACTGCCTGTGCAAAGGGGGAAAAAGTGAGAAAACTTTTGCCTTTTGGTGTGAGCCTTGTCCTGCTGGTCCCCAAAGCACCCTGTACAGGATTGGGATTTGCAGATGCCTGGTTGCAGGTGCTGCACCCTCTTTCTGGGCAGAGCAATGCTGCTGCACGAGCAAGGAGGGTCCCTGCAGCAAAACCACACCTGAATCCTTCCTGCTGAGCTCTGCACCAGCTCAGCTTCAGCAGGTCCGTATTTAATTTCATATTGCCACTTGTTCTTGTTTTTCCAGTTCAAAAGCCCCCTCATCCTCCTGCTGCTGGCCTCAGCTCTGGTGAGTGTCATCACAAAGGAATACGAGGATGCAGCGAGCATCACCATGGTAGGTGGGACCTCTCCTGCACCCCAGCCTTTGGATGGCTCCCTGAGCTGCTGTGTCCACACCTGTAACTCCTCCTTGTTCACAGGCCGTGCTCATCGTGGTCACTGTGGCCTTCATCCAGGTAGGTTATCCAGAGCTCAGTTCCATGGCCGTGGCTGTTAGGAGCAAGCCCTCTCCTGTAACTCCTGGCTTTCTTCTCCTTTCTCCTTTAAAAGGAATATCGCTCGGAACAATCTCTGGAAGAACTCAACAAGCTGGTGCCCCCCGAGTGCAACTGGTGAGACATTCCCACTGCAGGGGTTTGGCAGGGATGGGGGTAGGAGGACAGAACCACCAGGTGAAGAAAATTCCTTCAGGTTTTTATGGACATAATGAGACCCTGGTCCTCTGGAGGGATGGCACCGTGCGTGGGTGCAGCTGCAAGTCACAGGAAAAGGGGATGAAATAATTAAAGTAGGCACCCTGTATTTGAATAAATGCTCAGAGACCTGAAGGTCGCTGAAATGTCCCACTCCACACCCTGCATAAAGATCCCTGCAGCCTCCTGTGTGTCACTGATTCCCTGGGCAGGGAAAACCTCACCTGTGTATTTTTGGGGGACTTTAGGGTAATTTTACCCCTAAAAGATTGGCACAAACCAGCACAGGAGTGGAGGTGCACGTGGGCTGGGGTTCCTCGCTGCCTGTTTCTGTACACACCTGTCAGGCACATGGGAGCACAGCAGTTCCACAGCCCCTGGGGCAGCCACAGGGTGTGTGAGATCCTGCTGCCCTGAGGGCTTTGATGTTTGCTGTCAGTGCCTTAAATTACAGGAAAAGTTCTTCCTATTTAAGTCTCCACAAGTCAGTTTTGTCAAGGCCAACATAAATAAGCGTTGAGACTCAGGGAAGCCTGGCCCTGCCAAAGAGGTGTGGGGTTTTCCTCTGGTCCAAAGTTCACCCTGGTTTGGAGCTTACAAACCCCACTGTTGGTTCTTTATTTATTTATGATATGACACCATAAGCATCTGACTGTTTAGAAGGCTGTACTTTGGATGCAACAGTGGAATGACAGGGCTAATTGTAACTTTAAAAAGCTTCCTTTTAGGTTAAAGAATCTGCATTTCATTATTCAGATCATGAAAGCACACCCTCTTGTCACTCCTATCTACTGTCTTAATACTGTATAATTCACTTATTGCTGAAATGTAAATCATCCATAACCTGCCCATTTGTTTATAAGTTAAAACTGAGTCTAAACTGAACATAATCCTCTTCTCATCATTATGAGGATTTTATGTCCTTATTTACATTGGAAGTTCTTTGGGGCAAGGCTTCTTGTTTTCCTGCCAGTCACATTCCCAAGCCTGCAGGAGGAATAAAAACCTCAAAGCCTGGTTTGCTTTCTTCTTTTTCCATTTATCTGATATAGCCTAAGGGAAGGGAAACTGCAGCATCTTCTAGCACGAGAGCTGGTGCCTGGAGATATCATCTACCTGTCTGTTGGAGACAGGGTTCCTGCAGACCTCAGGCTGATAGAGGTAAATACAGCTATGGAAGAGCCTGGCTTGGGAATTCCTTGTCCTAACAGTGCCAGAAACGTGTCTCTTTAATTAGGTTACAGATCTACTGGTGGATGAATCCAGTTTTACTGGAGAAGCTGAGCCTTGCAACAAGACTGACACTGTGTTGCTGGAAGCTGGAGACTTAACCACACTGAGCAATGTTGTGTTCATGGGGACCCTGGTGCAGTACGGGAAGGGAAAAGTGAGTCCTGGCATCATCCAGCTTTTCCTTGGCTTTAGTTACAGATTCTTTTGGTGTGGGCATGGAGTGATAGTACAAAGGGGAATGACTTTGAGCTGACAGAGGGCAAGTTTAGGTTAGACATTATGATTATTTACTGTGAGGGTGGTGAGGCCCTGGCACAGGTTGCCCAGAGAAGCTGTGGCTGCCCCATCCCTGGGAGTGTCCAAGGTGAGGTTGGACAGGGCTTGAAGTAACCTGGTCTAGTGGAAGGTGTCCCTGCCCATGGCAGGGCTTGGAATGAGATGAGATTTAAGGTCTCTTCCAACCCAAACCATTTTGGTGAGTCTCTAGATTTTTTTCATCTCCATCTCTTTTTTTTTTTCCTTTTTTTCAGGGTGTAGTTATTGGCACAGGTGAAAGTTCCCAGTTTGGCGAGGTGTTCAAAATGATGCAAGCTGAAGAGGTAACACAGTCTGTGTCTGTGGAAATGCTGAATGTCCTGGATGAAAGTCTGTGAGCAGGAGCAGTCCCAAGAGTTAATGCTCTGGGTTCAGTTCTGTTCCTGCTACAAAATGCCTGTGTGACTGAGGGACACCAAAAGTGCTGTATCTGAAAGAGAAGGTTATTAGCAGGAGTTAGGCTTCTAAATCCAGACTTGTGATATGTAGCTTGTATCTAATTTCATAGTCACCTAAAACTTGTGGTTTCTTTTTTTATTTCACACACATATTTTCCAGTAGGTATAAAAAACTTTAACTTCTACACATGCCAAGATCTCACCAGTCAGATCTCTGAACTAACACAGATGAGGGTCTAGAAACTAATTAACTCTTGATCCATTAACACAAGAAATCACAGGAAAGCAGAAGCAGACACTGTTCTGTGCTGCTGTGATGCTCTGCAGGTCTCTGCAAAGTGCTGCTGCAGAACAGGAGCTCAGGTCTGGTACCTTCCTTGGCCTGAAACTTTCTCTGAGCTGGCTCAGTGGAGGAGAAGGGTCTGCTCGGGTCTGCCAGGTCACAGACAGCCCTGGAGAAGAGAGCACAGACCATGGGGATGGGCTTCAGACTTTTTATCCCTGTCCCAGAGGCTTTGCACACACATTATCCAGTCCTAGACTCAAGGAACTTTCCAGATTAGTCTGTCTCTACCTTGTCTCCCCAGCTGCAAACTAATGTGATTAATTCATCTCTTCTCCCACTTTTTTTGCCTGTCTTGAGTGCATTGAGGCAGACTCACTCCCTGCTGGATGGTCTGTGCCCAACAGACCCTGTTGGAATTTGGGTGGGGTAAGCACTGGATAAGTGTAGGGACCACAGAAAGGATAAGCAGGACTGTGTGGATCAGTTGTTCCAGGCTGACAAGAATCTTCTGATCCCACATAACAAGCAAAGAAAACCGGATATTCTCTGATTTTTCCAGACTCCCAAGACACCTCTCCAGAAAAACATGGACAGACTGGGGAAGCAGCTCAGCCTGTTCTCCTTTGGCATAATTGGTGAGTGGGACACAATGCTGGCACTGGCATGGTCGGCTGTGGAATCCCTCTGTGCTCCAGGGCTGCTTTCCCAGAAGTCCTTGTTAATGGGGGTTACCTGGACTTTGGGGGTTTAAGAGGAGACAACTCTGAAGGAGATATTTGGGGTTCTATTGCACTTTTAGTTCTAAAACAACAGCTAAGGAAGGTTAGAGATTTATGAATTTAAGTTTTTTTTTTAATGGGATTGTTTCCCCCCCCCCAGGTCTGATAATGCTCATTGGGTGGTTGCAAGGGAAGCATCTCCTCAGCATGTTCACCATTGGAGTCAGGTGAGGGCTGGAGAGCACCTTTCTCCTTGATTTCTAATGAAACACGTCCCAGGGAATTCCTCATTCCAAACAATGGACATTTCACAAAAGCAAATCTGAGTAAGACCCTTCCTAAGTACATGTTGCTCTTACACTGGTGACATTAATGTGAGCTTTAAACAGAGATTAGGAGAACAAAAGATCGAGGGTTTATTTAATTTTGGAAATTGGCATTTGAAAATCTTCACTAGCACCTCTACCACATCATGCTGGGAATGCCCTTTCCCATCTGTACTGTGAATTTAAGTGGGAGTGTAGCAACAGCAAATATTACTCTTTGCTGTTCTTACTGGACTTACGTCTGAAGATATGAATGACCAATTCATGCAGCATAAAAGAGCATGCACAGCCTCTTAATCAAACATCATAAACCATGTTACTACATTTCAGTAATGCCCATAAACCATCTTACTTGGCGTTGTCATGGCTCTAAAATCAATTCTTAAAAAACTACTCTATGGAAATTAAAACAAAACCCAGGATGAGGGGACAACAGAGAAGCCAAAATGGCTCAGTGCCACCTCCCTGTCTGCCAGGGCATGTGGTGGCAAAGAAAAGTGGTTAATCCTGAGTTTTGGAGAGCAGCCTATGGTTTTGAAAGCCCTCCTTGATTATATTTTGCACAGACATAAAACCATTCAGACTTTCCCAAGGAATATCTAATATTGAACATGCAGACTGTGGCTGGATTTTTCCAACATATCAGGTGTGGAAGGTTTTGGTTTTGGTATTGCACCAATTGGAGTGATCTGGGGAGCTGGTCCTGCCCCTCCATTGTGGGTAAGAGAGGAGATGAGGGGCTGCATGTGGCCAGGAGCCAGTAGCTAATGTGTGAGCCATGATGCCAAGGAGTATTCAACTTCCATCCTCAGAAAGTTAAATAAACGAAATGAAATCCAACCACTAAATCCCTGCTTAGCCAGAAATTAATGCTCTTTGGCAATGTAAAGAAGAAAAATAATTACTCTGTCAAAAAATCATCCAGAAAAAGGTTGAAGCATTGGACAAATATCCTGGTTTTGTACTTACAGTGAGCCAGGAGTCCCAGTGGTGCTCCCAGGCAGACACTCAGAAAAATTCATGCCATGGAAATGCCCCTGTGGCACATTTTGGTCAGTATTTGTTGTTTGACCCCTTGCTGAAGCTGTTGTGTCTCTGGTGTCCCCAGCCTGGCCGTGGCTGCCATCCCTGAGGGCCTTCCCATCGTGGTCACAGTCACTCTGGTGCTGGGAGTTCTCCGGATGGCCCAGAAAAAGGTCATTGTGAAGAAGCTGCCCATAGTAGAAACCTTAGGTAAGGCTGCCAAGGGGCCATGCAGCTCAGTCACCTCCCAGACTCCAAAATCTGAGCCATGGGCTGGCCCTATGAGCCTTGGTTTGATGAAAAACAGAAATTTGGAATATGCTTACTGGGACAGAGCAACCCACTCAGAATTAAATGTGTTCTACCCTGTGTTTCTCACCCTTTTCCCTCATTTTAATGGTGTGAACGCAAGCAGGTGTTTGGAATGATGCAACCCGAGCCATAGTCCACAGGGAACAGACATACATGCCCTGCTTGGGTTAAAAGCTTGGTTTTTCCCTCCTCTCCACGCTCTGGGATCATCCTGCAAGTCCATCCTGTCCAGTTCTTCAGTGTCTGGCTAAAAACCTCCCAGCCTCAAGTCAAGCCTGGCAGCACAAATAAATATCTCCTTCTGCAGCCTGGGTGGTCATCTCCCTGATATCCAAAAAGGCACGGAGAGCAGGGACAGAGAGACCTTGAGAAGGCATCCTGCCCATCCTCAGAACATCAGAGCAGAATGAACCAGAATTAAATAGTTTTTCCACCTCCCCTTATCTTCAAATGGGCCCTTACTCCCAGGTGGCTGCATGCCTGGGTCAGTGTAGCAGGGAAAGGGAGGAGGAGACACTGTGGTGTCTGTTTAGAACCCTCATTAAACTCCCACCAATGCCAAGCCTGGTCTGTGCAAAGTCCCAGATATCTGCTGCACAACCAGATCCTTCAGTTAAGCCTTGTCTTCTCTGGAAACCCTGCTATTGTTTGAACTGCCCTTGTTTGTTCTGCAGTTAAGGAGTCTTATCACCCTTATTTTATTGTGTCTGCCCCGACCCAGAACATCTGAAATGGCTTTTCCCTCATGAGGAATTCCGTTCTGGTAGGGCTGTGCCCAAGGAGGCAGAACTGCCAGTGCCAGGTGGCCAAACCTGTGCTCACCCACACACTGAGAGTGCCACGTCTGCTAAACTTCTGAAAAGGAGAGAAATAATCCTTCTCCTCTAGTTGTCAGTAACTAAATATGTAGTATTGGAAGTGGTGGCTTTGCTCTCTGCTAATCCTTCAAAACTGCCGTTAATTTAATTGCAGCCCAATCTGCTTTATTCTCTCCAGGCCCTTACCTGGAGCTCATCATGCTCATGGGGTCTGTGCCCAAGCACTGTGGGCATCTCCAGAGCCAGGGAAGATATTCAGACTCAGAAGGGAGCTGGAGTCTGATTTTTTTTTTTTTTTTTTTTTTTATTATTATTATTATTATTAAAGTGATTTTTTTTTTCCCCTTCCTGGGAGTGGAAATCCTCTGGAATGTGGTATCTCTGATAATCCACTCCTTTGCTGTATGTTGTAAGTGGGCCCTGGAAAAATGTGCTTTACTAAAGCAGAATTGGCACAAAGCAACTTCTTCTCTCAACTGTGGATCTTTAAGTACTTTTTTAACAGCCTTTAACCCATCTGCTCTCACAGTCCTTTGGTGAGGCAGGGAAGGGCTGCTATTCCTGATTTAGGGAAGCAAGGGTCAGATGGCCCCTCTGAGGAAGCACATGGCAGTGGGATTTTGAGCTGTCTTTTTGAAATGTAGCAGCTGTTCTGTTGTGTGATATTGCAACTCAGAAACACTGACCAGCTCTCTGGGGATCAATGCCCTCTGACTGCCCACCCTATGATGAGACAATGTGGCCTTCTTCAGATGTCTCCTATCCCATCTCACATCCAAATTTTGTGCCCAATGCCCTGATGTGCACTCAAATCCTTCCCTTACACACCCTGTCAGGAGTTTCATTCATTTCCTAGTCTTTTCTCCCTTTTCTCACTGGTGCAGTTTAAATAATATCAGGGAAACTTGTCCTCCCTCTTCTGAATCTCTCTTAATCAGTTCTGATTAAGAACTTCCCTTCCTCAGGTTGCTGCAATGTCATCTGCTCGGATAAGACGGGCACCCTGACGGCCAACGAGATGACGGTGACCCGGCTGGTGACCTCGGATGGCTTCCAGGCAGAGGTGGGCATGGGACAGTAATCCAGGCTTTGCTGTTGAAATTCAGCAGGGCTCTTTTGCCTCTAGTCCATTTAGACCCAAATGAGGGAGGCTGGTCAGCCCCAAACCAAGCAGTTTGTTGCATGTCACCAGTCCCATTAAAAGAAGGGATTTTTGCAGCACTGGAGAGAGGCAGAGATGGGGCTGAGGGTGCAGAAACTGCTCAGATATCACAGTTGATATAACCTGCTCCTCGACATAACCTGCTGTTCTCTGTAATTATTGTGAATACTGAAACCTGCCACTCACCTTTGTTGGTCCATCTTCTGTAGGAAGATGTGGCTTAATCCTTCTGCTTGGTTTGTTTACCTGTGTGAAAAGTGAGGGCAGGGCTTGGACACAACCAGTGAACCCACTGCTGCCAAAGGGCTGGATTTCTCACCTGAGCTGCAGGAGACTCCTGAAATCACAGTGAAGAAGTTCTGTATAGGACAAGTTGATTCTTTTTGTTCCTATACAGCTATTACATTATACTGTCACTGTCTGCAGCCTTTCCTATAAGCTTGAGACAGAAGAAGAATCCCAGAACTCCTTCACAGTTAGAACCTTGCAGAACAGTCCTGTCTGGCACAGGGAAATATGTCCTGTCTGTCTCTCCCTCCCTCAGGTCAGCGGGGTGGGCTACAATGGAGAAGGAAATGTTTATCTTCTGCCAACAAAGGAGATCCTTAAGGAATTTTCCAACGTCTCCATTGGGAAGCTAGTGGAGGTAAGTATAACCTATGAACTAGCTTACCCTAGTTAAATTCACTTTTCAGTTGCACTAATCACTTTGGGTAATTAGCATGAAAAAAAAAAAACAACCAAACAAAACAAACAAGTTTTGTAACTCCAAAATGAGCTGTCCTGCTAAAATATTCTCATGGAAAGATGCTGAGTGTGATGTGGTACCTGAAGCTTATGGGTGAAAGGGAGAGATCATAAGACATTCAGGGAGAGACCAGGGTCATCAGCTTCAAGAGTCAATGATATTTTGGATAAAACCACAATTCTGTCAGAGGAGAGACTGATTCATTTTACCATGTTCAGGTTTTAAGTGTGGACAGACTCTAGACTTTAGCCACATAGTCAATTTATAAATGTATTGTGATAATTTCTGCATCCTGTGTCAGCATTAAATAAAATTTTGAACATTCAACTGTAAATTAAAATGAGTGTTTGGGTGGTGAAATGATATGAGCTGGAATCTCATATGGAGATTAGGTCATATCTTACCCACACTTCACATTCAAATCAATAGTAGGGGAGAAACTAAGCTTTCATTGCTGTAACCTATGGAGTAAGGGAGTTTAGAAAGCACAAGAACTGATCTCAGGAAACACTGCTGTCCCAATCTTTTGGGATGTGGCTGCTTTCATTCTCCAATCTTTCATTATTTCATTTAAAGAGATGGAAAAGCTATGAATTTAGCAATTAAAAAAATAAACCATGTAAACCTGTCCCTTTCTCCAGGCTGGCTGTGTGGTCAATAATGCTGTTATCAGGAAAAACAGTGTGATAGGACAACCCACAGAAGGAGCTCTCATTGCCCTGGCAATGAAGGTAAGGTTCTTATGGTTTAAAATTTTCCAGAAAATTAAAAAATAAATTAAAAAAAAAAAAAAGCTGGAATTGTTAGGTCTGGCAGCAGCATTCAGACTGCTTTAAATTCCCCAGACTGGTTTTAATATTTCCTTATCTCTTCTTCCCAAGGTCATACATGTACACCTCTCCCAGTCAACCTTTTTGTCGTGGGCTTCCCTGAGCTTCTGCACTAACAGCAATAATTGTTTGGTTTGGTTAATCATGCAGTTAGGCTGTGGAATGGATTTCTTTCAGGGTCAGACTGGACAGCCTTTTCAATATTTTCTGCATGTGCCAATTAAGAGTTCAGGAGGAAGACAAGAGTGAAACATGAGCAAGAACAGGCCAGGCTGGAAAGCATGGCAGAGGCTCACCCTCATTTTGAGTCATCTGGCAGCTTTTACTTTTTTTCTACTCATGGTTATATTAAAGAAGATTTTTTTTTTTATGGATGTTCCATTCATGCTCGTGCGCAGAGGCTGTAAAATACCTCAAGGTATCACCTAATCAGCATAACACAGCCTGTGGCTTCAGAGCTCAGCTGGGCTGTAAAGCACAGAAGGTACCCCATGAAATGATGCACCTCCTAGCATCTGATCTTACCTCCTATTTTTAAAGCCCATAACTAACAGCAAAATCATGATTTTTTTTTAATTTCTTTTTTTAAAAAAAACCAATATTTCACTTCCCTAAATGCCGAATTAAAAGCTCCCTCCTGCTCTGGCATTCAGTGGCCAAGCAATAGCAGAATATGTGGGAGGTTGTCTCTTCCATTTCTCTTTTTAATTTTTCAGTTTGGTGAATTGCTTTTTGAGTTCAACTCATCAGGAAATAATTTGAAACCACAGCTACAATTTACCCTTCAGTTATTTGCAATTTCCCTTTTTCTTTCAAGTAGAGTCACTGGGAAATAACAAAAGTGGGGGAGCCTGAGCTTGGGCTGGAAGAAATCTGCCCAGCCCGTTGCTTTGGTGTAGTTTTAGGGAATGGACTTGAGCCTCCTTTGACCCAAAGTCCCACCAAAAAGGCAGAGCAGCTCCCTGGTTCTTTCAAAAGTTAATAGGAATCAAGCTTTGAACTCCAGTTTAATTTATCCCACATGAGGCACCAAAAGGAAAAGTTGGATTTGAATCATGAATTTTTCTCTCATATTTGAAATATGAATTTTTGTGGTATCTGACAGCCTGGAAGGACATGGTCAACAGTCAACCCTTTTAATATATATATATACACACAAACTTTGGCAGTGTTCTGCATTACAGTGCTCTTTTTATTTTACCTTACTTCAGATGGAATTAGCTGACATAAAAGACATTTATGTAAGAAAGAAGGAAATTCCATTTAGCTCTGAACAGAAGTGGATGGCTGTGAAATGCACACTGAAAAATCAGGTAAAGCAAACAGTGGTGGTGGCTGGTTTCGTGTTTCTAATTGTGCACCTCAACAATGGGCATGAAATGGTATCTCTTCAGCAAATAATGTTTTCAGGAGTTAACTATGTCGGGAGAAAACTGAACAAACCTCCAAATTCCCAACTTGGGTGTAATTTTACCTTGTAGAGCTGTGTTTGAATGGGAGGAGAGAATACTTTCCATACACTGGTTTGAGCAGGAAAACAAAAGCTTTTCAGAGATAACTGACAGGCAAAGAGAGATATGGTGTTTGGGAGAAAAAGTTTGGCCCTTTACCCCTTACTGGGTCAAGGAGTTCATTTTGGCTGATACTGTACTGGTGAGGTTAAAAACTCACCTATCTTTTCATTACAATTCTGTCTCTGATGGCTGAACATGAAAAATGGCCAGAACAAAAATATCCCATCTTATACATAATGCAAGTTCCTGGGCATCTCATGAAACAGGTAAAAGAGGAAACAAAAGATCCTTTTTAAAAAAAAAAAAAGTTCTCTTTTTTTAATAGAAAGTGTATTATTTCCTTGCTTTAAAGGACCAGGAAGATATTTACTTTATGAAAGGAGCATTTGAAGAAGTTATTCAGTACTGCACTCTGTACAACAGTGGTGGCATCTCACTGTCACTCACCCCCCAGCAGAAAGCTGCCTACCAGCAGGAAGAGAAGCGAATGGGCTCCTCAGGACTTCGAGGTCAGTCTTAAGTTTATGGGTTATCATGCCCTGGTACTTTCCTGCTCTGTTTTAGTTAGGGTGGACAGAGGCTCAGTCATCACAGATTCACAACATGGTTTAGGTTGGAAGGGACCTTAAATCTCATCTCATTCCACCCCCTGCCATGGGCAGGGACACCTTCCACTAGCCCAGGTTGCTCCAAGCCCTGTCCAACCTGGCCTTGGACACTTCCAGGGATGGGGCACCCCAGCTTCTCTGAGCAACCTGTGCCAGGGCCTCCCCATCCTCACAGGGAAGAATTTCTTCCCAATATCCCATCTAAATCTCTTTCAGCTTAAATTCAGTTTCTTAACATCACTTGGATGATCCCTTTGCAACCCTCGTGAGAGTTTGCTGAAGGCCATGTCTTAGGTCTGCTGGTTGATCTGGTTTTTTGCTGGGTTTAAATGAGTGAGCTTGAAAGGAGCTGAAATAAGCACTGGAAAGGTGAATGTTTTTCTTCCATGGAGTGTTATGATTGCCTGGCATACAATCTGAATGATGCATTGAAAAGCTTTGTGCTGGGCCCCATCTGAGCACTACTCTGCCAAGGTTTGCTTTTGGAGAAGCTGCCTCAAAAACAACAAAAAGCCACTTTGAAAGAAGTTCCAAACATGGATTTGGGTGCTGAGATTTTCATTTGAAGTTCATTTCAATTCTTCACTAGAACCAAATCTAACAATCTCCTCTTGATCCCGACTGCATGTCAGTGCACAGCCCACAGAAGTTTTTGTACACGTGTCATCTCCTTCACCACTAGAAACATCCCTTCAGAAATATCTTAGGCTTTCACACAGTAACAAAGACACCGTCTCCTGTGCGTGTTCCCAGGTTGTAAGTAGATGAGAACAAGTCTTGGCAGCCGGATCTGGAAGCTGGTACAGTTAATGTACATATTCTCCAGCCCCGTGTCTTGTGGTTAGTAACTCGTGTACGGCGCTTGCTTTACAATATCCAAATCATCTGCCCTTGTGGTAACAGCAAATTGCTGCTCTGAAGGGAAGTGATTAGCTCAGGCAGCTGCTGCAGCTTATGATTCCATCATCAAAGCAACACTGACATGAACCCCTGGCAAAATATCCTTGAGTGATTT
Source organism: Pseudopipra pipra (assembly GCF_036250125.1). Taxonomy (NCBI): domain Eukaryota; kingdom Metazoa; phylum Chordata; class Aves; order Passeriformes; family Pipridae; genus Pseudopipra; species Pseudopipra pipra. The sequence continues at coordinate 6,121,636 of NC_087562.1, forward strand.
AATGATTGAATGATATGGATATGCACCGGGAACAGAAATGAAATGTTCAGAGCCTTGATGTTTACGTGATGGGAGTCTCACTGGTTTAACTGAATTTACATTTCACATTTTTAGATTAAAATAAAAAAAAGTGTAAGTGCTATTGTTTAACTTAGCAGTTTAATTGTGTCTGGCCTAACATTGCACTGTCCCGATTTAATCCATCTGTGTTTGGGGAAGACGTGGTAGACAGTTTAAAATGAGAAGGACATAAATCCTAAGAGAAACATGTCAAACAGAAATGCTCTGATTCAGATGAACTATTATTTAATTGGACTGAATTTTGTCTATATATTTGTCTTGTCTATACAAGATCTGATTGTAATGACTAAAGATCTGGTTTTAATGACTTTTTCTGCTGGAAAACTGGCAATTTCATATCTTCTCTAAATGTTCCTTTTGATGTATGGAAATACATTATTAATAATTTACTCTTGTCATTTTTTCCCCCCTCTGTTTCTAGTACTTGCTTTGGCTTCAGGTCCAGAACTTGGCAAACTAACATTTTTAGGTCTGGTTGGAATAATTGATCCCCCGAGGGCTGGAGTGAGAGAAGCTGTTCAAGTCCTTTTTGAGTCTGGTGTGTCAGTGAAGATGATAACTGGAGATGCCCTGGAAACAGCTGTGGCTATAGGTACCAAACTTTGCTTCTTCCCTGGGGACTTATAGTATGTCTGTCAGATCAGTCAAATGCTACATCACTTAATAACCAACTTTATCATCCTTTTTGTGTGTGCAATAGAGGTTTTAGAAGTCACTGAGCTCTTGCTTTTCCATTGAATCAACACTTAAATGCAGTAATAGAGCATCTATGAACCATGAGCCAAATTCCAGTGAGTTAATTCTGCTATTTTAGCACCAGAAATGGCAAAATCTCAGTGTAAGACCCTCAAAAGACACAGATGGCATTGCTGGGATTATAGAATCCACTAATGTTCAGAGTGTGAGTATTTCAGCTCTTCACATTTTTTTCATTTTTCCATTAGAAATGCACAGAGCAAGTAGCAGAGCAGAGAGTGACAGATTCAGCACCAGCTCCAGTTCTGGGTACAATATTACTTCCATAATTCCCATTGAGTCAGCACAGGATGACTGGCCCAGTCCCAGAGCTGTGTGTCCTGTCAGGTGCCCCAGGTTCAGACACATTTCCCAGTAAATTCTTTAATTGCTGTCTCTATTCTCTAAGTCAGGAAAGAGCTGGCTTTTTCCAGAGCTGATGGGCAGATCTCATTTTGAGCTTTTCTTTGCAGGACAGAATATTGGTCTCTGCAATGGGAAGCTGAAAGCTATGTCTGGGGAAGAGCTGGACCAACTGGAAGAGGCAGAGCTGTCATCCACTGTCCAAAATGTAATGGTTTTGATTACATAAACAAGGCCTATTCCCAATAGCTTCCATCCAATACAAGATTAATTATATTTTGTTTGTTTTCTGTTGTTTCAGGTTTCCATTTTTTTCAGAACAAGTCCAAAGCACAAACTAAAAATAATAAAGGTACTAAAAGCCTCTTAAATCCTTTGCATGTCTCACAAAAACAAGGGGGAGGGGGAGCCAGAGTTCTCTAGATGACCTGGTCTTCCATGGCAGGATCAGCTCAAACTAAAGGACTGTCAAAACTCAGCTAGAGCATTGGCACTATTTACACTGAAGGTTTTAGATATGGAGTGGAACTTGATGATCCTTGAGGTTCCTTTCCAACTCAGGATATTCTGTGATTTCTCTTGCAAGTGTGACCCGGGCATTTAAAAGACACTAGTGAGCTATTAGCAAGCATAATATCAGGACAATGATTTCTGAGGACTTGACTCCCCTCTTCTAACTTCTGCTGGAGTTATGAGATGCTCTATACTTCTGAAAATCCAGTCTCTTAATTCTTGGTCTGAGTTTTGTCCTCAGTGGCTGCTGAGCCTGCTTTACCCTCAGAGTCACACAGCACTTCTGCTCCCTCGATGTTATTGCAAACCCTGTGATTGCCTACAGGACTTACTTATCTTCTGGCTACAGAGCCTGTCACCTCTCCTCTCCCACAGGCTTTGCAGAGGGCTGGTGCTGTGGTGTCCATGACAGGAGATGGGGTCAACGATGCCGTGGCCCTGAAATCCGCGGATATCGGGATCGCGATGGGACAGGCCGGCACGGACGTGAGCAAAGAGGCTGCCAACATGATCCTCGTGGACGATGACTTCTCAAAAGTAATGTAGGTTTAGCCACTTTTTTACCAGCAGGCACTTTCTTACTCCAGATACTTTCTGGCCATCCATTGCAGCAAGTTTGTTGTGTAACTAGCCCTGGGAACAAGGCAAGATGCAGGACATGTACGTGGAGATACCCAGTGTGGGTCCAGCTCATTTTCAGCATACACAGCAATTTGATTCAAGTGGTGGTGACAAAGCCCCCTTTCACCTGAAAGCTCTGGTTTCTCGTTGCTGTAGCTAACTGGGGGTCTGAGAGCACCTACCCAGAAGTCTGGGTAGATCAGAACTTTCTTGGCCAAAAGTTGGGCTCAACAATCTTGGAGCTCTTTTCCAACCTTTATGATTCTCACTTGCTCACTTCCTCATCCAGGAAGCTCAGAGGAAAAACATAATTTGCAATGCTCTGTTGGTTCTTAACAACAGAGCGAGTGGGCAGAGTCCAGTAGGGATATAAATAGATCCTAGGCCTGCTTCATGAACCAAAACCTGGCCATGTGACCCATGTTTTCAGATCTTCTAGTTCTGATAAAGTGACTGTAAGTGAGACGCTGCATTGACAACCTCATCCTGAGCTGTGCTCTGAATTTCAACTGAAATAAGGGCTAGAGAAGACAACTTGTGTTTGGAGTGTCACAGGGAGCTCAGTGTAAAACAGTGTTAGTGCCCTTTACTTAATAAACTCTCCTCTCCCTTCCAGGAATGCAATAGAAGAGGGAAAGGGAATATTTTACAACATAAAAAACTTTGTCCGGTTCCAGCTGAGCACGTAAGTTCCTGTTTGCTTCACTTCCAGTGAAAGCACCTTCGGGGAGAGTCCCTGCAGAATAATGTTCTTCTGTGCTTTGCAGGAGTATCTCAGCTTTGAGCCTAGTTACTCTGTCAACAGTGCTCAACCTACCAAATCCGCTCAATGCTATGCAGATCTTATGGATCAACATCATCATGGATGGGCCGCCAGCCCAGAGGTATGGAAGAGTCACATGAGCAAAACATTCTTGGCTTTGATTCCTCATCAATGCACTGATTATTTGGTGGTTAGATAAGACAAATTGTGCTTTTGTTCCCTCCTGGTCTCTCCAAAAGCGTTTACTTCACATTTATGTGTTGCTATTTCATGGTAGAATCACTTAACTATGCCATTTTTTGGCCAGGAATGGTCCGTTATCCTGAGAACATCACCTGCTCATAGACTGGGAAGGGAATACTGGGTACATGTGGGGGCGTATGCCCCAAAATCACAACACTTAGGAACCTCATCCAACTGCTAATTACAACTACAACCAATTACAATTACTGCTTCCACACTCTCAGAGTTAGCTCTCCCTCTGGCACAGGGAGATGATATGATGGTCTAATGTGTCTTTTTAGCAGCTCCATATGCAAAAGAGACCTTTGGTGTTGGTGTCACAGACAGATTTGGGGCCTTATGTCACCCTGCCAGAATACTCCTGCTGTATTCCAAAGAACTGTCTCCTCCAGCTCCACCCTGGTGTATCAGCAGTACCTTTTTGGGATGCCCTGCACTAACTAAACACATCCCTCTGCTTCTCTTGGAGGCAGCTTGGGAGTTGAACCTGTTGACAGGGACACCATCAAACAGCCCCCCCGGTGTATCACAGACACCATACTCAGCAAATCACTGATCCTGAAAATCTTCATGTCAGCTCTCATTATCATCAGTGGAACCCTCTTTGTCTTCTGGAAGGAGGTGAGGAAAATCTGCAATTGGATCCTGTTTTCATCAGGGTGGAAAATGAAGGGAAGAGCAGTTTCTCAAGGACATGCAAAGGACTTTCAGGGATGTATCCTGTGGGGAAGGATCAGTGCAGGCAGAGGGTTAAGAAACCAGGATCAGCTCATAGCTCTGCTTCTGCCTTCCTGTGTTGCCTCTGATTTGGAGCTTTCTAGCTACAATAGGAAAACTCTTACTTGCTGTGGTATCGATGCTTTAAGGGACTTTCCACTTCTCCCTTTCCATGTAGGTAGAAAATGCCAAGTGCTATGGATTGCTGTTGGTAAATAGTGACTGTTACTTTAACAGTTTAGGTAATTTAATTTAGAATGTCCTTTACTCAATTCCACATCATTTTAAGAATTTAAAACATAGTTGATAAAATCATAATCTCAAAAATCAATAGAGAGAAATTAATGCTACCTATAATAGCTAGAACTCGATTGACTCCTTTGTTTTATTACCCTTTGATATGACTGGGATCATTAAAGGGAACATTTAATTCACCTACTGAATTGACATATTTTTGTAAGGCTTAACTAAGCCCTGAATTTTAAATGTGCTTCCAGAACCCAAAAGGTGGCATAACTCCTCGAACCACAACGATGACTTTTACCTGTTTTGTGTTTTTTGACCTCTTCAATGCCCTGACATGTCGCTCTCAGGTGAGATCGCTCTGTCAGCAATAATTTCTTGTCTCAAATCACAAACATAAATTAGAATACCAGCAGTTTGCATAGTAAGGGGTTTTTTTAATGTTATTTAAAGCACTGTGATTTTTATCAACTTTTTATATAAATAAAGTTATCCATCACTGTTCAACTGCAACTACTTTCAACTATGTAATTCTGCCTAAGTTAGTGTTTATGTAACTTCAAAAAGGGACTTTGCATGTAAAGAAACATTGTGATATTATGTTCCAGCAGAGATTCACATTTCTCTTTTCCCCCCCCTACTTCTCTAGACAAAGTTGATACTTGAAATTGGCTTTTTTCGGAACCGCATGTTCCTGTATTCCGTGCTTGGATCATTTTTGGGACAGCTGGCTGTTATATACATCCCTCCACTACAGAAGATCTTCCAGACAGAGAATTTAGGAGTGTTAGGTAAGTTGCAAAATAAATAATGGTTTGGTTTTTCTTTCATTTAAGGTACTCTAAAAAGCAGATGCCATTCCCAGTTTGTTTCATGTTACCTCCCACCACATCTCTGCAGGGGAAATCAATCAACAGCTCCTATACCTTTATGCTTACACATAATTATTCACAAATAGTAGTAGTATTTAATTATATTATCCCAGCCTAGGTTTTGAATTTTGATTTACTGCACATAATTGCAAGTAAATGGAGACATGCCAAGATCTTCCATGAGTTCTGATGTTTCTGTCCATAAATCTATCTCGGATCCTTGTGCACTCCCTTCAGAAAGTGCAGGGTGACTGTTTCCCAGCTGAAATGCAATGCAGGTTTCACCCTTTGAATCAGTAAACTCCACCCTACCACACTGTGTTGCAACCACATCAGGCCTGTTGTCATAAGCAGTGGTCAATGATCCCAAATTATTAATGTAGAGGTTTCCACCCTCTGAGCAGACCCAGCTATGGATCCCTTGTTCATCGCAGTGGTTTCCCTAATTCTCCAGCTGGCAAAGGCACGGCAAGGCCATGCACCCATGGGTTACACCAGCACAAATGCCAGCTGCAGGAAGGCCCTGCCCTGGGATTCTTGCCCAGCTGAGCTCCCCTGCACTCTGTTTCCTCTCCCAGACCTGCTGTTCCTCACTGGACTGGCTTCCTCAGTGTTCGTGGTGTCCGAGCTCGTCAAACTGTGTGAACGACGCTGCTGCCGCCCGGGGCACACAAAGGGATGTCACACCTGACTCAGACCTCCTCTAAAACACTCTTGGAACAGAGCTGTGATGCTGGATAATCCAAATGCATCTCTTTCTGCTCCACACATCCTTCCTGAAGATACCCACGTGCATCTGTACCAACAGTCTCCTCTACACGCCCCACCTGAGCTGTTCTACAGAAACCTCTGCAGCAGCTCCGGTTTCAAACCAAGAGCAGGTATATTTTTATAACATATGTCAAGAAGGCTGTGATAGTCCCAGACAAAATAAGAGTTTCACACCTGTACAGAAAAATATATTGTGCATAAACTGAAATTTTATTTATTTAAATCAAAGTCATTTTTATTAATAAAATCTACATTTTTAAATGTTATTGACAAGTATCTGTGTGAGACTTGATTTAGACCTGTCCTTTTACATTAAATTAGAAGACTGGAAAAGACCTGCCTTCATTAGCACTTCTTTTCCTGTAGTCAATCTGTAGTGTTTCTAGATTTCCAGATAGCCAGCCTTGATTCAGCAAGCCTTTCAAGGAAACTGTGGGGAGATGGCAGAGTAGAGAGCTGAAGTGCCAACCCTCAGCTGTCTTTTTTGGTACCTGTGTGACTAAGAGGAGCAAACTGGAAGGGTGATGTGATCCAAAGCACAGCAGTGTGTGGATTTAATGGGGAAGGGAATTGCTTTCACAAGCATCTGAGAATAAAAATGAGTCACATACAGAGCAGGGATGTTGAGCTTTGCAGTTGGATCAAGAGCTGCACAAAAGGGACTGAGATGTTTAGATCACAGCTAAGCCCACTGCTGACAAATGCTTTCTGGATGTTTTAGGTGCATGAGCAGAAAGCCCAGAGTGCTTAATCATTAGGTTCAGGGGGAAAAAAAAAAGTTGAGTCTCTCCCAAGCCCATCTTTTACATTTAAAGAACAATTTTGAACAATCCCACCTGCTGGTTGGATCAGTAGTGTCCTAGTAAATAATGCTTCACTGAGACATTTGCTGAAGTGCCATAGTGTCAGTTTTCCTCTTGGCCCAGCTTAACACCTTCACTTCAAAGTGAAGATGAAGAGTCTCAGACACAAACTTGTCAAAAAACTACACTTTCAGAGGTCACAATGCTATGCTGATTGTCACAACATGATGTTTAAACAGGATTACATTTTGGATTCATAGTCTGAAAAGAAACAGCTATCCTGATACTTATTATAAATCAAAGACAACTTGGCCACTGAAATACTTATGGAGAAGAGTAGCTTTGTGAAACTCACCCTCCCCAGACACAGCCTGCTCACCATTTTTTTAAAAACCCTTGCAAACAGTTTCAGTTCTCAAACACAAGTCTCCGCCTTCTAATGGAAGGAAAATAAAGTCTAGCTGTTTATTTTATGTGTAACTGCAGAAATTCAGCTGCCTCATTCCTGTATGCCATCCACTTAGAGTGCCTAAGTGGAAAAGACCTCTGAGACTTATGGAGGGAGTTTGAGAACGTTCAAACAAAAGCTGGTACCACCACACCTACACAGAGCTTCATGTACTGACTTGCTGTCTATACAGCACTCCCTACATTGTACTATTTAACATTCTTATTAATATATACAGAGAAGAAAATTATACAAAAGTATCAGTGCAATTGTTTTGCTTCTTACATTTTTTTTCTACATGGGAGAACTTGGGAGACTTTCAGGTTTTTATTTAAGCAAAAACAGGATAAAAGGACATTAGTTCAGGCCTTCCACAGCACACTCTGTACTGGAACAAACAGCATATATGCCCCAGTCATTAGTTCAGGTAGTGTACAAAATGCACAGTTGAGTTCTAGGATGTCTGGCTGGAGTGATTTCTTCATGTTCTCCTTTCAAGCCTAAGTTCACTTTGTTTAACAAAATCTAAAAGAATGGGACCTACATTAAGGCACAAGTGCAGATTATTCAGAATATTCAAATCTGGCTCCCTGTGAAAAACAACAGGTGGGGAAAAAAAGGACCACACACAAGAAAACACTAAGGGAAAGAATTTGAAGGAAGGCCACGTGATCAGGAATTGCAGAATTCTGGTACATTTTTTGCTCTAAGCTGCACAGAAGACAAAGTCATGCCAGGACAAAGAGGATTGGGTACAGTCCTTTTCCTCAGGAAGAGAAAGATTGACAATCACAGACCAATAACCAAACACTATTTGCTGAGTTAGAAATTACACTCCCTGGTAAAAATTAGGGTTATTTTTGACAAGTTAATTACACATAGAATTAGCGAGGTCAAACTAATTACTGATAGATGGGAACAAATTCAAGTAGAAAAAGCCCTGAGTACAAGAGACCTGGCAGAACTGGTGCTGACTGGTGAACAGTCACAAAACAGAGCAAAAACCCCCAAACAACTGCAGGCATTTTTTTCCATAATGCAGTAATGATTAATTATGTGGAAATAAAGTGTACAGCAATCTTCTTTAAACATTTTACATAACCCTGATTTTTATTTCTTTTACAAGGTATCTGCAGATCCTATTCCCAATTAACTGGCTTCCTTTTTAGTCCAGTCTCAAGTGAGGCTACTAAAGAAGTTACCTTCCCTGGAGAATTTCTGCTGAAAGTATGGCCCATTTTTAGGAAAAATATGGCTGAATGATTCCAATGATTCTGTTTTACTAAGTTTAAAAAACAACAGACAAATTTCTGCAGAAACAGCTGAAGTGAGATGCACTGAACTATAGTGTAGTATTATAAACCTTGTTGCTGTATATGAATATTCTGGACATCTTACAGCCCATATGGAGTCACTTGCTAAAAAACCAACTTAGAAAATGTCAAATTTAATGCTTTAACCAAAGCAATGCAAATTAATAGCACCCTTCATATGGAATCATGTGGACTATTGTCTGTTTACCAATGTAAGACATCATTACGATTTGCAAATTCACTGACTAATTTCATTGCATGCAAATAAATCTGTGCAGCTGAGGTATAAAAGCCTTAATCAGTGTCTTGGACAGTCTCTTTATATATATATATATGTATATATATATATAAATATCAGTTCTCCAAGTCAGTAAACCATACTGTCGATATCTTCTGCTGCTTTCAGTTTAGTTTCCAGACATGATCTATGGGGAATGCAAGCAAATTCATATTCAGCTAGCACTCAGACATGTCTAATGATTGTGTCCCCAGTTATTTTTTCTGTCCTCCCCAAACAAAACCCTTCAGGCAGAATATTGTATTAGACCTAAATATTACATAAGTACGAGGCTTAAGCTTTGTCCCAGATAATGAGGTAAATTTAAGGGGGAAAAAAAAGAAAAGAGGAAAAAATACGCTGTCCAAGGAACATTAACACTTGGAAGCAAATAAAAATAAAGGGGTTTTCATTTTACTGTGATTCCTTTAGTTCTCATCATCCTCATCCTCTTCAATGGGTTCCCGGAGTCCTTCGCTGTGACGACTTTTTCCAGCCATTTCCAATAGGGCCTGAGCCTCAGGATCCACATCCAGGATACTCTTCTTACCTTTTGTCTGCAAAAGAAAATAAAACATACTCAATTTCAAATGTCAATATCAGTCTATGGGAAAGAGACACACTCAAGAGAAGTCCATAAGTGATCTGGTTTGCAGGCTTGGCACAATGGAGCAGACACACTTTCCAAGTAAGGCATTTAAGATTCACTGGGATACATCAAATTATTTTTATAGCTGCAGTTACACAAAATAGCCATAAACTTCTCCTAAGATGACAGTGAACTATTTCAAGTTTATTCAGGTTACAAGCCAACCAGAACATCCTGGTTAACCTCACCTCAGACTGAAGTGCAGAAGTAAGGGGTTTTTTTAAAGAAGAGATTCAATTACAATTTGACGTTTTCTGTAAACAGTTTGTTCTGTTTCTATTTAGAGCTCTGTGTCCAGTGAAGTCAAGGCACACGAATTTAGTATGAAAAGAAGTAAAAATTTGAAAAAAAAACCAAAACAACACCAAGCTGTACAGACCAGACAGTTTAATATAAGAATAAATTACAGGGACAGAGGAGAGTGGAAAGAGGGCTCCTGCTCATTCCCAGAAACAAACCAAGTGCAGAAAGACTGGCATCAATTGAATCACATAAATTTATTGTAAAACAACAGTAAATTTAAAGCTACTGATAAAGAAATCTTCTGGGTCTGTTCCTGAACTAGGCTTTACTTGAGAGTTTCCAGTGCTTGCTTTCTGTTTTATAAACATTGGGTTTTACTGAACCCCTCTCCAAGGAGGTTCCTCCTCGAGACCATTCATCAATATTGGAAATGCCTTTGGAAATTCAGAATAAAGTACTGCTCTTCTGACTCTATCACCTCTTGGCTCCTGAAGGTCTTTCTTGTTGGTAACCTCCACAATTCCACTACTGTTTTGCTATTTGCCTGCTACAAAATATATGGCACCACAGGGCCAGTTATAGAAAATATTATTAATTACAACAGAGAGAGAGAGAGTTTAATGAGAAAAGTGCAACTGTGGGGTTTGCATGTTCTGTTCCAACCAGACACCATTTCACAGGTTCACCTACCACGCTTTCAGGGACATCTCCCACTGCCCAGACTTCCATGGCATCCAGTGTGAAATCCTCTTTGGCTGACAGCTGGGGGCTGTTGTAGGTGGTACATCGAGGTTTGGCTTTGCTGTGTCCCTTCCCATAGTCACTGTCTATCCAGAGCCCAAAGTATCCATGTTGTCCACCCATACCCTGTCAACCAAAGCAGCACATTAAACACTGGCTGCACAGGCAGAATGGACTGGGAAAGTCATGAAGCCTAGAGAATAAATTGCTGTGCTCAGGGTTTGTGCCACACTTCTATGGGGAGGTTAAAAAAAGGGGGATTCTGAGTGAACCTGGGCTTCTGTACCCACATCTTGCATTCCTGCAGACAGACAAGAATTTACTTGAGTGATACTGCCCTCCCTCTACACTTCACAGAATACCAGTATCTGTGAGTTGTACCAGAAATTTAGCTCCTGGTTTTCAAACAGGAGTGACAGTGCCCTGGTTTGCTGCCTCTTTTCCATTTAGAAAAGCATCTACAGAAACAAATACCATAACTTGATGTTGTTCACTTTCTTTGGAGCAAATTCATTCCACCCTGCTGCAATTCCCAAAGTTATGGGCATGTAATGCTGCAAAACTGCAAAGCAGTTTCAAAACAGGTAGTGTGTGGTAGCTCTGTGGAAACTCCTCTGCAGCTGGAGAGCTCATTTGTGAATTTGAGTAAGAGAAGCTTCTGCCACTGTAATGACACAGCAGCAGCAGCAGCTACTTGCAATGTTTGCACTCTAATTCTGTTGGGCTTTCTCTTCCATCATTTAAAAAGCAGTTAGTGTGGCAGTGAGAGCAGCCAGGGGAAGGATCCTCAGTTACACAGATCAGCTATTTTGTGCTGCTCCAGTGGTGTGGATATGTGCAGTCAATTCGTCCAGGGAGGACACCTAGAAGGACTTCTGTGATAACCAAACTTGGCAAAAAGGTTTCTTCCCAGAACCTCCAGAAATTTAACCTACATAAAGCCCACCTGCTTGGGTCACACACAAATAAATTCCATCTTAGTTGATTCAGTACTTCAATATACATATTAACTGTAAAGAAAAGGATGGGCTCTATCAGTGCTGTAAGCAGCTCTCCATCATCGTTCATAGCTCACACTTTACACTGATGCTTTAACACAAAAAAAGAAAAAATCCTCCTACTAAAAGTGGGGCACAAGGGATGCAAACATTCTCAGAGAATAAAAAGTGAAATAAATCTGCTCTCAGAAACAGAAAAAACAAACAAACAAACAAACAAACAAAAAAAACCAAACCAACAAAAAAAACCAAACCAAACCAAACCAAAACAAACAAACAAACAAAAAAAAACTCTTCCAAACACAAGCTACAAATCCAATTTCCAGATTGTCATTTCTGAATACTTACAAGTCCATTTGGCATAGTCTGTTGGCCATTGTTCAAATACATGAAGTGGTCATTGTACCCTGTGTATGTGTACACAGCAAGAGAGGGGAAAACAGAAAACAGAAAGCATCTGTTGTCACCTGTAAACGGAAAAGCACCTGAAGTCAGACAACTGGTCACACAATAACTTGTCTACAAATAGGATAGAAAAATTAATGGAAGAAGTGAAGCTGAATAGCTCAAAGACAGCAGCTGCCACCTCAGAAAGCCAGTAGCTATCTCTCAGCAAGATCTAGACCTGTTGTTTACTCTCAGGTAATTCTGTGCAGAGTCACAGACATTGATGCAATTATAAGCTGTGATCAAGGGCAGTCAGAGGCATGACTAGGACATTATGTCACTGTGTGAGGGCACACCTACCACAGGCTGCCTTCTGTCATCTAAAACTGGCCAGCTGCCAGATCTGCACAAACTGATGGGAGTGCAGACACCCTCGGTTCTGACTACATTGATACATAGATCAATTCAGAGTCAATGATTTAGAGCACAACTTTCATTATGTCCAGTTTGGTACTCAGAGGGACCTGTGCTGTGCTTGACTAATACACTGTATGTGCTATTCTATCAGGAAAAAAACACAAGGAAATTGTGTAATCAACAAAACATAACACTATATTAACTGACTGAAGTGGTAATTATCAAATACTAATTAAGTATAGGAAGTGAGTTTCTGATGTAGCGAACGTGAGGATTCCCAACAGGACGGATTATCCAGAGCCCATAATTGTTTTTTCAAAAATCCATCACAAAAGTTCTTTCCAAAGAGTTATGAAAAAAACCTTCTCTTCTCTACTGAGGTTTCAAGGGAACAAAAAGTTTAGTTTGTCCAAAGAACCCTTTGGCTGCTGGATTTTAGAAGGAAAACAAAGACAGACAGTGCACAACTGACAACAGGAGGCTCAACCTGGCATTTGGCTCAGGTGTTCCTGATGGAACACTGCCATCCTGTGGACAAATCATTTAATCTCTAATCATCTGTGCTGTACTGCCTTCATTTTCATTTACTTTTCAACCTACGCAGCTACAGGGCTTGATAAATTTCCCTGAAAACTTGCTCTGAGATCAACAAGTCCTGCAATTTTAAAGGTCTTACCAAACAGCAAATTATAAATATTAATCTGTAACATGCCTGACTGCCATGCTAAGAATACCTCCACATGTGTTATGTATTTTTTGAAAATTAATGTTATTTTTGCCACAGAAAAATACACTTGGGAAGTATAAGAAACACTGTATGTCATGAAAGTAAAGTGATAGTATCCATGAAGTGGATATTAAGTATCCATTCTTGTACCTGCACAGAACAGGGAATGTTTACCAGAACCATGGGTTACGAAAAAAAAGTGAGTTTTACCTTGAAACTGTGGCTTCACCTCCCAGGAGTGAGATGCAAACCCACCAAAGAGAAAACCATCCAAGTCCTTCAGGATCACTATGCAAGGCCCTTTGTTCACTATGTGCCCACACAACTGTGAAAAGCTTTCCCCGTGGAGCCTGGAAGAAAATAAAAGCCGCCACTTGTGCTGTAGCTCTGCAGGCAGGTGGGAGTTGATGTATATGATGGATGGGATGTCAAAGAGGCTGACAAGTCCTCTTCCTTTCATGCCTTTGCAGCGGGGAACCAGGTTGAGGATGTCGTTGGTTTGGTCTGGGAGAGAATGGAGAACGTGGAGGCCCTGCCTGATCACAACACTGAGGAAAACTGAGACCTGAGGAACTCTGTACACCCAGTCCTCGACGACACTCGGATCAAAACTTGTCTCCAGCAGCTGAGGACCCACAGGTTTCGTCCCATCTAAATAATAAGACATATAGAAACAGGAGTAAGTTTCCCAGTCTGGAAAATAATCAGCTGATTTTTAAGTGTAAACACAACATTTCATTATTTTAATGGACAGCAAACCACACGTGAAAGGAGCCATGACAGTAAAGTGTCAACTACATTAAGCAAATGCAACCACAGAATTAAGATCTACCTGTGACATCCATTGGCTGGGCTGTTGTAATTTATAAACATGGGCTCCTGGCTACAACTTAGGGGATGTTCTTTGCAAGACAGCAAAATCTGTTATTACAACAGTGCAAAGACAGACCTATGCTTTGTAAAAGGACATGTGGTCATAAATACATGATAAATATATTCAAATAAATAATACTTAGATGCCCATGCATCTAAATGCCCATCATCTGGAAGCCAGGGGTTTGTAAAACAGACATGTTCCACGACAAATAGTTTTGCATGTCCACCTAATTTGGGACGTCAACCCAAAGCTCTCCTGAATTTAGGGGAGAAAGTTGGTAAGGTAAAATAAATAAAATTCCCATGCCAGGAGATCAGTGATTACAGGAGCTCTAAGATCTGCTACACCAAGGGTGCTTACCTGCAAGCTTCAACTCTGAGAGCAGCTGAGAAGCCAAAGCCTTTACTCCACTGGCAGAATCCCGAGTATTCTCCAAAGTCCAACCTTTCAGTTCCTTCCTGTAGCTCAGTACATGGACTAGAGACATGATCAGATCCTCTGTGAACTGAAAAGATAAAAACATCACCATTTTGGTATTTCTTAGAGGAAATTGCCAAGAGCTTCAATGGACTGTCTGAAAATAAACTCAAGCAGTATTGATGCTGTAATCCCAAGGCAGAAACTTCTCTTGCCATGACAAGTAAGGAACTACAGAAATGCTATTTCAGTGTCATAGGTCTTGAAAATAAGCTTTTTTCGCTATTTTGTACATGTTACTCCATAAAGCAACTCCATAAAATATGGCATGAAAGAAGGAGTGGAGGACCAAGTTTTGCAGTGGTAGGAGCTGCTGGTGAATTTACTGTTCCGTGAGATCCCACTCTTTCACCTTGCAAGCTATATTTGATTCCCACAACTCTCCTGCAACTAGAGCTCTAACAAGTATTTTGCTCAATTTCCAGAAGCATCAGTCACACCACAATCCTTGCTGGCTCTTAAATCCAGCCCTGCTCTCTTACTGTCCCCCCCACACACATTTTAACTGCCCCGTTTACCTCTTGGATTTGTTTGCCCTTCACGGGCCCTTCTGTCTTGGAGATCATTCTCATTATTATGGCAATCTTCTCATCTGCATTCCCTTTTAAGAGGTCTGACATAAAAATTACAAACTGCTCCTTAGCAATCTGTTCACTCAGCCCAGATGATTTCCCAGGCAGGTCAATGCTTTTCATCCCGTTGTACAACCGAACAATCATTTGCTCTGGCAGTGCCTCCCGAGTATGTGCCTGGGAGAAACAGCAAAGAGCACATTTCATAAGTGAAGAATAACTAATGTATTCCAGGTAATCTGTGCTGAGATGTAGTATCTACTATGAGCAACAAACTTCCATCAAAGGACTGGTTTTCCAAGAGAAAAAATAAAATATCTTTATTCTTATAGTGATTATTTACTGATTCAGGTTGATACTGATACTGGACTTCAGAAAAACAACACTGTAAAATCTTAACAGAATATTAGCAAAGTGTTTCTACATGATAACTCTGTTGCAAAGGTTTACAATTTTGCCAGTCAAATATTCAAAATCATGTTTCATGTCTGTTTTTGACAGTGGAGCTCACAGATATTTAAAACCAAAGAGAAGGTAAAGTGTTTACCATATCTCAGTTTTGGCCACAAGACAGTGTGTTTAACTCTATGTGCATGTGCAGAAACAATCCTGAGGAATTTCCCTCTGCATATCAACTAATTGAAACATGGAACAAAGTTGGGATCACTTGATTTTTGTAAGGCAACCCTGATGTTAAGCCAGGTGAGATCAGGAGTTATTCATCTGAATGGCATGCCTGGCCCTTAGAACTGAAATCTAACTGATACACATGGTCACACATCACAGCTCTGTGGGGAAGATCTGACTCTGGATTCAACTTTCACAGTGCTCAAGATAATTACATGGTTTAAAAATAAATCATCTCAAATACATGCACACACTAGGACATGATTACAGAGCATCCTCACTGTGCACAGCATGTTGAGGACCTGCCTTGACTGTTCTGTACAGGGGTGTGGCCCAGTGGGGACTATGCTGAAATCAATGGAGCTGCACCTGCCAAAAACACTATTCCAGCTCCATTTACTGATTTGCTGGCTCAATACCACTCCTCTGGAAGCCACCTGGGCTGTTCCTATTTGATGCTAATGGTTGTTGCTGGGCATATAGAGATCCGATATCCCGAGCTCTACCCTACTTTCATTGACGTCAGTGGTAGAATTCCCATTGATTTCAGCAGGAGCAGAAATAGCAGCCACAGTCCTTCACATCAGAGTGCTCCATATTGAGGGAGGGATGGTCACAGGGGGTACAGCTGTCTTTGAGAGGCTTTCTGAGAATGCTACATGAGCCTGAAGTGGGAGAAGCAGCAGGGAACACAACTAAAACCTTATACTCAAGGGCTTTTTACTTCACACTGTTGAATCACCTACCTACTCCCTGCCTTATCCTGCCCACCACTCATTTTGCTTTTAGCTCTTCCAAAGAGTAGAGCTGGGGTGCAAAGAAAGGAGATGTGTAAAAAAGGAACCTTTAATAAACATCTAACTGACTCACACTTCTGACAGTTTAGAATCCTTGTCTTAAATGGCTTCAAGAAAGGATCTAGAGATTCCTGCTCTGCTTGCTTCCCAAGCTGTGCAGTGCAGCCTGCTCTGGCCCAGAAGCCATGTAGTTTCCTTCTAGCAAAGCATGAGCCTAAGCAGAGTCCATGAGGTAATGCCTGGGGATTCATCAGTGTCACCAGACTGTTGCTAGAACAAACCTGCCACATCTCAGTCTAGCCCAGACATGAGCAGAGTCACCTATGAGGCAGGAATGCCACAGGAATTGTCCCTGCACCAAGGAACTGGGCACCTACAGGCAGCCTTCCAAGATTTGAATGTAAGTTGGCAAACAAAAAGGCAGGAAGGGAAAAGACAAATGTTCATCAACCATCACACTGATC
The DNA here is from genome assembly GCF_036250125.1 of Pseudopipra pipra. Taxonomy (NCBI): domain Eukaryota; kingdom Metazoa; phylum Chordata; class Aves; order Passeriformes; family Pipridae; genus Pseudopipra; species Pseudopipra pipra. The sequence goes on from NC_087562.1 coordinate 6,138,375, forward strand.
TAGAGGTAAAGCTAGAAGCAACTTCTTCCAGGTCCCAAACTGGTAAAAGACACCAAGGACAGGTTCTTGGATAAAGCAGTGCTGAAAAGCCGGGCAGCAGCAACCCTGTTTCCAAACTAGTGGCAGCTCATGAACAGCCAGGCTGCAGAAAGCTAAAGCTGGTCTGTATGCAGAGGAACTGCTAAATACCTTAAAATAACCTGCTGCTTCCAATGAGTTTTAATTTGATCCCATTAGCTGTGTAACATATATAAAAATGCACTTTACCACTACATTCATTTGGCCACTTAGCTCCTGCCTAACTGAAGTTTTCAACCATTTCAGCAAATCATTTTTCTCTTTTCTTGATTAGAAAATTAATTCAAAGTTAATCAGAAGCATATTGCATGTTAATTAGCTAAAACAGGGAATCACAGCTTAATCAAGCAAAATTGAATTCTCTCCTTTTAGTGCAAGTGAAGAGATTAGAGGTGGTGATGCATTGAGGGAGACAGATATAACCAAATACAAACTGACTTTGTGACAGCTTCTCCAGAAAATCTGTAAATAATCCCACACTATAGATTCCAGGGGGGAAAATATTCTTCCCATTTTTCAGGTTGCTGTAAAAACATTTCCATACATCCCAATTCACTTCAGAATCAGGAAAGCTGCAAATGGACCCAACAGTGCAATTTAAGAGATAAATAAAGGCCTGAAATTCACTACTCATACTGTAAGAGAAAGTCAAAATCCATCCCGCCCAAAACATTAACTATTCAATTGAGATGAGCAATCCTTTAAAAGTAACTACTGCACATCTTTAATTTCTTTCTGGAATTCTGATTGATTCACTACATCTCAGCTATACAATGAATAATAGATTGTCTTGCCTGTAGTGCTGCCAGAGTCATAGTTTTCTTTGTAGCTTTGGCATTTTTTCCTCCAGCTGAGCCACTTGATCCCGATAAGGTATCAAATACTCCATCAATGTCAGTCTGCTCCTCAGGAAGAAATCTGGAAAGGTGATTGTGATAGGCATTGCTTTCTGCATTTCCCATCTTTTCAACCTGAAGCAAAGGAAAAAGAATTAAAAAAAAAAAAATTAAACACAGAAAGGTATCACAAGGGCCATGGAAGACATATCAAACTGACTAACATACCAGTGCAAGTTTAACAAGAAAAGCAAACTACTACCCTTCCAGGAAATTATTAAAACTAGTGTTTAGTCTCTGTATTCACTGAGACTTAATGAATTTGGAGAACATCTGTAACTGTGTTTTAAAAATTGACAATCTGACAGCTCTTTGCTAATATCTCCCATCCACCAATGCAAACATCATTCAAGTCTCTATCAAATGGAAAAACCAATATGATCTAATGGTTAAATTAGCTTATACAAAGTGACCATGAGTCTAACAGCTGCAATACAGCCCTAACATGAAGGAAAAAACCTGATTATGGATTATTTATGACAGATTATGCTACATCATTCTGATGCATTAATGGACTGAAGCTATGTCTGCCAATATGATGTGGCACTAAAACACCATCAGGGAAAAGCCTCTGAAAATGACGAGAATGTTTTTTTTCTAAGGACACAATACAAAAATATTTTGAAACAAAGTAACAAAAACATTTAGGAACAACGCAAGACCCATTAAAAACACACAGGTTTATGTGAAGTCAATAAATCATTGAGAGTTGGTACCCACAGAATTAAGGTTGAGGGAGGTGGGGGGGGGAGAGTTGATTTGGGGTTTCCTTGTTTGCTTGTTTTACACATTTAATGGTACAACTACGATTTCTCTCACTGTCTCAGGATTCACCTGCACTGGGGTAGATACATGTCGGGGGTAGACATGTCTGGGGTAGACACATGTCTGGGGTGACATTAAAAAGAAGGTAAGATGTGGAATAAAACATCCTTTTGTAGTTTTCTTTCTGTAATTTCCATGTCCTTCCTGACACCTCTTTTTCGGTTTGTGATTCCCAGTTCCACGGGAATCTCTTTTTGCAGACAAGGCCATCACACAGCCCTTCAGCCTCGCCAGAAGGACACAGTGTTGAGCCTAATGCAGTATTTTTATTGCCAACTGCTGCGTTGTTTACCGCACACAAGAGGCCGGGTCGGGCAGCCTCACCTTCAGGCCTAAAGCCCTGTTTGCCCGCGAGGAAAATTTCGATCGTGGGGTAAACCCCGAAGAGTGAATGGAAACCACCGTGACTGTGGCGACACGATTAATTTAAAGCAGCGAACCGCTGGAGAACGAGGGTCCTTGAAAGGTTCATTTCCCGCTGTGCTCAGCACATCCCTCCCCGCCCGGCTGGGCAGCCCTGGCGTGTGTGTGTGTGTGTGTGTGTGTATGTGTGTGTCCGACCCCCTCCCGGTGACAAGGCAGCCCTGAGGCGAGCCCCCCACCCTGACAGACCTCCCCGCTTACCGGCAGGGCTCCCCCGGCCCCTCTCCGCCCCCGGGACCGTCACACAGGGCCCGGCGCCATCCGGCGCCTCAGCCCGCCCGGCCGGGGCGGAGCGCGGCCGATGGAGCCGCCCCACAGGCGGCGGGGAGGGAGGGACGGACGGGAGGGATGGAGGAAGGCAGGGAAGGGAGGGATCGGGACAGCGGGGATTTCGGCACCGCGAGCCCGAGGGGACAGGGGGGCGGTGAGGAGGCGGCCTGAGAGCTCCGGAGACCGGCGAGACCTTGGTGGCCCCTTCTCCCTGAGGACATCCTTCGCCTTCAGGGGATCCTCCTCCCTGAGGGGACTCCCTTCTTTGAGGGAAATCTCCCTGACCCTCTTTCCTGAGACAGCCTTTCTCCCCGGGGAGACCCTTCTCCCTGAAGGAACCCTCCTTCCTGAGGTGTTTCTTTTTGGCCCTGGGGGGACCCTTTCTCCAAAAGAGACCCTTTTCGCTGAGAGGACCCTTCTCCTCGAGAGGACCCTCCTTTTTGAGGGAACCCTCCTCCCTGAAAGACCCTTTGCCCTGAGGGGACCCTCCTTTTTGAAGTGACCCTTCTCTCTGAGGGGACTGTCCTCCCTGAGGTGTTTCTTGTCCCTGAGGGGACCTTTTACCCTACAGAGACCCTCCTTTTTGAGGGAACTCTGCTCCCTTAGGAGACCCTTTTCCCTGAGGAGACCCTTCTCCCTGAGCCGCCCTGCCCCTAAAACGTTTTTCAAAAATAAAAATTCAGAGCTGTAGCTGGGGCAGAGCGACCACCCCCAGCAGCCTGTATCAGAGCTGAGGTGCCGCGATGGCCTGTGCTGAGGCATTTTAAAAACCATCCCAAAAATTATGCCTGGAAGATCCGTGGCAGAAGGTGCTGCCAGCCCTGATCTGTGCTGGAAACAGCTCTTGGCTTTTGGGAAGGAAAAGGCTGTGTGTAATGTACACAAACAAACAAACAAACACACACAAACAAACACACAAACAAACAAACACACACAAACACACACACACAAACAAACACACAAACAAACAAACACACACACTTTCATTTTCAGGGTAAACAGTCAGGGGCTGGTGAATTTCAATGTCAATGGGGAGCGGAGGGAAAACACAACAGTTTCTCAATGAATGGGTTAAACTTCTGTCTCCTGACTGGCAAAATCAGCCCGATCTGAGGCTGAGGGGTAAAAAGGCTGTACAAGGGCTGAGGGACCAGTGCAAGATCACAGGGATTGTGCTTAGAAATCAACCCTGCACTTCAGTCAGATGTGAATACCTGTGAGAAAAATTAAAACTTCAGTGGTCGAAAACTGGTCCCAGAATTCACTTTTTTTTCAGGTTAACTATTTTCTATCTCAGCAGCCTTCTCCTTGCACTTTCAGCCACAGGGTTTGGCTCCTGTAACATACCAAGGCCTTTGCCTTCATAGCAGTGACACCTCAATGGACTGTGCTTTGTCTGACTCCAGTTGGTTTCCTCGCAGCCCAAGCTCAGTGTGAAGACTCCTCCTCCTTCCAGCCAGGGGGAAGATGTGCAGATTCCCACAAAGCTGGTGAGTTCCTGTAACCAAATGGAACAGGTTATCAGCTTTGGAATTTAACTTTTAATCATAGTCTGATCAGTGTGTTTTCAATAGAAATCTTCTACGTTCCTTTATATATGTAAAAGAAGGAAAATTTAAAAAAAAAGTGTTGTCCATAGAAGTTATTAATGCCCCATCCCTGGAAGTTTTCAGGGCCAGGTTGGACAGGGCTTGGAGCAACCTGGTCTAGTGGAGGATGGCCCTGCCCATGGCAGGGGGTTTGAACAAGATGAGCTTTAAGGTCCCTCCCAACCAAAACCATTCTGTAATTCTATCTGTACTAGCCATGGCAGAGCTCCCCCTGTTTTATTCTTTTGTAAGAATGAGTAAAAATATTGATAAAGATAAGTTCTAAACATGCCCGTTTTATTTGGGTTTGTTTTTTTTTTTTATCTTCATGAATGCAAAACTTCATAAAAACATATAGAATATTCTTCTTGCTGCCAGATGAGAGCTAGAAACACATTGACCAGAATTCCAAGGAGACCACGTTTGAACCAGTGGATACAGATTTCGACTTGTTACAGTCACCACTAGAGGCACAGGAGTTACCCGGCTTGTGTCAGCAGGGTGAGGACATGGCAAGTAAAAGTGAGGGAATTAATGGGATGTTCATGTAATGTGAACACAGTCTGGGCTAGTGGAAGGTGTCCCTGCCCATGGCAGGGACAGAATGATGATTTTTAAGATCTCTTCCTACCCAAACCATTCTAGGATTCTACGAAATTCGGCGAAGTTCATCTGGAAACTGCTGGAGGCTTAATTGCCCACACGATGGCATCGCATGTTTAGAAAGTTCTCTGTGGACCCTGCACTGAGGGCTTCGACGCTGCTGAAAGTGTGTTTAGACTCCCACGTTTATAGACAGCATCCGTATAGAACTAAAAGCTTAAATAAGATATTTGTTTCATCCCTTTCCCGTTAACTCTGCAAACATAATACATGACCACGAGGACAAAACTCGGTTCTCAGTGAAAGTCCCTCCCTGGGCTACAAAAACAGGTCCTGGGAAAAGTCTGTTGAATGATTTCTATCAGTTTTAATGAATTTCCACTTGATGCCAAAGAAGAAAAATGAAACATACATTACAAGAAAAACAAAGTTTTCCCATTCAGGTTAACTTTTTTTTTTCTTTCATTTATTTTTAAAGGATAGTATTTCTGTGGACATAGTGTTTCACATAGAATTGTATGATTTTTAATTTATAAAGGTTGTGTTCCATATTGTAGCTGTGTCTGGAGAATCTCTTTCAGCCCGGAAATACAAGATTAGAGATTCTGATCTAACCTACCTTGCCCCAAGACTGACTGACCAGTATCACCTTCACAAACATATGATGACTTCATGACCTTTTTCTCCAACTACTGAGCACAGAACCAGCCAAAGGGTACCTGGCCTGCCTTAGCTCCAAGCAGCCAGTTTTGCAAAGATAGGTTCTGCTTTAGCCTCTTTTGTTCAAGTCCCTGTGAGCTGTGGGTTTATTTGCCTTGTCTGTCAATCTAAACCGAGCTTCCTGCTGCTACTGGATGGTGTTTTGTCACTGCCTGTGACAGTGGGCTGTAAATGCAGGGTAACTAACTCTTAAGGCCACAAGGTACTCACACTAAATCAGCCAGATTATGCTCCTGCTGAGGGGGAATTTCCAGGTCACAAATTGACACCCTCTCATCACCTTTTTGCACCAAGAGTGTATAAAGTCAAGTTAAAACCTGGTGCATAAGGGCAACAGTCCACAGAACTCCTGAAATGAGTAGTCACTTCCTCATGTATATTCTCAGATACCCAGCAGAGCTAGTCAAGTGTCCCCAGCTTTGTTTCTGCCAGTAAGAAAGAGAGAATACACTAAGATGCCTTTTAAGGACATTCAGGAATATACTGGTGTATTAAAAAGAGGAAGAAAATGCAAGAGGGTTCTAAAAGCAATTGTGGCTAATTTTGTGAATTGCTGATAGACTTGTGTTTGTTTGCAGAGGGAAAAAAAACAAACCCACAAAACCCCAAACTGTTTTATTTAAAAGACTGTATATCTTTGACTTGCATAAAAGGAAGAAGTTTGGTTTTATTAGTTTGCCAAGACTACAGAAAATCTAAATGGCCTTAGTTCCAAATAATTCTCATATCAGTAAAGTCTCATTTCAAGCAAGTCTCCTTCAGTTAAAGGAAATTATTGCAAGGTAACAATGGAATGTAAATTATGAGCTGAGCAGCTGTGTCTTTATATCAAGCACTTTTGTTTTATTCAGATTATCTTTTATTCCCTTTAAAATTATTTTTTCTCCTACCTTGAGTTAAAAGAGAGAAATTTTGCTGCTCCTCAGTTTTGCAGATGTGTGTTAAGGTTGTTACCCTCTCTGTCAGTGATGCAGAGAATCATTCTGATTCACCTTTGCACTGTGTTCTTATTGAAGGCCTGCTGAGACAGGGACCCTGCTGTGCCAAAGACTGTGCAGACAGAGAGACAGAGGATTTCTGTTCCCAAGAGCTTATAATTAGCTACATTCACACATACATTGAGCAGAACACCAGTCCTCTCAGCCACAGACATCAGAGAACTCCAAAAAATGGTGAGACCACATCAGTGGCATTTTTCAGCAGGGTATTTTGGGAGCATATTCACCTTTTGGGAAGGGGAGGTTGGGACTATACTTCTAAATAAGCCATTAGGTTTCAACACTCTCTTGCAGGCTGTAGTCTAGATAAGGACTAGTATAAATCACATGGAGGAAACACATTTGATACTTTTAACTTCCCAGTTATTACTCAGCATTTCAGTTATATTATATTGCAGAACTCTGACCCTTGCAAAAGAGGTCAAACGACCTCTTGAAAACAGGGGAGTTAAATTATAAAAGACCTTTGTGCATGTTTTAGGGTCCAGTGAACACAAAAGTCATTGCACCTCTTCCTAAGGCCATTTAGGCTCCGTGTTTCCTGTTTTGATGTAGATAATGTATTTTTACAAGCCATCTGCAGTCACAGTATGTGAAATCCTGAAAAGTATTGATATTTGATGAAACTAGTTGCAGGCCCAGCCCACTGATCATCTTCTAGTGTGACCTCAGCATAGAATTCTTTTGACTTTAAAAGGTATAGTCCAAACCTTCCCCCTCATGTCCTTTTATATCCATGTTGTTCAGCTCTGCCTGTAATTGGCTGCTGGGACAGCTCTACCTTTGCAGCTACTTACCTGATTTGCCTTTGGGGTTCTGTGGCATTGCCATATTTGGGGAAAAGAAATGGTCTGACTCTCATAGAACTGTGTTCTTAGGCAGTCACAAAGGAAGTTCTGGGTTTTGCAAGGCTTTATACTTCCTTTTACAAACCCCTCTGCCTGCTAGTAACCAATTCCCATCTATAAAAGGAGAAAGAAACAGTGCAGTGAAGAGATGCATCTGATTATTGGGGGTTGGAATTAAATGACCTTTATGGTCCCCTCCAAACCTTTCCATGAGTCTTTGATTATGGGTAGAGATTATAATATGCAGCATCTTAGAAAATGTAGTTACAGATTGGATAAAAGCCTCCTGTCATAGCCTATTAACTGAGAGGAAATGTGTTGTTGCCAAGATGCAGCTGCTACATTTACAGCAAATCTGCAATGCCTGACTTTACTAAACTAAATTGTAGCATGTCTTGTGTGCATATAGATCATAAACATTGCTCTGGGCTGTGGACTAGATCCTGGTGACTGGAAGAAGTGCATGACCCATAGTGAGGGGGGAATATGAAAACAAAGCTCTTCTAGACTGCCCTGGCTTTGTCTTCCTTCAAATACTGTAGCATTTTGAGTGAGGATTGGATCCAGGGATCCTTTCCATCCTCTATGATTCTGTGATTAGAGCTGTTACATGGGAAGACAAGGTGGAATTATTACACAGCTAGATAAAATAGTCAGAAGGTAGGATAATTAATGTGCAAAAATATTATAGGGCTTAGGCTTGGAGCATTAATGAAGATATGAGGTGTTGACCATGCTGACTTCTGGACTCCACAAAACAAGAAGCTAAAAACAAGCTGCCTGGAGTGAGGAGAAGAGATACTTTATTTTCTTCCACTTTGGACCAATTAGGAGGAAGACATTATTCTTTTCTTATGCAGATTTCCTTCATAAAAAACACTGCAAATTACCAGCTAGCTTAGGTACATATATAGTTTAACAATCAAAAATGAGGAACTGGGACTGACTTTGTTCTTACGTAGAGAAAAAGCTGATTCCAATGTCTTTTCCAAGTCAGCTTTCTTGCAGTTTACTGGATGTAGGAAGTGCTGGGCATCTGAAATATGAGAGGATCTCCTTTGGGTCGGATGTTCACAAGATACAGCACAAGCAGTACAGCTGTTTGTATTGCTGCTCCTGCTGTGCACACAATTGTCATTGTTCATGCCACTGAGAAATGTGGTTGTGCATCAAACTGGAAGAATATCCATCTACTTCTGACTGAAGGGCATTGACTTGGCACAGAGAATCTGGGCTGCACAGCTGAAGTCCTCTCCACCCCTGCAGGTTGTATGGGGGGGAGCTATAAGTCCTTCACGTGCCCCAGGTTTGTGCTGCTCTGTACCTGTCAAAACAGAGAGAGGGTTCCTGGTGCATCCCATGATAACTGGATGACATTTGGGGGTGTTTATGTTGGCCATTTCAACACAATTTTGATATAGTTTGATATACAGTTCTTATAAATCATTTCATAACAAGACCTATGGCCCAGGTTGGTGTTAGATCTTTCGCTTTAAGGAACCATCTGCTATAATCTTCAAATAAACTAGAACTATTTTAACAAGGTAAATAATCCTTGTCAAGGGAGCCTTCTCCATAAAATATGCAACCTGTGATCCTCAGAAACTCTACACAACCACTTCTGTTTATTTTCTGCTTAGCCCAGGTCTAGTTTGAATTAAACAGACCAGATTACTCACTGCATTACCTAACCCTCTGTATTGTTTGTAAAGGCTTGCAATCTGTGTTTAGTGAAAACTGCAGAGGAGTAGAGCAAGTCTGTAACTGAATAAAGGAGTCAAATGGTAGAATTCTGTCTCTCACTGAACATCAACAGTCCTTGGGTTTGTTTCTTTTTTTGTTTGGTTCCCTCGTTCAGTTTAATTTTGTTGGGTCAGTTTTTTGTTGGCTTTGTTTTTTTGTTTTTTTTTTTTTTTTTTAAAGGCTGCTTTCCATGGAGGAATTTTAGAATTTGCTCAGAGTATTTGTTCTAATAAGGAAGTTTTCCATAGAGTCTGATGATGCATAACTGGAGCTGTTTCTATATATAGTACTGCAGGATGGAAAGCAGAGGATCCTTTTGCTGTGGATGGGAACAGAAGGTCTCATTTCCTCAGAGAACAGCCTGCATTTCAGCTATTTCAATTGTAATGTGGGCAACACTACACACAGTAGCACTGTGGCCCAGTTTTTTTGAGCTGGACATGAACATAGATCACCTCACAGTGTGCTATCACAGCTGTGTCCTTGTGCTCAGACTGCTTGGTCTATCAACCCAAAACCCTGGAATTGTTAATGCCAGCAAAGACAATAGGGTGGAAATAAAGTGCAAAAAATCAAACCATTTTAGAGCACCATGTCTGGCAAACAAAAACGGGGTTTGAGTGGGAGATGGGAAAATCTTGGTAACATTCCTGAGCTCATTTTCACCCTTGTTCAACTCTTTAACTCATGTAGACTCTTTCTCTTCCTCCAAACAGTGGGAGAGAACTCTTTAGAACATCTTAGATCTGTAGTTACTAGTGAAGGAAGACTTTTTCAGCAGGGCAGCTGTGTTTCTTGGCAGTGTAAAATATTTACACCCACCACGTAACAAGAAACCAGTGTTTTGTCCTCTGGTGTGTGGAAAACTCTTAGGTTTTGAAAATAAGCGATGGAAACATGATCATGGCCTGCCTGATTTTAAGGGCCATTAAATAAACTTGTAATTTCAGGTGTTTGTGCAAGTAACATTGCACTGGTTTAATTATTATGTGCAGGTCCTTTTCCCACCACCTGGGCTGGGTTGTATCTATTCACTCTCTTTTTGTGCTGTACAGTTTATTTTCCACCATAGCTCATCTTTTTGACTGCTCCCCATATTCCTGTCCAGGTGTGGAGTGTGTCTATCAGAGTCCAAAGTCTTTGGCTTACCTGGAGTAAACAAGTGCCCACAACAGGGTGGTTATTGCCCAAAGCAATACTTCCCAAACCAGTGCAGATTGTAGGAGCATCCAGTTGTTGCTGCCTGCTCAGTGCTGGGATCTCTGCTCCAGAAATATCTGGGAAAAGGTGAGAAGATGAGACATGGGATATGTGTGTGAGGAAGCTGTTCCTGCCTCATGCCTTTCCCAGGGGTGTAGATATATGCATATATACCATATATAGTATGCAGTCATGTCCCTGTACTGCTCAGCATTACCAAATTACTCCAATCAGTTGCAGGGGTTTTTTTAATCAAAACTTCAGGCTATAAAAGCCAGGTTCTGGAGTAGCTTCCTATGTAATCCAGCAGCTTCCTATGTGATCCAGCAGCTTTCTGTGTGATCCAACAGCTTCCTGTGTGATCCAGGTGTGCTGCCTACTAGAGCCATAGGCTGTGGAAGGAAGTTAGGGTAGTAAATTGCTTCCATCTCAGTGTTTATTCCATGTGTGGGATAAGTCCAGTGCCTTCACAAAACAAATGTGGCAGATGTGTCTCCCACAGCTGCTCTCCAGAACAAAACACAGCAGCTTTCTCTTTATTTTCTGTTTTCAGGTTGTACTTTATCTCATAAGAGTGAAACCATCATTAAGAACAAATAGTCTTAAACTGCAAATCCAACTATTCTCCACAGCACAATGAGCTGTTAAAGGTCAGACTGGCTCTTTACAGCTTGGGCCCAATTATGCATTACAAACAAGCAAGAGGATAACGTGCTTTTATCCTGAGTAAGGTACCAGTTAGATCAAGATCATAGCAGAGAGCTGTGACAGCTTTGAAGGGCTGCCTGTAAGTCATCTGCTGCTGGAGGTGACTCAGAGAGTGTGTCCCCGGAGAAGGCTCAAGTTGCAGTTTAAAGCAGTGATTTTCAACACTAAACAGGAGATACGTGACAGATCAGAGTCCAAACCAAGCTCTGCCTTTATATTGGGCTCTGCTGGCAGCTGATGTGGGGAAGGGGAGATTCAGGGTGGTGGGGAGGAGAAGGTGAAGTGATGAAATGCTCTGTGTGATCGGTTGGGAGTGAAAAATGATAAAAACCTCTTTTTTTCTTTTTCCCCGAGGTCTGTTCTTGTCTTGCTCTGTGGCCTCAGGCAGGTTAGTTGTACATCTCTCCATACAAATCCTGCAAGAGTGCAGGGTGTAATGCCCCTGATTTTTCTCAACTGCTGTAGCAACATGCTTTCTAACAACACAGGGAGGAAAAGTAACAGCACTGTTGTTACAGGTTCCCCTGAAACCACCTTTTTGTTCCCATCCTGCAGAAGGACCCCCCTTGCCTTAGGCACCTCCTTTCAGAGCTGATGTACCTGCCAAGCAGGAGTTGCACAGAATAAAACTGATTCCTTTGGCTTGAGGTGCATCAAAAAACCACTTTGCACTCAAAAGCAGCCACAAATCTGGCAGGAGCATGAGGCCACCACCAAAACTGGGTGTTACACGATACCTTATTCCACTTGGGAAGAGCTGGCTGTTTCTATGGCTACTGCTGCCTTTCTCTCCAACACACCAACCATTGGTTCTGATGAGATCATATTGTATTATAGAAAAAAAAAAATCACTCACATACTGCTTTACACTGCAGCATTTGTTGAGCTACTATATATCTGACTTCCTATAATAAAGACATTTTCCATTTAATGTATTCTTGTAAACGGGTAGGATTTCCCTCATCTCTGATTTATAAATGCATCCATTTTGGCCTCGAAAATCCTGGTTCTGGTTTCCATGACAACAGGCTTGATTTTTGAGGCTATTTCTTCCCCTTACTTCATCTTGGGTGGGAAGAGTTTCTGTCCCCTTCCAGTAGCAGTGCAATGGGCAAGCAAAATGGTTGCCTTGAAGGAGAATGAGCAGACCTGAAAGCAGAAACTTCAGCCAGCTTTTTTAAACACAGGTGAGAAATGCATGAGAAGAATGGCACCACAAACCTAGCACAGGCTTGAGTCAGATTTTTTGTACACAGAAAGTCAAATGCACATATAATCCCAGGATATTTTAGTCATGTACCCCCCTGTCAGGTATTTAACAAACTGATCTGGTAGCCCTGAATAGCACTGTGTTGGCACATGACAAAATAATCAGAGGATCTCGTCAGTCTGTTCATATTGTAACCTTGTAGATTAATTAGTACTGAATGCACTTTATTATTTGAAATACACTCTCACTGTCTCTATTTTTTCCCTCAGTACATCCCATCTACAGTACTGGACTGCCAGGACTGTCTCTATCATAGATCATTCACAGCTAAACCATATTCTTTCAATGTGGAACAGTGCATTTGAGACTCTGAGTACTAAAGGCACCATAAATAATCCATAACTGCTTTGCAAGGATCTTTCTAGTGGGTTTTTTCACTTTTAACATTTCCAGGAAAAATGAAGATAGACAGCTGCTGGTACTCCATGGCTGAAGTGGTTTAGCAATTGCTGTTCTAAAATGATAAAAAGGTGGTTTTTGCAAACTCCTCAGAAAATCCCTGGAGAGGGCCTTTGTTCCTTTTTCCTGCAGAGAAGAAACACAACTTACCTACATCCTTCTGGGTAATAAGTACCTTCAAGTGTGCCATCCACTAAAGGTGCAGATGAAACGTCTCTCTTTGGTTTGTCATAGAGTTTTTCTTACTTTCTGTGAGTGAAAGATATTATGGAACCACAGTGTCTAAGGTATCATTGCATTATGGCATTATAATCTCATTTGCATTTGAGCTGGGAGCAGCCTGATAAAGCTGTTCCTTAAACTAGTACAGGATTGCTCCCAGTGTTTAATCTGAATGCTGGAGCTACCAGCCCATCTTTTTGGAGCAGGTGTAGGTCAGGTATTTTGCACTAAGACAGAAGGCAGGAGTACCTCATTTAGGCATGTTTTATCCACACTGTTGTAACCTGCCAGTAATTTACATTAGAGGCTGGCCTGTGACCCCCAAACAAAGCACAGTCCCCACCTGGGCAGCCCCTGACACATCTCAGGGTAGAATGAGATTATCACTGAAAGCCAAGCAGAGTTCAGAGTGAATCAATATCAGGCACAACACAAAAGTGATTCAGTGATTGCCTTAAATAACCACAGGTTTTCCCTTCTGTCATGACTAAACCATCCTGCCCTAACAGCCAGTCCCTTGGGGACAATGAAGTCACAGCAGCACAATTTCAGCTGTGCAGCCAACTAGAGACAATATGAGCACCCTTGTCTTCTCTGCCCTACCATGGCATGGAGGGGATTAAAAAGTGAGTCATTGGCTGGAAAAAGTACTGATCCTGTGGCAGTAGGATGAGTCTTAAAAAAGCTCTTGCATTCTGTAAAGGTTAATTGTAAGAGTGGTGAAGCAGGAAGACACAACTGAAAACAGTGAAACCTATGCATTGTGTGCTGTTAACTTCTCAGATATTAACGTTTCCTTCTCTAAAATGCTCTCACACTTAAAACACTTCAGTGGATTTATAACCCAGGACAATGAAAAAAAAAATACAATTTTTACTTGTTTGGGTTTGTCCTCATTTCATGTGATATTGTACCACACAAGAGTATTGTGTTGAAATCCTAAATGTTGTTTGTTGTACTGCCTGAAAGTTCCTCCAAATAGTTAATTGATTCTTGCTTTTCATGTAGCCCAGAGCAAGTTTAGAGGAAATAAATGTAACATGAGTTAGTCATCCTTAAATAATCTCAAAGCAGGGAGCCCTACATTAACAGCAGGCTGATAATAAGCTGTGTAGTGCTATCTCCAGCAAAGCTTTGCCCATGACTTCGAATAAATTTACGAGCTGTCATTTATTTGTTTGTTTGCTTTTTCTCAGCAGGAGAATTTTCTGTCTGCTTGCTGAAGTATCAATTATTCTTGTAAAATTGAATACTACTGTCTTAGGATTATGCACATCGAGGCTAACATAACGTGAGACATGATGAAAATTAATAAGACACCAACTCTGTTAAGACATCTGTGCTAGGTACTTTTTTCGTACTAGAGATAAATCTTATGTTAGAGGAACAGCAAAGAGAGGGGTTACAAAGAACCAGCAGACTTGATCTAGCCCTGTAAGTTTTTGTTTTTGCAGGCTTCTGCTGTCAGACCATCTGCAGCTGCTGCTGGCCAGGCATTGATCTGACCTCTGAGGGACAGAAATCCATTCTGTTCCAGGGCTGATCATTCAAGTCTTTTTATTCTAGTGTTTAAATTGGATTTTACTCAATTTTATTTAAATCCACTATATCAACACTTAATGAAGAGAAGCCCTCCCACTCTGCTCTGTGGCATCCCATTGTATACCACCATTTTAGTCTTTTTTGTGTCTTATACATATTCATTTCCCTTAATCTTTCATGCTAATGTGTGTTTCCCTTTCCCATTCTTTTTCTCTGCTCGATTATCATTAAATGCCCGGATTAGATTTAAATGTTAGAAAAGCCCTGAGAAATGCCACAGAAATGCTACATACTGGAGGAGAACACAATAGTTTATGTTTAAAAAGCCCTGAGCACGGTAATATCTGCTTTCCAGGCTGGGGGGGCTGTTCTGGCCACCCCTCAGAACAAAACAGATCCCTTGAGAGAAATAGATTTCTGTTGCTGATGGTGTTTTGATTTTGAGCTTTGATACTGAAATTGGAGTTTCAGAAATGAATCCTGTCTTCTCTCTAGTTCATCTCTGCCCTGACATGATAATGGGTCATTGGAACAATCAGCTGGCTTCATTAATTATTAATCCTAACACATGGCAAAAGCAATCTGGAGATTCACTGGATGTGTGGGGGTCTGTTGATGGAAACGTAAGGGGGGCAATTAACAGTCTGAAAAAGCCAAAGAGGAGGGGGAATCAGAAAGCTTAGGTATAGCTGGAAGAATAAGAAAATACTTTATTTTGCAGTCAGATGCATATCTTAAGTTACATTAAAGTGAAAATTCCTACAACAGGGCATGAAGTTCACATGAGGATTGGGTTACTTGGCTGAACTGTGGTCCATTAAAATATGCATTTAGAGACCTTTACAAGAATTCTGATACTTACTGAGTGCATAGAAAAAGCTGTTCACTCTTAGGGAACTGGATACCCAGACAAACAAGAATATAACTCTCAAAACAAGAATATAACTCTCATCCATGTATTTTAGTAGCTTTATTGTGTATTCACACTGAGGGGAGAAAACAGAAATCTTGAGACCATGGAATAAGAGCATAACATGACTGCTGTGTGAAGGGGACTTTTTATCTACACAACCTGGGCAGCCTAATGGACAATGAGACTTATTGCCACTGTAGAAAGGGAACTGTATGGATTTGCCCCAAAGGGTCACACAACAGGAGGGTTATTCCTGTGGTCTCTCTCTCTGTTTGCTGCACAGACACTGCACCACAACAGGAGCTCATGCTCTGGGGTTTCAAAATGGCTGTAAAAATCAAGGGCAGAAGGAGCTCTCCGTACATTTTCTGTCTCCCTAAAGCAAAAGACTGCACAGATGAGGTTTGTGCACAATAGCATCTTATTTGAATATCTTAAAGAACAGAAGGAGAGAGTGGTGTGTTCCAAACCCCCACCCTGGTCTGTGACGCATTGCCAAGGTCTGCTGGTCTCCTGGATGTTGTCTGGATTCAGCTTCCAGGTGAGCTTTCCCTCCCCATGGCTCCAGTGACATCAGAGACACCTGTGACAGCTCCAGATAGGCCATCCCAGTTTTTCCAGCAGTATCCAACTCCAGTGGCAGTGGAAGACAAGCCTGGAAAGGTGAACAACCATCCCTGAGCCCAAACTGCTGAGGAGGGTTGGCTTTCTCTTGCTTAGGCTGCCACAGCTCACGCAATGCCACAGATTGATGGAGCTCCAGACTGTCTAATGGAGTTTTTTCCAAAGAGTAAAATATGAACCAAGTCAATTGATTGCATTTTCATTTCTTAAGGGAGGTGCAGCCCACACATCCCATTGTGTCTGAGCACAAAGACAGTCTGCTGAAGCAACCCTGTGTTATCTCACGGGTGCTTTGTGCTGCATCTTGTAAAAGGAAATGGAAATTCTTGCTCAGAAGACCTACCTGACAAAGAAATAAATTCTTGTAAATTCAGTGTCCCAAACTGAGGAAATTACAGTAGCTGCTGCTGCAAAATACTGTGATAAACCCCCATCCATCTGGAATGTTTCCATAATCCACTACAGATTGCCAATTAGTTGCATACTTACTTCTGTGTAATAAGGACACATAATAGGCTGTATCAGGATAAGTCCCCCAGAGGCAGTGGAAATACATCACAATATTCCTAAATAGCATATTTTTATTTAAGCAATGCCTGCAAGCTTCTGTCTGGTACTAGAAACCTATTGTGTGAGGGACTGTACATGTAATGAAAGGCCAGATTTACAGCACACACTCCTATTAAGTGAAGCACTTAATTGCTTACTTCAAGTACCAGTTTAAATAAAGTGATCTCATCTATTTTCTAATTAAATGTTGGAAATTACAGTGTGGCTGGTTGGAACACAAGGTTTTTAAATCCTCTTCTAGAGCAGGAAGAACTGTAAATAGTTTCTTATGCTGTTAAGATTAAAATGAGACTGGTCTCACAGAAAGATCCTTTGAACAATGCTGCGTGAAATAATTAGGATTTTGCACATATAAATAAATCACAGATTTTTTGCTAGCTTATGGACAAGCTTTCATTGACAGTTTGGATTTAGACTAAAATTCCCTTTAATTAAACCAAATAATGGGAAGACATAGTTTTTAGAAACACACATATTTCATTTTATTCAGACTAATCAAGTTTTTCCATGCTCTACTGAACATAATGTTCATGATGACCTTTCTCTGCTTACAGTAGTTTTAATATTTGACTGCAGTGTTTCTGGGAAGCAACTCAGTAAACAGTAATTGTTGTCCAGAGGATAAAAAAGGGGAAAATCTGTGTGTTTTGAAATCAAGTCAGATTGTCACAGAATTTTTAGATCTAAGGAAGTGATGAATCTTTATTTTATTGCATTTACTGCTACAATTAGTTGTCCCTGCATGTCTGTAACAGGTACAAGAGAGTTGTGCACTTCTTCAGTTTAAAATTTTCCTGAACATTTTGTGTTTGTCCTGTATAAGTGGAACATTTCAGTACCCAAAGCCACACTACTGGATGTAACTCTGTACCTCCATGTGAAAGTCTCTCCTGGAGTACCAGAGGCAACAGAGTCTTCATTTTAACTTGGATTTCTCTGAGAACAGTTTGGGATTGCTCTAGGATGCCTGGAAGGGCTCCCATTGAATGCCTCAGCCTGTGACTATAACCTGTCTCGAAAACAACTGATTGTTTTCATGTTGTTGGGTTTTAGGGTGTTGCTCCTATGCGTGTTTTTCAGACAGTGGAAAGCTGAGCACTTAGAGCAGCTTGCTGCTATCAAAGAGAACCATTTTTCTTTGCCATTTCCTTCTCCTGAGGTTGCCACAGGACTGATGAAGCAAAAATTCTGTCATGAACCACCACGTGTAAGACAAGGCAGAGTGAGGCTGGACCCCCCTGCTTCTCCTACATTATACATCCCAAACTCAGGGTAATTTCAGAGAATTTCACACTAAAAATAGTGTCCCCATGACCTAGGACCTCTGGGTCTTCCTAGGAACAGGCACCACATAAATTAATAATCCAGCTCCACCTTCACTTTTGTGCTATAGATTAAGCTGAGCTTAATTCCCAGGAGTGCCAAGCATCCATTTGACAGTAACAACAAGGGAAATGTTATTTATTACCCCTGGAAGCACTTGTGTCCATGGGAGACTCAGCTTCCATTTACCCTCTAACAAGCCCATGTGCAATTTAGAACAATTTAGCTTTTTTATGTTTAAAGGGAGAAGTCACTTCAATAGATTATAAATAGATGGGTGGGTTTTCTTCTCTCTTAAATGCAAATTTGGGGTTTTTTATTCTGCTGTTCTCAGATGGTTTTTTATACTATCAAACTAGAGAATCTGATTTCTGTAATCCAATCAAAGATTTTAATAATGAGAGCAGTAGTTATGAAGCAAATAGAAAACTTCCACTGTCTCTTTTCTGTCCTGATGAGACTCTTCCCTTTTAACTGTCTCTGAAATCCATCTGGGAAGTCTCTGCATCACTTGCAGACACTTGTCTGCTTTGATAGTAGGTTGTGGAAATGCTGATTAGAACCATTTGATCTGGATTGGTATTAAAGTGTCTATAAGAACTCACTCCCACAGTGCAAGATAAAACTATTGGTTCCTCCCACGTAACAGATCTCAGGAAGTTTCTTACACCTTCAAATACAAGGGGAAAGCTTCAGGAATCTAAAATCTTCTGAATTTGACGACAGAATTCCATCACAATTTCTCTTCTATAGAGACAACTTATTCCTCATTAGTTTTCTTTTTTAATTAACAAAAAAGCCACTTCTGAATATAAGACTGAATTGTCCTCCAGCTTTAAGACATCTTTTCACTACAAATGACTAACTACCAACACCCTTCTCATGTCCAGCTGCAAAGTATTTTAACATCTGATTATCATAAGAACACCTAAAATAACAAATTAACTCCTACTGGCAGATAGGAAATAAAAAAACATGCTGCCCAGTTGGCATGTGTCTGTAAAATAAATATACTCCTTTAAAGTGCATATCTACACCCTCCTGCAGGCCATTATAGCTGGGTATGTTTATGCATCAGACAGATATAACTTTCTTTTTTCTTTGTTGTGTTCGTGGATTAATTTCAGATACACCAAATCCTCAGCCATATGAATTCTTTGAGTTGCATTGAAGTCCTGAACATTTATACCACCCATATAGTTATGGGCCTGTGTTCTGCCAGTTATGTTTGGCTTTCTCATGTACGTTTGCTGAAATATGTTGTTCTGAAGGAACTGTTCTGTTTTGATGCCCCAGCTGAGCAATAACAAGAGCTGACAAACCTTTGTGTGTGTGTGTGTGTGCAGATCTGTTATGTGTTTAACAAACAGCATTCTTCTCCCCCCACCTCCACAAACACACTCTTGTAAATCTGAATCAAAGCCCATTCGGGACATTTGATTTTAAGTGGTTTCATCTTACTGTAATTACCAAGTCATGTGAGGAGTAGTGAAACAATTGTGTGCACAACAATGGAGATGAAATAAAGATAGCCTCTAATTAATTCCAGCTAGGTTATAATTAATTTTCACTGAGTTGCTCAGGACAATATACTTAAGTCTCACAGGCTTCTCTAAAGAGGGCTGATCACCAGCTGCTGCTCTTTGATTTTCAAAGCAGATGGGGCTATTTCCAGCTATTGCTTAAAAGGAAATGATGAGGATGAGGAGTGACTGATTGGCTTTGGGTGGGCTCTGGGGTAAGACTGCTGGGGGGAAATGCTCTGTCAGAAAACTCATCTCTGAGAATGTCTTTTAAAGATTTTAGAGAGGTTTTGTTATAATTTATCTTTATATTTGTAAGAGCCTCTTTTTGCTTTATTAGAAAAAAAGAGATGCCATGTCAGTAAATATTTCATCATGTGCTGTATATTAAGTCTGCTTTGGGTCACAGTGGTGTTAAAGCTGATGGAGGACACAAACACAAATGTTTCTAGACTTTGACATTTCATAGAAACAAAAGATGAAAATTATCTGTTTGGATTGTTATCCTAGTTCTGTCTGTCAATGTAGAATTGTTCCCTACTTCACTATATAAGAAGTTTTGGTGAATAACGTTAAAATTAATTAATCTGAGAAATTCTGCCACTTCCTTTGTTTGCTGACAAACTACGAAATTCTCAGATGGATTTGTTGTCAGAAATTACTCATAAATTTCTGGAATGAATAAATCCCCATTTGCTGGTAGACTGTGCTCATTAGGAGACATGGATGTATAAACTACCAGCGTGGCAGTTCCTCAAACACCGCAGTATTTAGGGTTCTTGACTGGGTAACTTGTAGAGCTACCTAATGCCTGGCATGTGCTTAGTTCTGCATTTATAAGTGAAAATCCAGGTTGGAAATTAACTTTGATGATCTCTGGTAGAACATTTGAGTAAACAGAGAGCAGATAAGTTCAGAGATAAAATTTTCCAAGCTAAGAACCACCACCTGCATTGTTAGTGGGGAGAGAAAAGTCAAGGTGTTTTCCCCATTACGTGATTCACTAGAAGAAAGTAAGAAGTTTGGTGATTTAAATGTTAAATGCTTTTAACAGTTAAATACTTTTTCCAGGAATTTCATGTTCAATCTACATTTTTCCTGTGTTAAATTTTCTGCTCCTATCATTTTGTTCTGCTGCCTTTTCATTGCTGTAGCATACACACCACCTACTAAAACTATGTGCTTTAGAAGGTGAAATTCCCACTGAAAACAATGCTTAAAAGCTTATATGAAAGACCTGTTAACATGTGAGAAGTTGCCAAAGAAGTTGAGCAATTGTCTCATACTGGGGTTTTGAAACTGGCACTCACCAGTATAATCTTTGTGCTGTGCATGGCTCCAGTCCAACTCAGTTCCTGTGTCTTGTTTAGTCTGAGGGAGACAATCCACTGTTCTATTTTTGGGAAAGCATCAGTGTAGTGTGTGGAAACACAGCCTCCATTATCTCTGTGTTACCTTGAACGTGGCTAGTTGAATTTTAGTGCTCTTTTTTGTCTCTTCATTCAGATGTCCATTTCCTTGTTTACAGCTAATTTTCTGAAGCCAGTAAGATCATTACAATACTTTAACCTGCCTTTTCCATAATAGAGCCCACAAAGTTTCACCCAGTAACTCTTTCAGTGAGCCCAAAAATCATGTTTCAATTGTAAACTCCCTCTCCCCCCTCCCCCCCCTTTAACACAGGTGTCTTTAAACTCTTTGGTTTTCCCAAGTAGACAATGTATTTTAATGTTTATGGGCATGTAAAGGTGGAGCTTGTCACTGCCTGTGTGGCTTCACTTGCTCATATCATTTTATAGGGCAGAGTTCTACCTAAGAGACATGTCCCACCTATTTTATAAAGCTGTTATAATCTGGATGAATATATGTCTATTTTGAAATAAATTAAGACTGTAATTAGGGCTTTTCTCCCCTTAGTTTTCTCTCTTGAGCAAGTTGTGCTTCCCATGCTTCCAGTTTTAGGCCCTGTAAAGCCCTGCCCAGGCAGCTTCCCTGCTCTCTACCAATTTCCAGCCTACCTGGACAACAGGAACACATTGTCTTAGGAGACACCAACACACTGAAACACTGGAGTCATGGTTTTCACCCTAACACCTGTTCCATCTAGAATGAGTGAGGAATTCAGGTTTTTATTTCAAAAAGGGAGCTTATAAAGTGACTCGCACATTTGTTCCGTTTCTTCAAAGGATTCTTCCATGCTGGAAAAATCTCCTGTGGAAAATCCAAGAGACAATTCAAGAAAGATCTACAGTTTTGAGAGCGTTGCATTGCTTTCTTCTGGCTTATTCAGGTATGTGGTTCAATTAGCCCTAATTCCTTATCATCTACTCTTGGACTGCGTGACAGGAGCAGAAATCCCTCTCCATCTACTAACAAATGGGCAGACATTGCCCATGACTCATTACTGCACAGGCATAGGAGGTCTGTCCTTTTCCAAGGTTTCTAAGATATTTCCTCATTAAACTCTCTAGGGGAAAAAAGTGGAAATTAAAAAAAAAAAAAATCAAAACCACACATGGAACTCTCTAAAATGCTTACCTGACAGTTTTCAGGACTGACACACAGCTTGAACGTGAGGCTGGGATATAAAAATATCCTTTAAGGGGCTTTTTATATGTATGTATGTTGAGATGTTCTCAATGTTGCTATGTGGAGAAAGAATAGCTGCATGTGCTTGTTCTGGTTCAAGATATTCTGTAACTCTGAAATGTGGGTTCTCAAGTTGAATCCTTCTGAGGGCACAACTGCTTTCCAGAACTGCCCATCATCACTACTAGTACCTAATTCTGCCTAAGGCACAGTGATGGATTTTATTACTTGAATTACTTTATTCAGTGGTAATGCTGGGTTACTGCATTCTTCTAGTTTCTCCTTTCAAGTTTTACTTGTTCCTGCTCTTGTCCTGCCCTCAGTTTTATCAAATGAATTTATTATAGAGGAAAGTGATCAGGGAACTGATTCAGCTTAAAAATCACCTGATTTTAAAGCCAGATCAGGCTCCTGACAGGTTCACATTGTGGCCTCCTGAGCACCTATGAGGAAGAAGAGAATTGTCACCATAAGCTGGTGACATGGTGTGAAGTGGTTTAGCCACAGAAATCCAGTCTGTCACAAATAGAATCATGTTTGTGACATTGGGTCCCTGTTCTGGACAGGGGAAAAATACTGCAGCTTTTCTGACACTGTTCCCCTGTGCCCAAGAGGCCAGTCACTCACAAAAGGGAAGCACAACCCTGAGATCAGCCTAGGAAGGGTTGTTTGGTAGGAAGGTGCAGTTCTAAGGAAGCAACCTCTGTGAGGAGAGCACGTGTAAACTCTGTCCACCCAACTTATTTCCCTCTGGCTTCCTGCTCTTTTGGGCTGTGACCTGATTTGTAACAATGCCAGATGCTTGTGGTGCTGCAAGTGGGGACTGGGAGCATCTTTTCTCAGGAATGGATCATGTGAATTTATTGTGGGATGACTTTTCCTTTACATATGGTAAGGGACTGTCAGTCTGGACTGTTGTACTGGGATGCTCATTGAGTCAGGGCTCGGTGAATTATGGATCCAACTTGGGATTTCTTTGGTACTGCTCACACAGACTTGGTCCCTCAAAGGAAGTACTGTCTTGAAAGGTCATAAATCCCTGTGTCCTAAACCCTGTGGGGAGGGATCCAGCAGATTTCACTGTTAATCTGGTCTCCATCATAAAATGCACGGATTCAAATGTGGGAATGGCTTGTTCTAGGATAGTTATGAGTCCCCTCCATCACCTGACTACCTACCATGCTTCTGCCTCAGGAGTTCCCTCAAACTCTGCCTTTGGTCAAAAGGATTCTTAGGGGAGTAGTAATAATCAGAAATAATAATGCTTTAACTCCTAATCCTGCAAAGATCAATTTTCAGGACTTGGGCCATAATCCTCCAAGGTGATCTTAGTGTGGATAATTGAGAGAAGATGATTAGTCTTCTGACTTCTCCTTTTGGGTGTGTGTGGTGTTTAAGGGGAAACTTAAGGAATGTTGAAGGGAACAAGTTCTCTTGAAATGTAGCCAGCTAGGAGCAGAGTAGTGCAACTGGGCAATTGAATCAGATCTCTAATATTTGCTTAAGTCTTTTTTCCCCACCCTTTTTTTGTTTCTGGACATTTGATTAATAAATTTAGCAAGACAATTTAGCTGCAGAAATGGCCTGAAATTAGGTGATTCTTCTACAGTGAAAGTCTTGACCAACTTGCAATTTTACCATGTTTTCCTGGTGTACTGCTGAGATCTGCAGAATGGATTTTTATCTTTTCCCTGTGAGTAATTTTTCACACAGCTTCCACTTAGCCCTGAAAAGGAACTTATCCTGTTCTTGAGAGAAAAATGCAGAAAGGAGAACTAGACAGCCCACACCCTGTTTCCTCACACCTCCTGTTCATGCTTACTCTGCTCTTTGCAATCAGTGTCTCAATGTTGGTTAGTTCCCTCTTGGACACAGAAAATTATATCAGGATGGTGTTTCAAGTTGCAGACACTGAAACTAAAAACCTTTTTATAGTGTCTCAGTTGTGCCTCCTTTGTCCACTTGAAACAGGTTTTTCAAATATAAGAAGCTTACTTAACCCAGGGTTTAAAGCTATTTTTATCCAACATGAAATGTGCATGGAGAAAAGGCATCTAGAGATAGAGGACAGCACTATTTGTTTTTCCTCAAGGTCTCCTTTATGCTTGGAAAAGATATAACTATTTTCTAGAAAACTTAAATAACATCCAGATATCCTGTATACTCACACTGTTTGGGTCAACACTTTGAGGGCCAAAGCAGCAGATTAATTTGCAAAATCCCACTGCTGCAGTCAGTTGAAATCAACTGTAATGTCATTGCTTTGGGTGTTCCTGATTTCTACTGGGGTTCTGCATCTTTGTCTCTGAGATCTTATTGAGTCCTACCAAATACAAGTGGAAATTTCTCCTTCCCAGATCACTGCTCCTGCACTCTTTGTAATAGTAACTAAAGGCCCTTCTGTGTTCACCTCACATCAGCTGCTAAAATTGCTTCTATTGTAACAATATATCGAAGGGTATGAGCTCTTTGAAACACAGCTCCATAGTACAGCTTGGGGGGTAGCACATCCCTCTGTGCTGCCATTCCCCAACATTTACTGGAAGTGCTTGTGTAGGTGCCAACTTGAGTCAGGGTGAGATTACAGAATTTAGAATACTGGTGCAAAGATGGCTGATTAATAGAATTTTGCACCCTTTACAAGAGCAGCCACGTCGCTGTTATCAGACAGTTTCACTCCACCTTAAATGGAGAAGCATCTCTGTTGCCTTTGTGAGCTTTTAATCGCTCCAATTACCCTGCTTTTCCCATCCTGACAGCTGGCAGGCACAGGAGTCCCTCGTTAAGGCTCGCAGGAGAGGTGGATTTTTTTTTTTTCCTTCAGTCAATGAATGACCACAGCGCCAAGCACAGCCCCAAGAACACCCAGCAAATTGCTCAGCTGGAGTTTGCTGACTTTGGGTTCTACATTAAACATCTGCTGTGCATTCTTATGTGCACAGTAACTCCCCTCCCAGAAGAGGCAGCAACACTTAATCCAGGGGGTTATTAAAAAAAACAAACACTATGACCAGAGTTAACTTTAAACAAGAGCTTAGTTAAAAAAGCTGTGCTTGTTGTAGCTGGACTTCTAGTAACACAGGCTATTGGCTTTTGAATCAAAAGTGGGTAAACTGTGGTACCAGAGTAAGAATGAAAGTATATAGAAGAAAAACCTACTCTGCAATCCACATAAAGGATTGGCATTGCCTCAAGTGTAAGGAGAAGTCCTGGTACTCAGCTTTGCTCTCTTGCAGCTTCTCCTGAATGGCCCCGCTGTGATGACTTCTCAGGCAAGATTACTGTGGGGGTTTTGGCTACTGGAGGTGAACTCTTTCCCCTTCCTCACATCAGGAAATGTTCTGTGCTTGATGAACAAAGAGACAAAATCCAGTCCTGGCTGCACGGAGTTTTCACAGCAGTCACAGTTTGCCTCTTCAACACTTAAATCCCAAAAGTAGGTCCTGTTGCTCTTACCCAAATTAAGCACCAAAGCCTGATTTCACCCTCTGTGAGGCCTGTCATGGCTCGTGATGGGTCAAAGATTTAGTAACTTGCCAAAGGCCAGAGAGGGAGTTGGGAATGTGTTTTTTTCTTAGCAGCAATGCCAGCTTGTGCATCTCTCTAGTTGTTCATCCAGTGTCCTGAACTCTGGAACTGGTTAGGCTGGAAAATTACACTTTAAAGAAAATTTGGTGAGTTGAATTTCGTCTGGTTGGGTTTCTTTATCCAATAGATCCTGCTCCTTTCCTTCACTTGGCTCCTCCAAAGTCAGATAATTCTGGCACAATGAAAGAGATGGTTCTAGATCATTCTTAGTAGCTGGTTCTTGTTACCCAATATCTTACCAATACTGCAATGTCACTAAATTCCCAAGTGTTCTTCAGAATGTGTTTTCTGGAAAACCTCTCCAAATAGCACTGAGTTGAGAACCCCCACAGCCTGAATTGGATACGAACACCCCCTATTTGAGAAGACACAATTCAATACATTTGCCACTCTGGCCCATTATCAGAAACCAGTTTATGCCCCCAAACCAGCTATATTGCAAAGTTTTCCAATGGTTTAATATACAGCTGCTTCTCTTCTGTGCTGAGCTGGAACTGCAGCTGCTGATGCCTTCTCTAGTGATCAGAAAGGCTTGTGGAAGTGTTGGCTTCAGCTCCCATACAAACAGCAATGAAACCAGGAGCCAAAAAATGTGAGCAAAACACAAATAACCCGGAGAGAGGTGTGTCATGGGTGTGGTTTTACACCCTCCTCCTGTGCCCTCCTTCTCCCTGCTGTAAAAGTTTGTTTGAAAGCTGCAGAATAAAAGTTGCTATGGGATCTCTTTTCTTTTATACCAGTGCAGAGCTCCAGCTTCCTTGTGTATATCAGTTCAGAGAAACTGCCTGCAGGATTATATGTCCTGGGAGCTCAAGCTCCCCTTTGGAACTCCAAGTGTGCTTCAGTGAGCAAATGGGTGCAGGTTGTTCTCAGCACCTTGCAGAAATAATTTTGGTGTGTTGTGGGCTAGGAGGGGTCAATTTAGTGTTATTGCCCCTCAATCTAAAATTCAGTCCTGCTGTCCAAAGGTAACTTCAAATTTTCATTGCTTTCACAGTGGGAGGATCTAGGTCCAGGTTTGCTGTGCCATCTGACTCCTCAGCCAGACCCTGAACATCTGCTCTAAAGGCCCAGCTTTACTGACTGGCTGTGCCCAGCAACCCCTGTCCCTCTCCAAAGTCAGAAGGTGGCTTAGCCTGGGGAACCGGCTTTGAAATGAGAATTTGTGTTTAAAGGCACATTTTGTTTGTGCTAACTAGCTGTACCAACCCTCCCCCAAAGATTGTGTTGCAGGCAGGTGGAGGTGCCCAGGCAGCTCCAGCAGAGCTGCTCTGGGTGTGGGCAGACCCAGGGAGGGCACAAACACTGCCCACTTGTGCATGGCTTCAGAGCTACCTTTGTTCAGACAGGCTCAGGATTGCTATGGCAACCCCAATCACAAACTGGAGAGGATTCACGCTAAAACCCAAAAAGGCTCAAGCTTTAAGGGCTTTTCTCCCCTTCTCTCCCTCTTTCTTATTTTCACCATCACAGAAATCACTTCTGAGCAGATGGGCCTATAGCAGCTTTATCATGGACCTTTTGTGTACTGGGAGCCCTTTGTTCCCTGGTTTCTGAGCCTGAGCAAATGCAGCTGCTCTGGGAGTCAGTGGGAATATCGGGTGTCTGTGTTCCAGTGACTCAGATCAGCAGGATCCTTGCAATGAAACCACCCAGTCCAGTGGCTCTTTTCAGCTCCAGAACACCTCTGTGGGGTGAGGTCTGAAACTGCTGCTCATGCACTGCTTTGTTTGGAGAGACTGTCCCTTACTACAGCCAGAAAAGCTCTGGTGTGTTTTCTGTGTGCCAGAATTTTAGGGCCCTGGGAGATGAGCTCTGTAAAATCTTAGAGGAGTAGTGTAGGACATTATTGACTCATCTGTTCCTTACACTCTCCTCTGAAATGTTACAAACTTGATCACAGAAGTAAGTGCTGATTATTTACATGCACTCCTCTAGCTCAGCTTAGAAGAGCTCAGGGAGCTTCCATGGATGGGAATTTATTTGGCTGCCTCTTGGATTGGGATGGTTTTGTCCCTCCAGCTGCTTGCTTGGTCCTGTCTTAGATATCTGTTTACAGTGGTATAATTGGACCTTGAATTTCTCTATCCTTATTCTATTTATCCACATAACACATTTAAACAAAGCTCTGTCCACTGGATGATCTTTGTGACTGTTGTGGTTTGAACAGGAGATTTGGGGAATTCCAATGGAGCAGAGTAGTTCAGGGGGATCTCTCATCATGTTTTATTCTCTGTATGCTGAATGCATTTCAGAGCTGTCTTCCCCTCCCAAACTGAAATGTGAAAAGCAATTCTGTTCTACCCACTGACCTTCGTGTCCTTGCCCCCCAGTGGACAGCAGGAATTCCTACAGAGCTGATATTTTCTCTGCTTCTGAGGAAAAACTTCTTTATTTGCTCTGAGTCACACTGGATGTTCTCCATGGCTCCATGGTTACCCAGTTCACACTTCTGCTCCCTGCCTAGAATTTACCACAGGATTATCAACTGGCAGAGACTGGAGGACCTTTATAGGTAGGAACACAAGTCTCCCTGATTTATCTTGGCAGATTCTGACCATTTGCTGAAACAACTCCTCCTAAGTCCAGCTAAGATTTTACACAAATGAATATGGTGTGCACAACTTAAAGTAGCACATTTGTAATTGCACATTTTGCCTGAAAGGGGAACCAGCTGTTTGGGTGGAGGAAGTTCCTGGATCAGTTGAAATGGGAAGTAAGAGAACTGAAAAAGTCCTTTTGGTTTCAATTTTCCCTAAGAAACATATCTCAGTGAGTTCTCAGAGAAATCTGGCTTTTATTGCCTCTTAATACAGTGAAGAGAGATCTTCATTTTTTTTTATTTTATTTTATTTTCAAGCAGAAATAGCAGATCAGCATGGCCAAAAGTGGGTAGGACCAATCTGAGGAATTGCTAAATGCTAAAGGAAAGTAAAGGTGACGTGAGGGATTAAATTGTTATTGTCTGACTGAGCTTTAAAGGCAGAACATTCAGTATTTAGTCATGCAGTCTTACATGATTGTGTTTTATGAGTGTGTTTGTTGAACAGTGAGGTTGGTCCAGCAGTGCCCTTGGTGCCCACTGTGGGAAGAGCTCCTTTTGCTTTGATGCCAGGTCTGAGCAGCTGCATTCTGTCCAGTGACAGTTCTGGCAATGCATAAATTGCAGTGCCTCTGAAATGGCTGGTGCAGCAGGAAGGCTCTCCCACAGAAATAGTTCACGAGTGATTACCCCCTCTCTGGTTCAAGCAGACAACACAGCAAATGTTTGCAGAGCACAGCAATCCAGTAATCATTACAGTAGCAATCCTATTGCTCCTGAATGGAAATGCAGGAGAGAACTATATGTACAAACCCCAAAATATTTCCTGGGCATAAAGCCAAAGTGGAATAATTTAACCGCATCAAAGTGTTTTGTGCTTGGGGGGGTCTTTTTTTTTTTTCGTGCTAGCACATGAAAATCAACATGTTCTCAAGGAAAGCAGAGGTTTTGTAGAAACAGCCTTTTGTAGTGGCAGAATGGTGTGATTTTTTTTCATTGAATTTTGACCCGTTTTTCTAAGACAGACTGTTCAATACTCAGGGGCACATGCAAATTAGGGGCAAAAGTCTAATTTGCACATGCATTTGCCATGATTGTAAGAACAGAATTAAACTGATTTGATACTAGGGGATTAATAATACTCCATGTCTGAGCAGAAGGGGAGTGCAAGGGGGTGGGAGGTGGTTCTAATTTCATGATTCCTGGCAATGTCAACCCTGGCATATATATAATTAACCTACTTGATTAGCACCACAGAATAAAAATATGAATGGGGGAGCTATTCTACTCTGCCAGCCCGAAGCTGAGGAGCTGGAAGGCGCTGAGGGGTGGGCAGAGAAGCCTTGCAGATAGAACAGTTTGTAATGATTTTGCTAGCTGGGGACTCAGCATGACTTCCCCTTCCCTTGTTTGTGGCAGAGCTCCAGTCACGGCCTCCTTCCTGAACTGAAGTCGTGGTCTCTCTCCAGAACCTTGTACAGTCCTGTCCTCATTGCTCCTGTTAAAAGGCCTGGAGAAATGACTGTTCTGCTTTTTACCATGCTGTGGAGTCCTGGATCTGTGCTCCCTCAGCCCTTGTGTGGAGCAGCCCTCCAGAATAAATAACTGCAACAGCTCCTGCTGAATAACACAATTCACACAGACAAAGGAGGGAGCATTATCTGCTTTTTTTTCCCCCACCCTTTGTTCACAATCAAAATAACCAAGGCAATCCATCCCTTTCCCAGAACGTGGAAGTGGGAATAAGTAGCTGTAGAATCCTACAGGGCAGATGTCTGATAACAAATCCATTCAGTTTAGCTCTCCCTCATGGAAAATAAAGGAATATAAGAACTCATTATTGCCAGTGCCCCAAGCAGAAGCTTAGCAGCTCGCAGTAGTGACAGCTCAGATTATTAGTGTATTTATAATAAAGTCTTTTAAGTCTGCCACATGGAGGGATTTGTGAGTCAGCAAATAGGTCTGCAAGGGCCAGGCCGGGCGCAGAAAGGAAAACTGTCAGGAATTACTCAACCTTCAGCATGCCCAAGTCTGCCCCTGCTTCCTTTAGCAAGAACTATTGTTCTGGGAATGAAAATTGTTATTTTTAATGTCTTTGAAAGCAGTACAGGGAAGGCAAGAAGTGGTGTTGGCTTGTGACAGGGGATAATGAAGCAGGTCAGCCTCCCTGAGCTGGCACCGGCACAGAGCGAGCTGTGCACGAGGATGTTCTACCAAATCACCTGCCAGGCAAAGGCTGCTACCCAGTTTACCCTCTTAACCTACATTTGGAAGCACACTGTGCTGTACAGATGCACATTGCAGTAGGTTTGGGGGAACTGATTGACTTTCTAATAGGTTTAGAGCTGGAGATACCAATTTAGGGCTCATAGGAAGAACAGCCCTTAATCCTGTTCAATCTGGAGGTCCCTTGCAGGGCTGAGACCACATAGAACCCAAAACACAGATATGTGTAATCAGTTTTCTAGATTTTTTTTTTAATAGAATTATTTATATAATGCAAAAGACCTTAATGATATATAATTTTTTTCGCTTAAATTTTAGGAAAAAATAAATCACATTTACTCTCATGACAAGCCAGAAAGCAACAGCTGAATGCCAGGGCATAAAGGCAAGATTCTAAAGAAAAGGATGCACAACTCTTACCAAAAGTTGGTTGGAATGAAACACTAATTCACATCAGGATCTTTCAAAGCCTTGCTAATCATGGCTCCTAATCACTTATGCTCACTGATGGTCCCATTCTGCTTTTTATAGCACTAGTAATCCAGGTAACCTGGACAAGCTCCAACTTGGATAATTATGTTCTCCTGACCTAAATTCCTCTTGGTGTTTCAAATGGATGCTATTCTTGGGCTGATATCCTAAATAAGCAATTGCTGGTTTGTGCACTCTAAAAGGCTTTCTGTGTTTCATCTGAGTTAACTGTGTCTCACTGGAAATACAGCGTGACCAAGGGACACTGTGGTAGGTTTATGAACTTAAAAATCCCTTTGTAGGGATGAAGTGGGAGAGGAATTAGCATATTTCATTTACAGTTTACAGCATCTACTGAAAAATATTTTTGCTGATATATATGAGGTGTGTTAATTAAATGGGATATTTTGGCATGCATACATGGTCTGGGGTGTGGGCATTGTAGGCATGTTAATAGGCAGTCACAGAAATTCAGCTTTTCTTGGCATTTATCACAGGCTTCAGAGAATGAATGCTCATAATTCTGCCAAACGCTCAGTAATGAGGATTTCAGCTGAGCATTTCCAGCTTGTTCTTCCCAATTCCAGCTGCTCAGCCAGTACCTGAAACACACCAGTGGTTCTTGAAAAAAGTTTCCTCCAGGAAGGCTCAGCACAGACCAATATACAGAGCACAGACCAAACTGTATGTGCAGATAAACCCTGCTGGGGCTTTTTTTTTTTTGAGGGGGAAAAGTATGTGTGTTTGGTGGTTTTGTTTTTTTTTTTTAATGAAGGCTCCAAGATGAGGCAACAGCCTGAGGAAGCTGTAAAAGGATAAAGCAGATGTAGTGGATCACCCTGGGGACTTCAGCTGAATCAACATCAGCTAAATTTACTAGACTTTCTTCCACATCTTGATTTCAGTCTGCTCTGAGTGTCAAGTACTTACCTTCACTGTTGTGTTACCCATCTGGTTTGTGATTTTATCAAAACCATTTTACTAATTTTCATCCCTCAGCTGGTGCTTGGGCCTTGCTCTCCTTCACATGCTGGGATTTGTCATGTCTTTCATATGATCCGAGCTCCTGGCACATTCCTGGACAGGATCCCTTCACCAGTCAGCCAAGCAGAGGAAAACAGTGGGACCAACATTTCAGGGATAAGCACAGGAAACAAAGAAATGCATGTAGGAAGGGATCAGAAGGGAAATCAGGGTCAAATCCACAGATTTGAAGAAGGACGGGGCAGGAAGTAGGAGAGTGACTGGAGAGGAAGAGTAAATGTGCTGCCAAAGGATGTATCAGCAGAGTATGAAAACGTGGAAAGGTGGAGTGTCAGTGGCTGAAAGAAATGAGTAGAGGATGGAGCCATGAGTAGCAAGGACAAGGCCTGGGGCTGGGAACAGGAAACAGCACAAAGCCACTGCCTGGAGGAAACGGGAGAAATTCGGGTCTCAGCAGCAGCCAGCCCTGCTGCCATTCCCTCTCCCTCCTGTCAGGGTAACAGTGAGCTGCAGCCACTCCCAGGAAAACCTTGCTGGTTTGTGTCAGGGCACAGCCACAAAGCCACTGCAGTAAAATCCATCAGTGCAGTAAAATCCATGAATTATATATGTTTGACCATGTAAGTCCTGTTCTCTGCTTGGATACAGGCACAGTTGCTGTTTTAAGCAGTCAAACAAAATTGAGATGCACAAAATGGGCCAAACAATTCCCTCATGCATTAAACATGGATGAACTTGACCTAAAATCTTTTAAAATTGCATTTACTCCTCTCTGTCACCAGTAAAAATGTGAGTTACTAATGCTGGAGCCAGCTGAGGCCACAGATTCCTTGAAATAAGGACATTATACACTCGAAACCAGTTCTGATAAGCACAAGAATGATTGCAGTCTTTAGCTTAGTATCTTGAATAAAGCACTCCTGGGATTTTGGAGAGGACTTGATGCTGCTGTGCTGTTGCTGCAGCCACTCTGGGAGTGTCTGAACTCAGAGCAGAGCTCAGTGTGGTGTTTTCCAGGGATGCTACAGGAATTAAGAAGAGATTATACAATCACTTTTAATTGGCTTCCAAAATGGTTTTGTTACTGGTTTCAGGATGTGAGTAAATTAAGCAGATTAACTGTTTTTTATTTCCTTGTGTTTCAATGGAAAGAAAAGTAGGAAACCCCCATGCAAATTAATCTGCCTTGAACTCACTGTGTTTCTTAGCATAATCATTTTTTACTCCTTTCCACTTTAGTATTTTGGGCTACTTTCATGCTTCAGTCTTGGGAAGCTTTAGAGATAGAAGATTTATGGTCTCTCAGGATTTATATTGCATAAAGCCCCTTTCTCTGTGTAAGCACAGACTTGAAACAACACAAGCAGCCTGGGACAGGCAACAGCTTTTGAGGGGAACTGAGAAAGAAGAGAGACTGTCTCTGATGGGAAGTGGATACTGAAGCAAACGACAAAAACATGGCCAAAAGCCCATGATGTTGCAGCCACTGTTGAGTGTGATATAGGGGAAAACTTTCACAGCACCATTCGCAGAACTGCAACATCATTAACTGGTTAATGATAATGATCTTTACCACAAGCACACTTTTTCTCCAGCCTTTTATCTTCGATGAGCTGGAAGATTGTCACTCTTAAACCTCACAGCACCACCCTGGAGTAGGTCACTGCCTAGGGAGAGTCAAAATCACTCAGTGTTTCCCTCAATTCACCTCACAGTAAAACTTACATTTTTAGGTGGTGAGGCTTTGTTTGTGCTGGAATGTGCTTTAGCCTCAGAAAGTTGTCTGACAATTACAGAACCGTCAGGATTTTAGACTGAAGAGTTCTTGGTCACTCTGGAGCTATCCAAGGTCATTTGCTTTGCCACCAAAAGTTAGACTCTGCCACAGAGGTTCTCAGCACGCTCTGAGATACAGGTATTTCCTGTGCAGTGCAAAAAGCAGTGAGCAAATACAGGTGGTGAGTGCCCTGTTGCACAGTAACCATAGAGACAGCACATTAAAAGAACTTATTCCCCTCTTGCCGATCTAGAAATAAAACCAACACTTTCTATTCTTTTTTTCTTCTCTTGCATATACACAAGGTGCTGAATTTCTAGTCATATCCTTGTGTTTAAGATCAATGTTTTGTGCATATTCCTCTTTGCTGCTGGAGTGCAGACTCAGTCCCACCATCTCTGGGGTTGAGCAGAGTTCAGCCTTCAGAGCTCCCCACTTTGTTCCTTAAACCCTGCTCACACAATTTCCTGTTTAGATGCAAAAAAAGGGGCTAAAGAGCTCTTGGTGCTTCCTCTTCTGGGCTCAGTGCAGTCGTTTCTTCCACAGAAGCAGCTGACAGTGTATTTCTCTGATAGGCACTTGAGCTAATTTTTCACACTCTTATCAGTTCAGATGGCTCTTTGTAAGAGCAGTTTCAAAACCTAATTTCAAGTGGCAAAAAAATAATCAGATAAAATAGGTCCTTTGAATTGTGAAAGCATTAGCTGAGCAGGGTTGGTTCAGTGTTGGAGAAGCACAAAGCCCTGCAGTTAATATCCTAGAAAAACTCTGTAAAGAAGGCACAAGAAAATCTGAATCTCAGTTTTGCAGACATTGCTGTTCCTTTGCTGTGTTCTCTGCACTTCTGTGAGGTTTAGAAAAGGGTCCTGATACTTGTTAGGTCCTTCAGCTTAAAGGTTTGTTGTTTTACTGAATACAGAGGTGGAAGCTGGGAATCTTTGCAGCTGGAGGCCCTTCAGTTGTTCATCCCTCCTTGCTCTTTGGGGGAATGGCAGTGTCACAGTGACCAGGGTTTAGAGTTGCACTGAAAGGGCACCAAGCAACCTGTGAGCAGTGAAAACCAATTCCAGCTGAGGCTTCTTTTTCTGGTTGCTTTGGCCAAAATCTTTCTGAGATGACAAGTCTGAAGAGAAGCTCTGAAAAAACCAAGATGAAGACCTTGGAGAAGAAAGCAAGTTTTTGAAATGCACAGGGAGGTCAGTACAGTTCAGGTGATGGGGGATTCATATTACAGGAGCCCTCAAAGGCATGGCTGCAAAAACTGCTGAGTGAAGGCAAGACCCCTATTCCAGAGTACATTCCTTCCCTTGAGATTGTGTCCAGGAGACAAAAGGACATCAACCAAGTGACCTTTTCACCACTTTCAGTATCCCCTCCCCAATTTTAACACCTACCCTGAATCTATTTTCTGCTCTATATTATTTAGTCGCTAATTGCACAATAATTCTTCAATTACTGTAGGCTGCAGAACAGGGAAATCCATCTGTTGGGTGCTCTGTGTTCCTTATGACTCCTCCTGACCTAAATTTGGAGAGGCTCCACCTTGCACCTCCTTTCCATTCCCTGGGGGTGTTGACTGCCAGGCACTAACAGATTAAATTGAAGTTCCAAGTGCCAGCAGTCTGCCCTAACTCCCAGCAATTAATAGTCTGGCAGAAGGGACAGATGAACCACATATGAAGCAGATCCTGAATCAGGCTGTAATTTGTAGCCCATGATATTTAAGTTGTGAAACCAGAGCTGTCTACCTACATAGGCAAGGCCAGAAACTGGTGGTGTAAAATTCCCTTTCTGCTTCAGGGAAAAGCAAGTTTTGGATCCCAGTGGATGTCTTTGGGAATAAACTGGGATTCTGAATTAGGCACTGCCCCTTCTGTCCTCAGCTGGACAGTCAGTGTGACAAGCAGTAGCCCATAATTCAGGGTCAGAAGGACCCAGCTATCTTGGTGAGGCAGGAGTGGTGTCTGGGATATTTTCTTTAAGTATTTTTACTGTGTGACTTCATGATTCTGTTGACTTTTTAAATACAGTAATAAGCACTTTTACATCTTCAAAGCACTTACAGATACTATCTCGATCTCCTCTGGAAGGAACATAAGAAATGATCAGTAAGAGATAAGTAAATTATTTAATTTTTTTAAAGAACTCAAAGCTTAAGAGAAATTTAAGACCTGATGTCAAGCTGAATCAAAGCAATGGAAATTAGCTTGGATCTATCTAAGGTTTTACTGCCAGCAGGATGGTGGGACTGGTAATAGCTGCAGAGACAACTTCTCTCCCTCCAGCCCCTTCCAATGTCACTGTGCTGGGGATAAATGTACTGGAAGGAATAAATTAGAGCTGGGACCACCCAAATCCCAGAGAAGTGCCCAGTGTGTAAATTAACATGGTACCTCTCATAAAGATCCTGCTTATTTTGCCACAGGGGAGGCCAGCTGGATGAAAATATTTCTTTTTGGATAGTAGTTGTAGGGCTATAAGAGGACTGGGGTCATAGAAAGCCAAAATCTTTGCAAGTGCCAAGTGCTGGTTTGAATGCACTCCTTTCTTTCAAGACCTTCAGCTGTTCCCTGTGTGCTGAGAAACACTTTCTGAAGAACCATTTTTTGAAGTGGTACAGCACAAGAAAAGCATTCCTCCTTCAGAGAGCACTGAATACTAATTTACTGTTGGCAGGTTGGGGGAAAAAAAAGACTCATCATGGTCCCCTTTCATGAGGATGTTTTTCCTCTGTCCTTTTTGAATTGAATAATGTGTTAAATTAGGGTTAAAGTGCTCTGTTCCCTCAGCTCTACTCTGACTTTGATGCTGTACAAGACCTTCCCAGCACTGCTTTTCTCTGGCACTGCTCAGATATGAGAATGTCCCAAAGGCACTCTGCAAGTCTCCTAATGAAGCAATGGAAAGCAGTGACAAGTGAAGGGAGCACGTAAACAGGGCAGGCATCATATCCACCCCAGTATCCCACATGTAAACAGGGCATCATATCCACCCCAGTATCCCACATGCTGGAGTGAACACTGGCACCAGTTGAAGCAGGGCTGGGTTTGTGTCTGCCTGGCCAGCACATCCCAGACTGGCTTTGAAAGCCCTGCTCTCTCACCAGCTCTTGGATACATTCTTAGTAGGTAAACTCTCAGCTGTTAAACACCTGAGCCCTGTTTGGGTGAGGAACCTCTCTGCTTTAGGTTAGAGTCCACGTGTTCTGGGTATTTTGCTTGTGTTCAGAATTCCTTAATGATAAGTTGGATTTTGAAAACAAATATAATGAGTTTCCCTCACAGCTCCTAAAGCTTTGTGCACCTGAAGTCTCCCTCTATCCTTGTGGGACAGGCCAGGGTCCTCTTGAAAGCCCCTGATGTCCTTCAGTGCCACTGCACCTGAGGCAAATAAAAGCCCCCTTGGCCATGCATTGGTGCAGAGCAGAGACCTGTCCTTCTCCCCCACAGAAATCTCCCCAAACTGCCTCAAACATTTACCTACATATTGCTTTGCCTCTGCAGACACAAGAGAAGCTTAGATTCAGGTGCAAATCAGCAATAAATTCTGAGCCAGGCCAGGTTTTATCTTGTAATGATGGTTCATTACACTAAATTATGCCCTTAATGACATCACTGAACCAGTTTATTGTTTCCACAGAATTAATTATCAAGACATTCCTGATTTGTGGAGCTTAAGTAGGCAAGTGCATCTACAGATGTTGCCCATTACTTGGGTTATGGGATTATATATTAATCCTTTACAGCCATGAATACATGTGGAAATTAGTGTTCAAGGGTTCTCTTGCATCTCATCATTACAAAACACAGGACAATCCAAATGTGTGAAATACCTGTACCTTAGAAAGGCCTTAAAAGTGCTGGGTCTGGGTGGGGATTAGACTCTAAAGTATGTGCTGATTCACTGTAGCCAAAAAATGTCCACTGCACTTCCAGACCCCCATAAATCTCCAGATATTTGCAGGAATGGTTTTCTTTTGTTTTACTTATCATCAAACAGTGGTTTAGAGCAAAGCAGAGGATCCAGGCGTGTCCAAACCTGCCACGCAGACAATAAAAGTGATGAACTATGAAAAGCAGGGACTTAAAACCCTTTTTATGAGAGATGCTGAAATGCCCCTGAAAAGCTGTCATTAGCTGAAGGGATATTCAAAAATGAATGAAGCCAAACAGCTTTTGGAGGAAGATCAAATATGAACTGGTGTTTGGCTCTTGTGCTGTTCATTTTCCAGACACTGGATAAATGAAATGAGGAAAGTTCAGCAAGGGCAAAGTGCAGGTACCCAACTGACTCACTATAGCCAAGGCTTCTGATAACATAATTATAACTCTGATATTCTATCCTGTACAAGCAGTGTCAGGAAACACAGATGACAGCCTGGTATTTGTTATACTGATCTGAATTCATGCAAGAGGTGGTTCAGACCCTGTAGGTTTTTTCAGGTGGATTGTACCCTGAAATGAAAGAGGGTGACTCTGAGGCACACACTGCACACAAGGCTATGGAAAAATTATTTTGCATTTTTTATCTTTTCTTCTCTGGATGAATTCCTTTAGTGGTAACCACATTTTAATATCTGAGGGGTCTAGCTTGGGAATATTTTCCAGTTCTGGATGGTCTCATACTGGAACACAGAGCTGTAATCTGCAGAAAGGCTTCTCTGATCTTATCAAAGAGGCTCTTGTCAGGCTGAAATGGGACCAGAAGGTCTTGTTCTGAATTTCAGTGGAGCCTCTCCCTGGCCTTTGGCATGACACAGGTGCTTATACTCATGACCATATGTATTAATTACACCCATGATAAATTTGTTTACATAATTAGTATCCCCATAATCTGGAAGGAATCACAGAGAGCAGAATTATATCATCCCAGTGTTTAAAGCTAGTTTTTGAAATTATATGTTCTGCATGGAGACCTTCTGTGTTGAAAGCAAGACTCAGCCTGGTCTGTCAGGCCGTGGCCTTGGTTTTGTCCTGCTCCCAAGGACAATGACAGGGCAGCCTGTGGTAGCTGAGCAGGAATTGTTTGGGTTAAGAACTTTCTTTTCTTGGTATAAATCAGAGCCCAGCTCTGACTCAGTTGCAGCAACTGTAGGAGAAATTCCCTTAACCCAGCAGAGTGTAGACACAGCTCAGTCCTGTTCTCTTCCTTCTTGTGTCTCTCAATGTTACCACAGTCCCCTCTTCTGAAGAATACAGCAAAAAATACTCATTCTCTCATTCAGCCTTTTTAATTCTTAGTATAATTCTTTTTCTCCCAGTGTCTTCTCAGTCTCATTTTCTCTTTTCCTTCCTCATTTCATCTAAGCTCTGTTTCGTGTCAAATAAAGTACCATCCCCTGTAACAGGCAATTTAATTTAAAAAGAGATAACACCTATTTTATTTTTAATTTTTGTAACATTCTCCTTCAAGTAGGCAAAGGTTTTTTCTGCATTGTATTCTGTAATTAACTTGTCTTTGAGTCAACCCATATGCTCAACTAATGCAAATTATTTTCTGGCTAGAATCATTTATTGGTTGAAAGAAAATTAACATTTTAATCAAAGTAACATTAAAAAGGAACTCAGCTGGTTTAGTGGTTCTGAAAATTTAGTGATGGAAAATTTGCTAAGTATGTTAGGAAATCAGTATATTAAGGAAAGCTTTGATTGGATCTCAATGGGGATGCTTTCTGCATCCTGTAGTTATATATAAGCCACATTCTATTTCCACTTCCAAAATATTCCATTCTGCAGTAGAAGGGATCTTGGGCCTTTCTAAATGTCTTGGGAAAGATTTTGGGGGAGACATGGGAGAAATGGCTTTTATCCAGCTCTGGCTGCTTAGTCACTGGCTGGAAGGACACCTTTGAGAGACACAGGAGGCTTAAACTCCAAAACAAGGATTGTTTTAGTGTCTCCTACCTAATGCTTGAACCAGGGTAACTGTGGGGACATAAATTGCAGTAGTGGGGCAGGAGTGCTGCAGAGTGGCTTTTTCAGAGAAGGAGGTGGGTGGGAAAGTGTTTGGGATTCTCAGGATCCTGGTGTGAGTCTGCTCCAGCCCCCTTCCCAGATGAAGGGTGGGATGGGCTGTCCATCATTCTGAGAGGAGGAATATTCCTCTCCTTGGAGATTCAGGCCAAAAATTCAAGCCACACTGAACCTGGTCCATATGTTCCTACAAGAAGTTCATGTTTCAGCAATGAAGTGGGTTTGTTCCAAGAAAGAAATACAGAGTTTTGCTGTTGACTTCAGTATGACCGAGGTTCCACTTGTAAAACGCTTCAAAATCTCTGGCTCTTGGCTGCAGCTCATTTATCTCACAAATCCCCGAGGTCATGATTCAACAAAACAATAAATCCAGCTTAAGGGCTCCTTGTGTAGGCTCAGAAGAGTCATGACACAGAATCACATCACACAGAGCACTGAGCCAGAGTAAGCAAACATGCCTATTCAAATGTATTAAAAAATAATGATAAGTTTATGTTGGACCAGAAGTCTCTCTCCTAATGAGACATCTCCTGCAGCTACTGCTCCAATATTTTAATTGCCTGTCCTCTTCTAAGCAGGGGAAAGTGAACAAAAATGTTGTGTTCTGCAGTCTGGGTACTTCAGAAGTAAGATCCTGTGCGGATGTCTGATCCACATCCAACAGGGATTTCTGGCAGATCAGCAGTGCAGAGATCTGCTATTAATGATCATAGAACCAGGGCCCCAATCCAGCAGCCTGGGAAGATGCTTGGAAAAAGCAGCAGTGCTTTTGCAGAGGCACTTGGAGAACATCAGGGTACTCATTTCTCCTGGTCCTTTCATCAGGGAAGTCAGCAAAGCTGCACAGGCAACTCACTGCAAAGAATTCTCCCTTAAGCACAGAAAGATACAAGAGTCCAGTGAGACACACCAAATGAGAAAGCAGCCATGAAACATTCCAGCTGTGGCTGGAATGGAAGATTATTCCTCCTCAGTCCATCACATGAAGATTCCCTCAGCTGGCCCCTGCCAAACATGCACTGGTAGCAAATGACCAAAGTCAGGCCTGAACAGTTTAAATTCTTTGTCACAGCAAGGAGAAGTTCAGCAAGTCCTGGGGATTCATTGGTAGCTGTTCCAAACTGAGCTCCTTTTGGGAAACAAGATTGATCTCTCATTGCAAATTCACTTGAGTTTTTCTGGAATTTTTTTTTGTGTGTCCCAAAGCCATTGTGCCTTTGCCTTCAGTATTTCAACAGGACACCTTTTCTCTGTGAGGCATGTCCTTGTGTCATCAAGTTTTATTCCCAAATCCATTAGAACACTTTGACTCAAGGAATAACTTCACTGTATGACACAGGTGCCAGGTGAACATTTCACACTAACAGGGAACATTTTTGTGGTCCCTTGCCCATGTTGCTAAATCCTCCCCAGCTATAGAAATAACACTTAGGACATCTGAGGTCACATTCACAATAGCCAGAACAATCCTGTAGTCTCTTCCAGAAAACAAGGAATTGCAGTAAACAAGGGAGAGGTTTCCCAGAAAGAGTCATTTCACAGTGAGCTCAGTCCATCATGAGCTGCAGAGAATTGAAGCAGTTCGTTGTAGCACTGCAGGTCATTCCCAAAGGAGAGTCAACAGGGATGTTGGCAAATCTGTAGGCTTTGACTGACATATTTAGGGCTAGAGTTGCCCCTAAACTGTGGTGTTATTCACCCTTCAGCACAGCTGTTTTGGCTTTGTAGATGTTAAAGGGAAGAAAGGGAAATTAATTTGTTATTGATAATACTCATTGTTTCCTTGCACAGTTTGTGTGCAGAGCTCACAGTGTGGCACAGCTCCAGACCTTTCCCACTGCAACAGCCCATGGAGAGCTCCAGAGAAGGGGCTTTCCCATCCCATAACACTGATCCTCTGGAGCACACGGGGTGTTTTGTCCTGCTGTGAGCCGAGGTTGCCATAAAATATAATCATAAAACCTTTCCAAAAGCAAACAGAATTAAATTGTGTAGCAGAAGACACTAGTTCAATTCCTTAGAGTCCATAAAAATTGCAGAACTCCTGGAAGGGATGGGTTCCTGGCACTAAAGCAGAGTCAGAGAGGCAGGAAAAAGAAAAGAGAATGACACCTGGGCATGTAAAACAATCACAGTCAGGATTTATTTCTTTTTTAAGCAAGACAAGTGAATAGGAAAGATTACAGAAACATTGGGGTGGTTGAGACTCTACTCAGGAGTTGTGTCCA
Source organism: Pseudopipra pipra (assembly GCF_036250125.1). Classification (NCBI taxonomy): domain Eukaryota; kingdom Metazoa; phylum Chordata; class Aves; order Passeriformes; family Pipridae; genus Pseudopipra; species Pseudopipra pipra. The sequence goes on from NC_087562.1 coordinate 6,180,039, forward strand.
GTCTTATATAAACACATAATAAGATGCAGCCCCTGGCCTGAAGAAATTATATTTGGAAAGGCAAGACTCAGAGAGGCTGGGGAGGGACAGAGAAAGGAACATGCTCCAGGTCAGCTTAGAATCTGAGCCAGCTTCCTCCCACACTGATGTGACGGGATCTCACCCCCTCCTGGACTGACTGGTGTGAAATAAATCCTCCTTGGCAGAAACAAGGCACAGGCACCACTCCCAAACTCAGCTGCAAATCTCCTCCATGCAGAGGCTTCCAGCTCTTTGTTGAGCTGTAGGTTTCCCCATTAAATGTGTGGCCCCTGAATAGTGAATTTAAGCCTACTAACAATAAGGTTGCTTTTCTTTGGAACCTTTGGAAGTAGCCCTTGGAATTGCAGATGCCTGCAAATTTCAATTTGAGTGTCTGTATTTTATAAGTCTCTCTACACTGTCTTGGTCCTCAGTATTTTTTGGAAATTTACAGTGAATGCCAACAGCTTCAGAAATTCTGAGCTGCCCCATTTCTTGTCATCTTCTTTTTTACTAAAGTAAATAGAATAATTGAAATTGTCATGCTGAATGAAAACTGAAAGTGAATTACAGTGAACTTTGAAGAGTTCTGTAAGAACTAGGGAATGTAGAACCAAAACTGAGGAGGGAAGACCTCAGATGAGGGAAGTCTCCAGCTTCCTCCCAAGGGGAAGGGCAGGTGCTGATCTCTTCTCTGTGGACCTGTGACAGGACCCAGGAACTGGTATTTTAGAAATCCCCATGGAGATATTGTCATGGCAATTCAACAATGCCTAGCATGTGAAACACTGATATTAATACTTCTAATTTGTCCAAAATGTCCTTTTTCCATTCTTGCAACGTGCTAGAAAAAGAAATTGCGACTTGGATTAGATTCCAATTACCAGCAGAATACTTGTTTGTTGATAGATATGTCTTCCTGTTGGAAATAAATGTAAACCAGAATAGGAAAGCTGAACTGATCAAACTGAGGTCTTTTCGAGGTGAAAAATAGAACAATTGCCGGATGCAGGTAGATAAAATTTTTCCCATGGGACAAAAATTCCGTAGAACATGCTGATTCTGCAAAACTAAAACCTTCCCCAGGAATCTGTCGATTCAGTTTAGCAGGGAAGAAAAAAAATTATAAATTGAATTGTGTGGAGGTTTGGTTTTTTTTGTTGTTGTTATTTATTACTCTGAAGAATTAACAGTAAAAGAAATGTCACTGGTAAGACATAATTTCTACAGCTCTTTATACAAATAGAAATAGTGTATAAAAATCAACACAAAAGGGTTTGGTTGTGAAAAAAGCTTTGTTGTAAGTGTCACAACTTTTTGTGTTGTGGGTTTTTTTTTTCAGTTTGGAACAAAGCAAACTTGGAATTACAGCCTTATAGAAAAACTGAGGTTAGAAGGGACATCTGAAGGCCCCGTGGTAGAAGCTCAAAGCAGAGCTGATTTCTGAGTCAGATCAGGCTGTGGAGGATCTTGCCCCCACAAATTTTGAAATTCCACAAGAACTGTGATTCCACAGCCTCTCTGGATCCCTGTTCCGCTCCTTCCCCACCCTCTTTGAGAACATATTTTTTCTCCTTTAGGTTTGATCAGAATTTCCTTATTTTGTAATTTGTGACAGTCTCCTCTGGTGCCGTGCCAGGAATTTGAGCTGGAAAAGGATAAGCTTGGGGGATTCTCCTGTCTCGGCATCCTGGAATTCAAATCCCTGTTTATGCCCGGGAGGTCAGTCAGCAAGAACAGCAGGAAGGCAGGGTGTTGTGGTGATGAGGAAACTCATTGTGTTGATTTGCTTTTAGACTCATTCTGTGAAGCATCATCTGGAAAGGAATCCAGCTGATCCTCATCACCCTGAAAAGGCAAAGGGGCCAAGTGATGGACAGTCCAATACTGGCAAATCTTTGAGTTCTAATTGCTCTTGTATTTTCTCCACCTGGTGCTCCCTCACCATCTTTACCCTCCCTCCTCACTGACATCCTTCAGGAAGTCAGTCTTTAGCAGTGGCTCAGCAGTGCCCATCACTCCAGGGACATGGGGATGCCTCTTGGCCTCACTATCATGGGCAGGAAACTGGAAGCCCGGGGCTCTCTCACCCTTCTGCCATGGCTCTGGGTTCTGAGTAAGTGGATGATGTGAAATGTTGGGGTTTTCATTTCCTTCAGACCCGTAGCATCCTTTTCCCTGATTTTTTAGCACTGGATGGAACTGGAAAACAACAACCAGGGCAGGGCCTGATGTCTGAGGACAAGGTCACAACTAAGTTGGTTTCCTGAGTGCACGAGGAGAGGTGACTGCCTGACACAGCAAAAGCTGGGGAAGGACCAAGCCCTCAGATTATTGTTTAACTGGTTGAAATGGGAGACCAGAGCACGTCATAAAAGGCAAACAACTTGCAGGGTTCCTTGGGGGCTTGATGCAAAATGCTGTTGCTGCAATTGCACTTATAAGAAGAATAAAAAACCAAAATAGGTTGTTTGGGGTCTCTTATGACATAACAGAACTTTCATTAAACTCATGAAGGTATCATCTGTAGGAAGGGCTGGAAGGGCTCCCTTTCCACTGGGCAAACATAAGACAGCACCTCTGAGGAAGGCTCTGGCTCACATTAAGCACCCTGCTAATCAAAGGTTCCACCTTGGTGCACATTTTGACACAGCAGTGATAACTTCTTTAAACAATGAGTATTTTCTGAAGTTGTGGCTGTGTTTAAAAACTTCCATTATTTGAAATACAATCAAAATTCTATAAAATGTAAGTCCTATTATCCTCTTATCTTATGGATGTATGGGGGAGAAAGAGAGTGACTAATGAATAAACTGGAAAGACTTTCAGGTCCTGTTTTCTGGCACTTTGAGCTGTTGGACAGTACAGGACACCTTGCACATTTTTCACTTTGTTGATTTTCCTGCCTGTGAAGTGACATGAAAAGCCTGAAGATTTCCTGTCTGACACAGATTGTTCCTCTGATGGGAGACTGATGTTTCTCCTTGATGTAAGACACAGCTGAAGAAAGGACAGCACAACCAGTTCTCAGGAGAGCCCAGCTTGGGTGGCTTTCCACAGGGACACAGCAACTCAAGTGGGATGCTCATATCACTCAAGGGCCAGAAACACCTGACCAGAAACACCTGCTGAGCAAAGGTGTCAAAATGTTCCTTCCTGACCTTTAAAAAAATAGATTTTGAAGGCTGGACAGAACATTTTCAGCATTTATAAAATGAAGATGGCAAATAAATGAACAACTCAATTACCAAAGTGCCTTCCATGAACAAAGACAATTCTTTAGAGTACCTAATAAAAGGCAAACTCTTACCAGAATGGGATATGATATTACACTCAGGCCCACTCAAGATATAAGTGTATTTAGACACATGAGGATACACCAGTAGAGAGGATTTTCTGTTAAAGTGGAACAGACAAAAGATTCCTCAGTTCCTCAGCCTTGATACTGCCTTTAAGAGCTGCAGGAAGGCAAAGAGAACAGCTCTTGTTGTGGCCCAAAATAAGTTGAAACCACCCTCAGACAGATCTGAGTAGGTACAAGGACATTACAGGGTCAGTGGCAATGGTGTGGAACAGAGCAAGGAAATTCAGGGGTCTCCAGATGAGTCTCAGTGATGGCCACAATCGTACATCACACACCTCTGTCACTCGTGTTGGGCTGATAGGCTGGAGTCCTGTATCCTGCAGGAATGAGAAAGGGACTGAAATCATCAAAAAGGGGTTTTCCACATCCAACTTCTCTTGTTCTGCTTCTTTGGAAGAGGACTGTGGGGTGTTGCATTATTTCCACCTTTGTAGAAAAATTTTATCATACAAAGAGTCTTATTAAATAATGCCCTGCTGGGATTGAGTTACAGAGGTGGGTTATCTGAGCACTCCAGAGTGCTCTGAAAATAGAAGAGGGAAAATGCTTCAATGAGGGAGAAAATACACGTCTGTTCGTAAATGTTAATGTGAAATGTCCTGGAGTGTTGGTGCCAGAGAATTGTGGCTATTGAATTAACTTGCTCACTAAAAATACTCTAGTCAACTCCAAATAGTCTCCTCTACTCAATTTTGTTTCCAAAAGCTTCTGAAGATTTTATCTTTAAAACCAACTTTCCTTTCATGTTCTGCTTTATCATCTTTGGTGATTATTTTGGAGCCAGTTCTTAATTTTTTTTTCCTGAACCCACTTCATTCCTTGTCAGACTGGCTCACATGTAACCATTGCTGTGTCTGCCACTGAGAACACACATTGGTTGGGGGTGTCAGATGCAAACACCTAGAGACAAATTTCTGATTATGTAGTCATAATCTCCCTCCAGTGCAGTGTAGAAGTATCCCTTTAAAATCCAGGGTGCTGTAGATTTATGTCAGAGCAATGACTGAATCCTTGTCTGGGCACTTAGAACCTCTTCAAGGTGAGCTGGCAGAACTCTCTGGGTGTGCTGGGCAGCTGGAAGGCCAGGGCAGCCCTTGTCTGCTGTGGTGATGTGAACAGGGTGTGCTTTGAGCAGTTTGGTTTGATTCTATGACCTGTGGGTGTGCAGATGATGCTGCCATCTCTCCTCTGTATCATTTTCTCACTGGTTTTGTGTGGTGGAGGGAGAGAACAATTGAGTAAAGGCCACTAAGGACATTTCTCCTGATTGCTCAAAGTTAATCTGGAACTTGGGAGAGGAGATAATTCAAGTCTCTGATAAAATTACATATTGCTCCTGAGGGGAATGATCATTTCATTTTGATGAACTATGTTGAGAACTTTGGGGTTTATATGTGTCTTCAGCAGTTTGGGGATCACTAACTGATCCCTAAATGTATCAATGTCCAAACAGATTATCACAAGCACTGAAGTTAGAGAAAATTAAATGTTAATTTAGAGGTTCTGTGTCATCTGAATTCAGCTGCCTCTCTCCACTGATCTGTGGGTGAACCAAAGGAAATAAAAGCTGGACACAAAGGTGATCCAATCTGTGCCATCGCTTTCCTCTCGTGCACTGGGATACAGGTGTACAGGAACTACATAAACTCTGCATGTCCTCTTCTTTATCACTGGGTAGCCAGCAAATATAGAAAATATGGATCTTCTTTAAAGCTTTTCTCACAGGACTGATGGCTGAAGAAAAAAAAATCATCACTTCTACATTCTTTAGTTAACCTGAAAAATGGCTTCATTGCGTAGATTATTTTTCAAGGAACTACATCACAGAGGAGATTACAGCTACTAGAGCAATCCCACCAGTGGAGATGACCCTTTGCCAATATTAAGCACCTCCTGAAGTTAATATAACACTGTCACAGGGAAAGGAAGGTGTAAAACACAACTGTGCTGCAGTGGTGAAGCTGTCAAAGAGCACTGTAATACATCCCTTTTAGTGATCGCTTCTTCCTGAGCCCACCAAGTTGAACATCTTGGCTTGGGGATCTTGCTGAGAAACACCATTTAGATTTAATAGATGCCCAGCATGCCCATCCTTTCTGTAGCACTCACTGCTTGAAAACTAGTCCAGGACACCTGGTCCTGTGCTCTGCACTAATCTGAGCTTGTTTTTAACCAGCACGGCGGGGAAGCTCCGCGGCATCGCAGATGTTTGCTCGGTGCTCTGTGCCACTGGTTTATTGGGGGGAAACCAAATGTACCTGCTAGTGTGAGGGGAGGCAGAGGGAAGATTCTGAATCAAATTACCCTTCCTTTTTGTACTTAATTAAGAACACAATCTCGCCCGAGGCTGAAAAGCTTTGGCTTCAGTTTGCACAGACACATTCTGTGTGTCTTCCTGTCCAAATTTTTTACCCTTGCATATTACAGCAGTACCTCTGTATCTGGGCCTATAAATAATGATGGCAAAAAGCTTATTGATTTCAGCTGAGCAGGAGCCAGTAGAAGCTGATTTTACCTGGCCAGTGTTCTTTAACAGATGTAGCTCAGTAATAATTCATGGAGTTGAATCCAACATCAGACTATGAATGCACAATAAAAACCAATCATAGTTCTGAGTCCTTTTTTCCTCTCTACTTAATCAAGAGGAACAGAGAGAATGACCAGATGACCTGTAATAAAAGGGGTTTATAATTTCTTTGGCACTTCATTGCTGAAATGAACATCATCTTTCACTCTGGAAGAGTGAGAGGGTAACACAACACCCTATTACTATTTATAAGCCATTTTCTTTGGTGATGCTTTTACCACACCACATTTGTAACTGTTGAAACATAATCTGGACCAGAAAGCCTAGAATGAAAAGGTGGTTGTTCTGTAGAAGAGGATAGTGAGGTACGATTTCAATCAAGGGATAACAGAGTTTATATCAGATGACACCAGAAAAGGAGATGTTGCTGTGTTTTACTTGCACAAAGGAATTTGTGGAGGTACATTAGTTAATCACTGCAGCAACCTACAGGGTGTCCAGCCACAGGGAAGCTGAAGGGAGACAGATAAGAGTTCATCAGTTCTGTCTTGGAAAATACTGGAGGTCCCTGGGAGAGCCTGAGTACTTTCATATCTCAGGTATTTTCAGGCTTCGTGGAAGTTTATCCCAAATCCATCTCGTGCACCAATTGATCTCTTACACCAGGCTGCTGAAGTTGGAGATCTCTATCTCTTCTTAATGTTCAGTGATTTCTGAATATAAACTATGGATGTGTCTTTCTCCCTTCCTTGAGATAGAGTGGAAGGGCAAATCTGGCTGTGGATTCCAGTTCTGAGTTCCAGGCCTATCTGTGAATTATATTGGTCCATAGTGCTTGTAGCATGAAAAGTGCTCTGTTCCTATTCGTCTCCCTTATCTCTGATTCAATGTAAACCACATTTCCCTCACAAAGAACCTTTCAAAAGCAAAGAATTTCAAAAATCACTGCTATGAATGACCCAAGAACCTACATAGTAAAGAAGTCCCCAAATGGTCTGTCCTCATTGCAGATTTGTTTGTTAGCCTGAATTTCTTGGTCCAGCAATGGGTCAATTTTCACACACTAACAAAAAGATCTTTTGTCTTCTCAAATATGTGTGAATTTCACGGAATCTTTTTAGGAAAAAGAAAAGCATATCTTTATTTTCAAAGTGTAGCATGCCAGAACCAGTTCCTTTGAAAACATCCTCATCTCTAACATATTTTTCATTAGGAAAATGTATTCCCAAACTGATATTAGTACCAGTTTTCAGGAACCACTCAAGTGTGTTCCTGCCTTGACATCTGTTGGTATAAATAATGTAGTAAAATTCAGAAGAATTATTTGTATATATTTAAGCAGACCTGTAACTGGGTAGCAACTCCGACAACCTGCTTGTAAATGCAGAGCTGTGCTCAATTTGAATACTAAACCCAGCACAAAGGAACAATATAATTATTGCTGGATCACACTTGTAGATTGGATTTACAAGCTGCAACCAAATAAAGGAAAGAAATGTCAGATTGGCACGGAAGTGTCACCAGGGAGCAACCTTGGGAACAGTGAAACTTGGAAAGGAAGTTTACAGTGAAAGCTGTTTTGTTGTTGTGATTTACATTTTCAATAAAGCTAAACCCCAGGAGAATTTTGGCCTGTGTGGGGTGTTTGCAGGCTGGTGAAAGCAGAATAGGGACTTGCTCCTCTAACCAGATTTTAAAACTCACCAAAAAAATAATCTTGTGGAATGGAAAGCCGAAAGCTGTGCATTTATGTTAGGGATACTTGCAATAATAGGGCGATAATTAATTGACAGTTGTCCTAACTGGACTCTTCTGACCTTAGTTTAAGACTTAATTGTTATCATTTCCCACAGGATTTGCTATGCAGAGTAACCAGTGAGCAACCTCCTCCCCTTCCCTCATCTGCTGCCTACGGGATGGGTGAGTAACTCTCCTTCATTCTGCAAACTGAGATGGACTTGTTGGGAGCAGTTTAAAGGATTTTATGGAAAAGATAGAAAGTTTAGCAAACATTTCACTGCTTGTACTTCAGTTTTTGAGCATTGTGCCCTCATGCCTTGAGTAAAGGGTCCTACTTTATGGTGTCCAAAGCAAGAGTGTAACCAGGACCTCCCTACCCAGCTCCACAGATGCTATTTGGGGTGGCAGCTCTGTTTTGTCCCTCTGTGTTAAGTGAAGGCTTTGTGTTCTCCTGCTGTTTATCCTGTTCAGAGATTTTCATGTATCAATCTGTTGAGAGGAAACCTCAGTGATCTGCAGGCAGGTTCTGAGCTGTTTGTCTGGGGTGGTAGAGTGTGCCAGGAGGGCAGAGCTGGCAGCTGGGGGGCAGTGACCACTTCCACACCTTCTTTTAATCTGCCCTTACATTTCTGTCACAGCTTTTTCCCAGCACATCTTGCAGACTCTTTTTTAAATTTCGGTCCAACGTACACTAAAATCAAACTTTCTTGGTTTCTTGCCTGGTTTACAGTTAAGGGAATGAGCTTGTGCTGGTTTGATTTAATTCCACATCAATTCTTAAATACTTTTCCCACTGCAAGACTCCAGCTTTTCTGGCTCTACTGAAAGTAGCATTTGGCATAAGTCACAAACCCTCCTTCAGACAACTTAATCTGTTCAAAATGGGGCTGAAGAGGAAAAAGAGTACTATAACAAACAAAAGCTTGTGTATCCTTATTTAAGGCTGAGAATCTTATGGCTGTGAGAGATGAGTTTTTTCTTTGGATCCCTCTAAGACTGTAAGACATTTCCATTCCAGCTGTTTGCTCAGTCCAGAGCAGAGATGGCTCACTTTTGCCTCACAACTGCAAATGCATCTGAGCTCAGTGAAAATACACTTTGAATCAGTTCTTGTGTTACTGCACCTGAGACAGTGAAGATGCTTGAAGTTCAGAAGAGAGATGAGATAAAATCTAATCATCTGTGCACTGCAGACAATTGTATTTCCCATTTGTTAAACCCAATCACAGGTGTTTAATTCGGGCATCTATTCCAAAAGAGAGAGTTCTTGCTTTGTGTAGTAAAAGACGAGGTGAATGAGTCAATTGAGTCAATGGTTTTGTTTCTTCCAGAGGTTAATCACCTTCACTTATAAAAGCTCATGTCTACTTTGTTGTTTCAATCTGTCTGTCGTCAGCCTTTAGCCACTGATTCTTGTTCTGTCCTGCTGTGCTCAGCTACAAGACACCAGTTCAACCCCCAGCAAAACATCACCTTCTCTCCTCCCCTGCAGACCAGGCAGCCTGGTTCCCATTTAAAGCCCGATGCCCCATCCCAGTGGGTTTTGTTAATTGGATAATATTGTTAGTTGAATCTCCTCTATGTCCCAGGTCAGTGATTCTTGGGATATGCCATCCCATTCACTGCAATTAAATCAGCAGCCAGGGCAAAATGTGTTCCATTTATGACCGACTCCTCCGTGCGCTCGTGTAATAATCCTCAGATAAACTGATCATGAGATTGTGCTGCTTAAAGCCACTGTTTATCTTTCCAAGCACTTAAGGCATTAAGTGTCAGTATGAGAGGAAAATGAAATGTTGGCAGAGAGTTTTCAGAAACAAACACAAACTGGAATATTAAGAAGCTCAGTGCAAGGAGGGCCGTGGAGCAGATTTATGGTTTCGTCTGAGAGGTTCAAGCTTTTAAATAAGGAAGATAAAGACAACAAATGTAGCCTTTCTGATTTACAGCTCTGATGTAAGACATACCTACTGCTCTGTACAGATCATGGTTGAGATTCTTTATCAAATCACCCCATAATTGCATCCATCCTCACTCAGTGGCAGTGTGATTCTGGAAGCTTAAGGATTCTCCAGGAATACTTGTGTGTTAGAAGGAAGATAGCCAGATTCAAATGCCTCCTGGAAAACAGCTTAAAAGAGAAGGAAAGTGCTTATTTCTCACTTAAAAAGTAGTTTTGTGATTCAGTCTGAAATGTTTTTCATCAGCCCTGTAATTTCACCTGAACTAAAAGTGCTGGGGAAAAAAAAAGTCAAAACATTTTCAAACAGAATAAGGAACCTGGTGACAGCCAGCACATGGATATTGAAAACAGCTGCTTCTCTGGGTCATATAGGGAATATTGACACATAGATAAGGACACTGGAACCCTTCCACTGCAAAATACACAAGAGTCACTTTTCATTTGGAAAAAAGAACAGTACTTCTCTCTGTTCTTACAGGGTGTTTTTAATAGCCTATAGATAACAGAATAATTTGTGACTTTATGACATTAATATATTTTATGACATAGAGTTGTGGCTCTTATTCTGAAAAAAATTGCTAGTAATTTTACTATAAAACTTTAGGGAGTTTTGTAGGATTTTTGCTCTCGAGAATTGTAACAGCTTTTAGTTTCATTTTGATTTGGAACTCGGCAAAACTGAGACATTGAAATCTTAAGTAAAATACATTTTAATGCTCTTTGTTATGATAACACACCCTTTGTTGTTACACTGGAGATGGAAGAGAGCTGAAAGTTCAGACTATCACAGCCTGCTCTAAGTCATTCTGAGCCCTGTATTCTCTAGCAAGACTTCACAAAAGTTCCCTCACATAAAACTTTTCTTGGCGTGTAGTGACCCAGAAATCCCTGTGCAAAGGCAGCATTCACACCTTGCTTAGGGGTGATCTCACCACAGCTCCTTTGCTCTCACAGCCTGACTCCTCTGAGGACACCCCTGAGACCTGTTTGATTTCTGATTTTGGCAAAACACTTCTTCCCATGAAAACCGACGTCAGAATTAACTTCGGTGGGACAAGATTCAACTCTTATTATTTTTAAATTGTGTCACTAATATACTTATTGGAGCCTTGCCCTGGGTGTAATAAAACCTGGTTCAAATTGCTGAAGGGCTCAGCTGCTGCCTCCAACAGCTGCATGGTTGTAATTTGCCAATAGGATGTATTACATCCTGATTACAGTTTCTGTTGAGTGATAGGCCAAAATTACAAGGCAGAAATGTGGCTAATCATGATAAAGGAGATAAGTCTATTCATCCACTGCCCGCATTTAATATTTGCAGAGCAGATGCTGTTTGTTCCCTTCAGCTGCATTTACATGGAAATACACTCTCATTCTGAAGATGTCTTAAGGTTAATGAAAAACTTTATTGGACATTTGGATGGGGGAGGGAGGGAGAAAGATGAAATATCTTGGAAGGTTTCTCTTGGCTTCCCAGCCCAGATAAACTTACACAAATCAACCAGTCATTGTAAGAAAAGCAAAGTGAGCTACTCCAGGCCAGAAACAGATGTCTGTGAAAGTTTAAGTCTCATGTTTTTGGCAGATGGATTGGCAGCATAGGTGTGAGTCACACTAGGAAAGGCTGTACCGCTCCAGGGATTAAGGCTGGAGTGGGCTGTGCATGTCATTTATTGCCCTTGTTCCCACCAAGCAACACAGAGTCCTTCAGGCTGCAGTTAAACCACCTCTGGTGTTTTGGCTCACTGGGCCATAAAACCAAGCCTGAGATCTCAGAATCACAGGCTGGTTTGGGTTGGAAGGAACCTTAAAGCTCATCCAGTCCCACCCTCTGCCATGGGCAGGGACACCTTCCACTAGCCCAGGTTGCTCCAAGCCCCAACCAACTTGGACACTTCCAGTGATGGGGCAGCCACAGCTTCTCTGGGCAGGTTTGGGCTGCATTAACACATCGCCACCATAATAGACCAGAGAGGTCCCAGAAGTGTGAGATTTGTGAGTGTAGGAAATCTCACTTACAGCTTCATAACAGATGTGTTCCACAAGCTTGTGGTTGCAGTCCGGAGGAGCCTGTGGGAGACCCCCAGTTCCTGCTCTCAGCCCCATCCGAGCTGCCCCAGGCTGCAGGAGATGCGGTGCCAGCCCTGAGCAGAAGAGCATCCGTCGGGGACAGGGAAAGAAAACGAGCTCGTCAGGCCCGGAGCTGAGTTTACAGCCCGAACAATGTCCGTGTTTGTGCTGCGTGTGCAGCACTGATCTGAGCTGCTCTCGTACCCTGACACACAAAATATCTTGTGTCTCCCCTCCGCCCCTCTGTGCATCCCTCTGCTCCGGTGCCTTGTTACTAAATAACTGCCACAACTCCGGCTGGAGGGATTAGATCACCCCGGGGGTGCTCACAGCAGAGCCTATTTATCGCCAGGGGTAATCTGGCATTACAGACTCTGGCATTACACTCTCCCCGGGCCAGCCGCTATAAAAACCCGGGCAGAGCCCGCGGCGTTTCCAGGGGCCGGTCATGCTGCCGGCGTTGCCTGGCTCAGCTATTTTCTATTCTCCAAAGCCCTGCTTACTCCTGGGATGGAGAATTTGCTGCTCACGTGTTGCAGGCTGCTCTGACTCACGGCAGCCTGGCTGTCTCCACGCTCAAAGCACGATTTTGCCCCTGGGTACCGAGCCTTTCTCTCCCCGGCCTCCTAAATGTGTCTGGGGGGAGTCACCCATTCACTCCCTCCCTTCCCACCATCTGCCTGCGCTGCTTAAAAATCCCCCAGTCGGGGCTGCCTGAAATGAACTCATCTGCTGCGTGATTCTGTTAATCAAGGAGGTTTTGGAGGATATTTCTCCCGGCTCTTTTGCTCCGTCCTTGCTAAAAGTGGAGTCTGCCCCTCGCACTCGTAATGGGGAGGGATAGAAAATCCTCTGGCAACGCCAAATATAAAGCAGCCACTGAGCCACGACACGAGGGAACGGCAGGAGCCTGTAACGCAGCCCTCTGTGCAGCAGCAGGTCTTCAGAGCCTGAGGAAAGGGCTGACGAGGCAAAAGCAGGTTTCAAACACCAAATGGACACAAATTAGGGCACCTGACTGTATAAAAAATACATTTAAAATGACAAAGGAAATGCATGTCTCCTATGGTCATTAGCACAAATCCCGGGATGGAGTGTTATCAGCATGGCTGTGATAAGAGGAGGAATGCATTGAGTCCCCAGCAGGGCTGTGGGGCCCTGGAGCACATGGGCTGCTGTTTCTGCTCCAATTCTATGATGAAAGGCCCTTTCCTTAGCAAGGATATTGTGCTCCGCGAACAACAGTGTAGTCTGGTTTATACTAATGCAGTAAAAATACAATTCTGAGGAAGAATTTCCTCACTGAAAGGGTTGTCAAGCATTACAGGGGCTGCCCAGGGAAGTGGTGGACTCACCATCCCTGGGGCTGTTCAAGAAACTGGATGTGGCACTCAGTGATATGGTTTAGATAAGAAAGCAGTGTTCAGACAAAGGTTGGACTTGATGATCTTGGAGGTCTTTTCCAACCCTGATGATTCTATGATTCCAATCTTCCTGAAACACTCTGTGAACTCCTGTGATTAGCAGTGTTACAGCACAAATATGTACTCTTAATTCCTTCTTTGTTTCCACCACTCCTGGTACAAAATACAGTCCATAGCAGAGTCCCTGATACCTCTGAGAGAGACCATTTCCAGTTTGTGTTGTGGTGTTGAGATATGCCAAGTGTGAGATCCCAAATGCACCACAAATAATTGGTCTTGCACTTTTACTCTTCATGTCCCAGTCCTTCTGCTCAATTTTTGCCATTTTTTTCTTGCATTCTCACTTATTAGCACAGGAGGAGAATGCCTGCAAACACTGTGGAATAAGCTCCAGCCAAGTGGGAGCAGACCCCAGAGATGAGTTTTAGCTGCAGAGCAGATTGGGAGTTACACCAGGCTTGTGGAGCCCCTGGACTAGCTGAGCTGCTCCTATCACACACATAAGGGTTTGACATAATACCAATAACATCCCTCTCCTGAAGGAAATTAAGACCATTCAGTAATGCTGAACTATAACCAACATTTTAAAAACAAAGCCGTTTAATGACTAATTCAGATTCCTCCTCCAGTAATCTCCAGAATGAGGAGTACAGAGGGAGGGAAGCATTGAATTCTTGAAACACATATTGCCCCAAACACTCCTAGGCAGCCTCCTGGGATGTGCATTCATCAGCTTGGGCTGGGGTTGGGGCTGAGTGTGTTTCCAGAACATTCTTTGTGACGAAGATAATCTTTTATTTGACTGAGGGTTCGACAAGCACGGACTTGATCAACTTGGCTGTTGCAGAGTTGTCAGAGGAACAGGACTGTACAAACAAGAACTCCCCAGTGGGTATCCAAGATCCAACTGCTCTCCAGTGAGGCCAGAGACACACCAGCAGCAATGCTCTTGTACAGCTCATCCCCATTTTTCCCCAGGAAGTTCTTCATGTCATCAGCAGGATGGTATCACTAGGTAGCCTGTCTGAGGAGATAAAACTGAGGCTGGGAAAAAAACCAACCCCACTGATTCTCTCTTATTACTATCATTCATTAGGCTACTTTTTCCCATAAGGATTTATCCTGATGTCTCATCACAAATCAGTAATTCCTTCTCTTCCTCGTGCAAGTGCTGTACTAGTGACTGCAAGCTTGATATTCCTGTGGCTGAAATGGGACCCCACGTGCCAATACAGGCAGTTCAAAGAGGGAACATGGGATCTTCCATGTTGTAAGAACTGATTAAGGATGGTAAAGCAACCAGGGAGGCCAAGGTGATGGCTTAGCTCCCTCCATCCCTGCAGCCAGCTCTCCAAAGGCAGCACAAGTGCTCCATTTGTCTTGCTGAGATGCCTCTGAGGGCTGAGAGAGCTGTTTTGCCCCTTTGCTGAGCTCTTTCTTAAGCCCCCACCACAGCTGGTGCCGATGAATTCCTTGCAATGGTGCTGCCAGGCTTCGAGGCCAGGCTGAGATTGTTGTCTCTGTGCCACAAACTGTCAAATAAAAGTTTATTGTGACCACTGAACCAGTAAGGCAAGGCTTCAGAGCATCACAAGCTCTCTGTAAGGCTCCTTCCCATTAGTTATGCCTCTGTCTACTGTCAGTCCTGTAAAAAACAACCATTTCCCTTCTTTCAGGGCAAGTTTGATTAAGTTCAGTCCAGAATCGTAATGCCTCACGTAACCCTGTGCAGGAAGCTGCAGAACCTCAGTCTGAAAGTGTTGTTCTTGTTCCCAAATCTGTTCCTGACCTCTCTACGTTTATTTTCTCTGGGTGTGAAATTCTCTTTGACCTAATTACAATTCCCACTCGGCGTTTTGGCGCTGGAAATTTAGATGTAGAGCTGCTGAACCAAAAGTGTGTCAGATGCACTGTGGTCACCACCTGTGCCTCCGGGAGGGGAGATGAGCAGACAAG
Source organism: Pseudopipra pipra (assembly GCF_036250125.1). Classification (NCBI taxonomy): domain Eukaryota; kingdom Metazoa; phylum Chordata; class Aves; order Passeriformes; family Pipridae; genus Pseudopipra; species Pseudopipra pipra. The sequence continues at coordinate 6,195,104 of NC_087562.1, forward strand.
GGCTGCAGGCACCAGGATCATTTTACATTTAAGCCAGTGTTTAATTCTCCTAATAGCCCCAAGATTGCAGGAGCTCAAAGCTTTACACCAGGGATTAAGAGACCTCCTAAATATAGGCTTGTTGTTGCAGGGAAGGTAAAAGAACAACAGAGTCACTGAGAAGTGTTCTTGAAAAACATTTATTTCTGGAATGGGTTTATAGCACTGACTCCCAAGCCCCACAGTTTCTCCCAACACATAATTCTGGGGACAGTAATCTTTGATGGAAAAAAAAAAAAAAGAGCCATACAAAGAAGCCCCCAAACAAACAGTTTGGTACCAAACTGTGCCCAGGTTCTCTCTGGACCTCTGATGTTGAATGTTTCATCCCAACTGGGACAGAGCTGCCCTGCTCCATCCCTTGGTCCCAGCTGCAGGATGGTTACACTGCCAAAGGCCCCAAATAACTGAGGATGTTGTGTTTAACTGCAAAATAACCAGGGGGGACATGGGCAGAGAAGGATTCAGCTGCTGCTATTTTTGCAGACATCATTTAAAAAGGAAATCTATGCATTCCAGTTTCACCTCCTGAGCCCCAGCGTTAGGAAAGTCAAATACAAACCCAGAGACCAACGTACACAAAATAGTGACCAAGTGTCCAGACATTTCTAAGCCCCTCAGTTTACTGTGCCATGATACCTCCAAAAAGCAACAAAACCCTCACTTTCGGATCATGGTGGATCTTATTTTTAAGAGGGAGGGGTAGAGATACAGCACATATCATAGCAACTGTCAAGCAATGTTTAAGGCAAATTTATTCCCATTATTAGGAGTCAAAGAATTTCTATGTTTGTTCACTTTGTTGTTTAAGCTGTTATATGTCTCAGCTGGACATTCAAGCTTAGATGATTTAATCAAAGTTTGAGGGAAGTCAACTCAAGCTGATCTGAGCCTAGAACAGCAAAAAAATATTATTCCCAAGAATATCAGTCAGAACAAATTCTTTAAAAAATTAAAATAATTGATGTTCAGAACTCCCCCAAAACTTTCTTCCTTCAGAGACCAGGTTGAGCCCAACTAAAACCCGCAGACATGAAGAAGGACACAGTGGCAAGCCTCTACAAACACAGGGCTGAATAGGACCAAAGCAGAACCAAACCTAAATTCCACAGATGCAAGAACATGGACAGAGTTATGAGTAAAAAAAAGTGCAGAAAAAAGAAAAACAGAAGCCTAGAGAGGGATGTTTAATGAGACGAAATGAAAAATAAAAGTCCACTGTATGGAAAAAAGGGAGTTCTTAGGTGCAGCCACAGAAAGCTGGGGATTTCAGTTGCCTCATCTCTCAGTTGTGTTAGTTTGTTGTGCCTTTCCCCTCCCTTTTGAGATCCAGGTGATGGTGCCAGGAGGTTCACGTGTTTACTCAGTCTGTGCATCATAATTAGCCCCCCCTGCTTTCTTCAGCTCATTCTTGATGTAATCCTCATCCAGCTCTTTGTGGTCACTGATCACAAATTCTTTGGCAAAGTTCTGCAAGAGATAAAGAAAAAGCCTGTTAAAAAAGGGGGGATAATTGTCCAAAGAGCTGAATGAAGACGAGTTATGCAGCTTCCAGGGCTGTGTGAGCTGCATGGCCTGATCTCCTGTGGAGGGGATGATAAGCAGAAAGCTGTGGATGAGACAGAGGACTAGTGAAGGGAAAACCCAAGACTTAACCTGGAAAAATTTTATGTGTCTACTTCTACAGTCACCAACTGCAAGATCCAATCCTGCCCTGTGCCACAGCTCTTCCAGGTGATAAATGCACAGGCCAGGTTAGGTCGAGTTTCCTAAGCACTATGTGAAGTAAAACAGTCAAAATTGTTGACCTCCTAACCACCACTGACCCTCAGCATAATCTTGGGCAAGTCACTAATCCTCTCTGTGCCCTTTTTAGGACCCCTTCTCCTAAAAAAAGAACAGTACTACACAGAATAGAGTACACCACGGTGTCACACCCTGCCACTGAGGGGAGGATGCTTCAATTAAAGATTGAGCAACACACAGATGGTACCAAGAGCAAGTAAATCCATAGATTTACTGCCTCCTCCTCTCAACTGTCCAACACACATCGTGGCCAGACCCAAGATGCTGTACCAGACAGGCTGCTGCTGTTGTTAAAGGGCTCCACTATGCTCTGTGGTTTAATGATCCAAAGTGACCTTTGAGGACAGGCTTTATGAATACACTTGTGCACTGCAGGGCAGTTATCTCGCTGCTTGAGAGCTCTCTGCAGCTCCTGGGAGCCAGGCAAGCCCCAGGCAGCTCTGGGGTGGGAGGCTGTGAACAGAGAAAACCTTTCTGGGAGCAGAATGGGATCCCATGGTGTCTTTAGGGCGCTTGTCAGGGCAGTGTCACCTCAGTCAGGGATTTGTTCCCTTGCCTCACAGCAAGGCTGGCATCCATGTGTGTGCACAGACATTTCAGCAAACATGCTATTTGCTTCTTGCTTTAGCATTTTCCTTCCCTTCCTAACCACAACTGAGAACATTGCATGAGCCTCCCTTCCCCCAACCCACAGGGGTTTTACACAGCGTGACAAACACAAGCATCCCTTGCACTCGACCAAAAATATGAATTAAAATCCCAACAGCCCTGCTGCAATGCCTCAGGAAAGCTGCAATGCCTGGCTCCCTAGGCAGTGGGTGCCCAGAAGGGTGGTGGGCTCTGCCTGGGAGAACGAGACGATGCTCTGAGAGAGCAGCACTCATCTTGTCCGGGTCTCCCTGGCACTGGGACAGCCCTGGCACAGCCGTGGAGGGGGGTTCTAATTGGCTTCAGACTCTAAACCATGGGAGAGTTCTTTATTTGGCAGCGTCTCAAGGGTCTCAGTTTGGGATCAGAGCCGGGTAAAGGAGGGGGTGGAGGAGGATTCAGTTTGAAAGAGCCTCAGCACCTCTTTCATGCGGTGGAAGAAATGGAAGGGAGAGGAAAACAGCTCCCTCCCCCACGCCAGTCTCCCGGGCTGCGGCTGATCCTGTTTCACACTGTAGGAAATCCTCGCTCCCGGAGAGTTGCTGGGGGGAGGAAGCTCAGAGCAGCCGCGGGAGCCTTGTCTGCTCTGCTTGGCTGATCAGCAGCCACACAGAGTCCCCAGAAATAACAACCCCTTCACAGAGCCATTTGCTCTGCGCCTCAGTGGTCGGCTTTTGTGCTGTGGGGGCAGGCAAACATTACAGGCACTCCTCCACGTCTTGGCAGAGTTCAGGGAAAATGGGAAAGACATTGCTTTTTAGAGAAAAGAAAAAAATCCTTTTTTTTTTTTTTTTTTTTTTTTTGAGATGGGAAATAGAGAGGTGAACTGCCCAAACCATCAGATTCGGTCATGCTCACAAGAGTCCTACTTCCAAACTCTCCTGGGTGAGATCTCTGCAAAGCTCAGCTCTTGCTAAGACCAAACCAAAGATTTTTTCAGTGATTTGATGCTCACTGAGGTGTGCTATCTACACGAGTTTGGAGCTGAGCCTTTTCAATTCCTTTTCTATGTGCTACCAGGTTTAACAAATTTCCCTCACCTCGGGAAGATTATCCAGGACTACCTGAGTTCAGTGCAAGTCTTTGCCCTGACTTTAGTGAGAACTGAGGCAGGCCCATAAAATCATTTCCAAGAGAGATTCCATGAAAAGTGTGTGTATTTTATAAAAGAGGGGAGGGTTTACTTCAATGCCCACTCTGCAGAATCCAGCTGATTCTGAAGTTCAAACTGCAAGTGTGCTCATGCCTGAACAGAGGAAAACTAAATTATGTGTGCCACGAAGTAATTACAATTACTCAGATGTCTTCTCAACTAGACACTTATCCAGATGATTCCTGGGAGATGATCTGTGGGCATGAGCCACGATTTCACATCAGTACCACCAAGACACCTTGCACGGATTGAGCAATTTCCCCCTAGCAGTGGCCAGATGGGTTCTGCTCCTAGCCACTCTTAAATATCCTCTTAGCTGACTGGGCCACCTCTTGTGCCAGATTTGTACCCTCAGAGCACAATCTGGGTCATTGCTATTAATAACTCTTAGCTTTATTCCATTCTGTTAGGGTCCTCCTTGGTTCTTTGCACCAGCTCTTACCCACCATGGTGTCTCCCCAAGCCTGACCCCCAGGGGAGAAAGTGCTCTGGAGAGTTTGCTGCCTGGAACTTCTGATTTCAATATCCTGCTTGACCCTTCTCCAGCCACAGCCTCCCTCATCACTCTGAATTTACTGTCTGAGCTCTTTGGGGTTGAGCTTCTGCTCAGGGTGCAAATCCTGAGGTGAAGGGAGGCACGTGAATACTTTAGAGACAGCTGGGCCTACCTCCTGTGTCATCAGGGCAGGGGGACAGCAGGGACTGCAGCTCTCAGGTCCAGAGATTGGGCACCCGTGACCAACAGCAGCACTTTTCAGCCAAGGGCCATCTTATCCAGAGTTCCCTCTTTTTTGTCCCCACTGAAGCTGCCAGAATGTAAAGCTACTCCCAACTGATTTAATTGAGTCTGATTTTGGCTAGGCAAGGCAATGGGCTGTATTTAGTATTTGACTGTCATCTGCAATTATAAATAACTGATCACAGCACACCAGCTCCTGCAAGGCACAGGGAGAAATCTCAGCTCCCAGTGGCTCAAAGCAATGCCAACAGGATCCCACTTCAGCCAGATTGCTGCCCTGCCACCAGATATTCTTTCTGCCCTTAAGAGACTGGGCTGGGGAAAGTCCCTGCTCCCTCTTCTCTCATCATACCAGTATCTAATGCCTTTCAGGAGAACCAGAGGGGTTACAGCTGCCTAAGGCACAGTGCATCACTCTGATGCTTGGGCCCTTGATTTGCTGACATGTGTCTTCATTTTACATCCTCCACTTCCTTTTCTCTTCTCCTCCCCCCATCCCCAAGCTTTTTACAACCACAGCAAGCTCTGACAGTGAATTCTTGCCTTTGTATTCACCCCAGTCACCAGCAGCCTACAGATAACAAAAACAATGATGCCATTTATCTTTATCACTCTCACAACACAACAGTGACCACAGCCTCTCTGCTGTGCCTCTCAAATCATTGAACAGAGGGAGGTTTGCTCATGGTTCTTCAATACACCTGGGCATGTGCTTCATTTTGTGCCTGAATAGCAGAGGGTCACAATTTTGCAATCCAATCCCCTGGATCAACCTCCACAAGACACTATAGACTGAAAGGGCTCAAACCATGCAAGGCTGGATTGCAAAAAGTGAACCTAAATCTCTCCCTGGGAAGCATGAAATTTGTGCAGCAAGCTCAGTCCTTCCCTTCCAGCCAAATCTAAGGGGGAAAAAAAAAGGTGGAGTAGATTTTATTCCTATTCCAAGCTCTGAATGTTTAGCATATGGGCCATAAAATTTCCCTAAGGTGCCCAAGGGAAAATCTGTGTGGTGCAGATATTGTACCAAAATAGGTCTGCAGAGGCTCTTATAAATCCCAGCATGGGTAGGCCTGAAGCCAAAAGGAAAATCCTTGTATCATCTACAGACACTTGGGTTCTCAGCAGCTGAGGATGGTGCCAGGTAGTGCCAGAGAAGCTTCTTGACATTATTATTTACATTGGGGCTTGTAGCTTGATATCCAGAATCCTCAGTTCTACTGTGCTTAATATCACGAGTCCCATCCACTGGTCATCTTATTTTCAGTGCATGTCCCATGTTTCTTTTCCAGTCTGGTGTGATCCCAGACCTGGGGTCATGGGGAAGAAAGGACATGTCCTGTGGCTGCAGCAGAGATAAGTCCTGGCAGGGCTTCTCTGAGTACAAGAAGTGCTGTGAAGTGCCAAGCACCTGCAGCAGGACAGTACCACTGCCCCACACTGCTCAGGCTGCACCAGAGCTGGTCCTGCACTCAGCCCTCAGGCTCCAAGCTACCACTAAAAACCCTCTCTTCGCATTTACTCCCTGCCAATTTTCACATGGACCAGTTCCAGCCACTGGGAGAAGCCAGCCCAAACTTCTGGCAAACACATCTCTCAGCAATGGGAAACTACATTTCAGCTGATCTGCAAATTCTCCCTGTCTGTGCTGCATCCCACTGGAAAAGTCACAGGGCTGTGTGTCAGACGAGGGGTGATGAGCAGCTGCTGATTCTGGCCTGAAAAAGTTACTTTAAAAGTTACCACCTTCTCTAGATTCAGACTAGTAGTTCTTGTTAATCCATACCCATTTGGTATGGTCATCACAGTAAACCAGAACAGGAAAAACAGTCAAAAAGGAAAATTTCATTTGCTTTCCCAGCAGGATCTCACTCACCCTTGTGAGAAAGACTCTCAAAGCCACCATGATGTGGCTGTTACCCTGTGAGTTTGATTTCCTGACTGCCTCTAAAAAAGCTATTAAACCACCTTCTGTTTAGACCTCTGTACTAACATGAGGAACCTAAAGCACACATGTGGAGTTCTATGTGTTGTATCTGCCCCAAGACCAGGGACAGTGACCCCAAAAGTGGGTCCACCCTCATGAGGCTCCAGCATCAGTGCAGTGAGGAAGCCAGAGGACAAGGGAAAGGTGAGCAAGGAAAGATCTGGCCATGAGCTCTAAAGCAGGAACTCAGAAGACTTGTTGACATCATGAAAACCAGGCAAATTCCTCACCAAAAATAATAATGAATGAAATGCCACGAGTATTTGCTCACAGAAACAGAGCTGTTTTACCCTGAATATGATTTAGGCAAATAATAGAGCATATGACTTTGTGGGGGAAGGAATGCTGATGAAAACAGAGAAGAGTCAAAATCCATGGAAAATAAGACAAACTGGTAAAGGTTGGGCAGTTCCTTTGCTGAGACAGCCCTGCAGGAGAGGAATTCAGTCCTGTCAGGAGAAAGACCTCAATGCTGCCTAAAGAAGGGTTAAAATGTCCTGGTAGGAAATGCAGTCATGAAGGGCAACAAGTTCACAGAGAGGAAGTTCACTCAGAGGGAAACCAAGTCCTGTTTTCAGTTCTTGAACATTTACATCCAAACCATCCCACTTCAGCACCGGGTGCCACTCCCAGCCCCACAATCCCTGTGCCTGGGCTTGTCCCTGCTCAAAGAACATCATCCCTCTGCCTCTCCTCAGAATAAACAGGGCCCTTCACTGGAAGGTTTGATGCTCCTGTATTTAAACCCCACCACTGTCAGGTTCCACCTTGCAGGAATTTTTATGGCTGAGCTGAACCTCGTGCTGGCTGCCATTCCCAGCCACATCAAACAGCTCACAATAGCCTTGATTTCTGGGTTTAAGCTGACTGACCTGTTCCACCTGGGCCTCTGGGATAAAAGAGGTCAAAACAACAGCCCTCAGAGCACAGAGAGTCTCCTGGATGGATTTGTGCAAAGGTTGAATGAGCCACAGCTTGTGCACGTAAAGGCAGAACCATTCTTACTGTTAGGGACACAAAACATGAGTTCAAGACCAGCTTTGGATGATCTTTTTAGCCAAGTAGAATATATGCCCAAGGCCCTTCCACTGAGGGGGTCTCTCCTGGCAGCTGGTACAACCTTGGTGTCACAGTGACCAAACTGCAGCTGTGCAGAGGACACAACTGCTGTGGCTGTCCGTGCACATCTGCACAAGGTGAGACACACTGCTGTTGATGATGACAAATAGATGCAGCCTTGGAGCTGAAGTCATCCTGACTTACTGTTGCATGAGGCTCTCAGCTGTTTAGATCGTTCTAGATGTAGGGTTAGCCTGTACCTCAGAAATTAACTCCCAAACATCTTAAGCAACAGTCTGAAAAGCACAGGATGTTGTGTGCAACTTCTGTCACCCCTGGGTTTGTCCTTGGCCTGGACAAAAGCTCAGTGGATAAAAGATGGAATACTGCATCACCCTACTCCATGTCTCCATTTAAGCAGCAGTCACCACACATTAATTCTTAGCTAGACTCTTAAGAAGATACAGATAAATACTCGTTCCCCATCCTGGCCTTACTTCTAACCTGCTCTCAGCTGAACTACTTGGACCGGATTGCAGGCTTGATCCAAGATTTCCAGCTGAGTTAAAGAAGAAAGGATGGAAAATAAATATCAGTGGAAAAGAAAAAAAAAAAGCTATGGAATGTTCCTTAAATGCATTTTTTTACAGTCCAAAAGAAATACAATAAATGCAAACCCCATTTTCCAATAACATTAAAGAGGGAATAAGGATAGTTCCAAATAAGCCAGAAGAGCTGACTGTCAGCTAGTACAGATCAGAACTATGGCTATTTGCACCAGATGAGATACATCTCTGTAATTTTACAGTTATTACAGCTAAAAATCAATTGTCCTTTCTTCCTGAGAGATTTTCTGGCAACCTCCTGCACTTGCTATCAGCACTGCTTCCCCAGCCACCTCCCTAGAGATTTCCCAGCACCTGCTCCCCCTTCCAAGGGAGGAACACAAAAGCGAGGGCAGGCCAGCTCCTCTCCCTGCTTTGTGATAGTTCATCCTTCTGTTCAGAAGCCCATAATCTACCCTTCACCACTTAATATCCCTTGTGTTTTCCGTGTGGCAGGTGCTTCCAGGAGGCTGTTAACAGTCCCCATGTGGGAACACTCTTTATCCCGCAGAGGCACCGCCGTGGGTTGCGGTGGGTTGTGCTCGCAGGCGGTGCTTGCACTGACTGTCTTTCACTTTGAGTGTCCTGGTAAAGAACAACATTTATTGGTGTTTGCTCAGCTCTGAGCAGAGCTCAGCCAGAGCTCATCAACACACCCACAGCACAGCAGAGGATACAAAGCAGGAATCCCCTCAACTGCAGCCTCAGTCTTAAATAAAGACCCACAGTTGCTTTGGCAAATATCACAAGATAGTGAGAGCCCTTCAGGTTTCACTGAGGGCTTCCAAAAATTGTTCTAGAGTCCCAGCCTATCCCTTCTGTAGATCACAAAACCAAGGCTGTACAAAAAGCCTCCTTGTGCCACCCTCCTTTGGAAGGAGAGCCATGGCACACAGGGGGCCTGCAGAGAGTCAGACTGCAGCAACAGCCCACATTCCCTTCAGGGTTTGTTACGAAAATATTCCCACTTTAGGGCACTACTTATTCCAAATGATGAACCAACACTGACTCAGATTTGTACTTTATCATTACAGCAAAAAACCAACTGCATTTTTCTATGAATAACTCACACCATAAAATAACCCCTGTAAAAATCAGAATACTGAGAAGGTACCTGAAGGTCAAGAGAATTAGTAAGTGTGAAATAGCTCAGGGATAAAATCCCTCCACTAAATTTCAGCTGGACTTTTTTGTCCTTTTTTATTTTGACAATCTGCAAGGTCATGTGCATAAAAAGAAGAAAACAGTTCTGCTTTTATCCCAGTCTACTCAGAGGGATTCAGTTGCACATGTAGAACTATTCAAAACAGTTGTCAAGATAATTTCTTCTGGCCAGGAGATCACCATGGCCATGACATTCAGAAGTGCTTTGCAGTGGGTTATGGACAAGGTTGCTCAGTAAAAGTGTATTAAGCACCAGTTGTATTGGTTTTGTATCTTTTAGTACAGACTAATTGGAATATGAAAGCTTTTAAGTAACAGCCAAGAGTGGTTAATGTTCCACCAGGTTATTAACTCGTACAGACTACTAATCAAAGATGAAACAAGTGAAATTGCAAATTATATGTAACAGACCTGAGGGACAGATCTTAGCACAGAGCTCAGGAATGCAATTCAACTCAACAGGAATACATTGTCTAAACAGATTTTAAAAAAATCTTGGGCTTAGTGACTCATATAAGAGTCATTCATTAGTACTCTATAATTTAATCTTCAGCTACAATTACACTGTTTCAGCTGCTTCCCATGAACAGAGACTTGCTTTCCTATCTCTCAGGTGTCATTCTGGAAGTTTCTTTTCAGATTGGACCCCTCTTTGTCATCGTCATTCTGAAACATTTATCACCAGTGCTTATCTTCTGAAAGGATAGGAATGTATTACATTCTTCATGCTTCTTCTCTAAATATAATCTTCTGTATCACATAAACCACCAAAATTTGAGGGAGACTTCTTTCTCACCCTTCAATGTTCTGTTGGGAGATTTCTTTACATAGGAAAGAGCTCAGTTATTGGGGGAGATTAATTTAATCATCAGCCCATTCTCCAAGTGCATAAGCAAGATCATTTCTCAGGCACTGGTGAACTGGCTCTATGTTTAGTTCAAAGAGCTAATCTTGCTTTAAATACTTCTTCAGAGGAAACTTGTTAAAACATGAGCATGTCCTCCATTACAGTCAGTGTTCCAGCAATGGTTCTGTGCAGCCTTTTCCACAAGTCACTTCTCCCCTGGCTGTTGCTTGTTCTCACTCACTTGGACCGAGCACATTTCTCTTTTCCCTGCTACACCCAAAGCCAAACAGAAGACTATTCAAACCTAGTTAGCTATTAAAGAGCCATTAGTTAATTGGCACTGATAGGGACTTCAGACTTTGGTTGATTAGGTCCATGAGTTCACTGTGCAGAGACAAAAGGCCTCCAGGGAAGTTTAAACAAGGGTGTGGGTTTTCCTGTTTAATTTTACCTTCTTAACTTAATATTGCTCTCTGTCATTCAATATTATATTATTTCCATATCAAGGAAGGAGATGGGAAACATCTTAGTGGTGACAAGGAGGGGAGTGCACATATTCCCTCCTCATGAAATAGTTAAGACTGCCTTAAGCTCAAAGGTGCTTCTTTATGCCTGAGTGCTCAAAGGGCAGATGTTAAGCCTTCCTAGTAGGAAGACAGGCAATAGGAAACTGTCTTCTTTTTAAAGGATTAACTACTAAGTTGAAGGATGATCCAGTCCTTCCTCCTCTCTCCCCTCCTGCTGGTGTTTGTACAGCTGACAGCGACGAGAGCGGGTGGGTGGGAGCAGAAGGATGAGGTTACCTGTACTACTTCTTTGACCAGAGTCTTGTCAGTCCCAGTTTTGGCTCTCTGCAGGCCACTGACATCCTCTCCAATCCAGGTGATGAGGGCAAACTTGACTCTCTTGCTCATGGCATCGCCGGTGGTGAATCGGACAAAGCCAAACAATCGGACATCATCTGCAGAGACAAAAGGGATAAAATGGTTAAACCCAGAGACTCCCCTGCCTTCCCACTTTCCAGGGTGAGACAATTGCTCTCAAAGACCAAGGCAAGGCACTGATCCCATGTTACACTGCCAGCATTTGGGGTTAACAGGGGGCTCTGCTCATACAGCCTTTGCCTCCAAGGTGTGCTTTACCTGAGTTAGGTCTGCCTCTTCCTGGGCTGCTCTGAGTTACTGGGAGGAAACCGCCTGTGCTAGGCACCTCACCTCACATTATTTTGCTGCCAGTGAGTCTGGAAATGGCTAAAATACAGTCAGCAGGCAGGTCAAGAACACAGAGCTAACCCCAGGTCCACATTCAGTCACATCATTCATCTGCAGGTCACTGGTCAAGAAGGGAAGAAAGTCATTTCCCAGTGTCTGTTTCTTACAGGATAGCAGGAATAGGGTCACATTTTATAACATTCCCCAGAAACTGCCCATTGTGCAAATCTGATCCTTTCCCCTCCTTCCCTTCAGCAACATTTCTGGCTCACTTGTAGTATAAGTTTTAAAAGAAGGAGGGAAGAAGAAGGAGCAAAAGAAAAATTCTGCAATTACTTTCCCAGATGTGTTTTTCTACTCCTTCTGAAGGCCTGGAGAGAAAAGTATTGGATTTTAGAACTGTCCTGGTCTTTGTTTCATGGCTGGTTTATCCTGTATCATGCCAAACTGGAGTTATTTAGCCTGGCCATATGTGTGAAAACTTTGTAAACTCTCATCTCAAGGAGTTCCTTCCTCCATTGCAGGGTGACCCATCAGCAGGGGCAGTTGGGCACTTTCCTGATCACAGGGCCAGCCTTGGAGCCATGTGGGATTTGGAGCCTTCCACCAGGATTGGGCAGAAAGCTGAGCAGATGGGCAGTTGTGCAATCATGGAATACACCTAATCATGGCTTCTTCATCTGCTAGAGGTCACTCAAGGCCTTTTAAATGAGATGACTCAGAACAGAAGAACAAACGTGCTGTTTGAGAATCACGTCAATCCTGGTTGCACTTGTTGTGACCAGTTCAAAGTGCTTTATAGTGAGTTGCTGTCTTGACTATTTGCTAGATGAAAATCAGGCTCCAGGTGTAACAATGACTGCCAACATCCCATCCCTGATCCCAGCATGCTCCATGAATGCTCAGGACAGCCCCAGGAGCTTTGGGAATAGGGGAGAAGCAGCTCTTAATAGCTCATCCTCAGAAAATAAGCTGCTAGAGACCAATGCAAAAAAAAAAAAAAAAAAAAAAAAAGGAGTGATATTCTCTGCAAGCTGACATATTTCAGAGCTTCTTTAACACTTTGATTTGCCAAGGTCTGAGTAAAGAGAAATTCCCCCTGATAAAAGAGAACACTTTTATAAGTCTGAAAAAATCCACCTATTCTCTCTCTATTTTCTTTTCTCTGTATCTTTTTTTTGCCACCGACAGAGGAATATTAGGAAAACTGGAAAATGGGTGTAGGGGTATGTGTGAGCCAGTACAGTGTTTAAAACGAGCTTCTCTGAAGATTTCAAAATTGAAACAAAGAGAAAGAAAGATCTTATTCAAAGGAAAAATCCGGATGGATCTTTGGAAGGAGAGAAATAGATGTGTATTGACAGTGCAGGCAAACAAACTTCTCTCTCAGTTACCCTGTTACTGGTGAGTACAAGAAAGGCACGTAGAGACTCCTGTTTCTGACAGCAAATCCTCTTCCCAAGATTGATTAGAACCATAAATGAACCGACAGCCAGGAAATACCCAAGGTGAAGTGAGACAGTAAATCCCCTAACGTTACAATTAACAGCTCCATGAGAAAGCCTTGCTCTCCAGGTCTGACAGTAAAGAAGGCCACGCTCTGCTCAGAACTGTTCTGTGGCTCCTATGGGAACACAGTGCTGGAAGGCACTTTAATGTCACCAAGTCCTGGCCTCTACTACACTGTGATGGAGTCACAGCCCTAACCATGGACCCCTCACTTTCCACCTCGAGTCTGTAGGGTTTTCATCCCTGCCCCTCCCACCAAAGGCTGTTACAGAGCCTGAAGACTGGACTATCCTCTTTATAACAAAGATAATGGAAAAACATAGTGAATGTGAAAAAGCAGTGCTTTTTCATAGCAGCACAGAAAGGAAGTTCCAGGGATGCCCCATCCCTGGAAGCGTTCAAGGTCAGGCTGGACAGGGCTTGGAGCAACCTGGGCTCGTGGAAGGTTTCCTACCCATGGCAGGGGGGTTGGAACTGGATGATCTTTAAGGCCCCTTCCAACCCCAACAATTCTGTGATTCTATGATTCTGTGAATTTATCAGCATAACTTCAGTTGGACATGAATGCACAGCTCACTGGCAGCAGCAGGATTTGCTTCTCAGCAGAAGAGTTTCAGTGCCTTCCCATCCTGCCTGAAAGCAGCTCGATCCGTGACACCAAAGGGAGCCAAGCCCAGCAATTCCAGCTTTTATCCATTAGATAACCTGCTCCTCAGTGAGTATGAGCAACTCTTACTTCACCATGTTCAGTCCCAGTAAGTTTAGTGAGCACCTGGGGTTGGACGTGGGGCTCTGAGTCACCATCGCGGTGACTCAGGGCTGGTTCCCTTGTAGGGGCTTGATGGGTTCCACCTCAGCTGGGTGCTGCCTCCTCCTGTGTCCCCGTGGGGGTTGTATCCCCACCAGAGCAGCATCTTCAGCTGCCACAACTTTCAGTCCAGTGTATTTAGTACAAACCCCCAAAATGTGATGCTTTAACTTGATGTGCCGGTGTGTGAATTGTGGCAGCTGAGGAGCCTTTCAGATGAAGCTGAGAGGGAATGTGAATTGGAGCCCTCAGCAATTAGCATGTCTGTTCCTAAAAGGGCATCAGGGATGGATGTAGAGGTTTTTAGCACTAGCTCAGCCTGGGTATAAGCCTCTCCAACTGCAGGTCGAAATCCCTGAGCAGAAGTGGTTGAGTTTCACAATTAGTCTGAAGCATGTTCAGAGTGATAAGGGGATCAAAATGCAAGTTCTTTCATACTCCCAGGTTTCCTCTTTCACAGTTAATCAGTTCCACCCTGCCAGATCACCTCACCACGCTGGAAGCCATCAATGTCACCAGTGCCAATTCCCTGAGAAATCTCAAGGTATAAACATGCACCACCCCCTTTCTCACACAAAACCACTTACAGGGGTTTTAGGAATTTGTTGGCTGTGAGGGAGAGCATAACAAATCATAGAGAGACAGTGTAGATTTCCTCTGAAAGAGGAAATCCTGCCTAGAGCTGTGCAACCCCCTTCCTAGTCACTGAGCCATGAATTTCAGGGCAGAGAGAAGCAAAAAACAGATCTGGGTAGAACGGAAATAGCAGCTTTATTTGAGAAAATCTCACAAGTTACAAACAGCAGAAATGAACAGTGTCAGTTCCATTAATACCACTACTCCCTTCACTATGGCTGGACAGCAACAGGGCTCTACAAACAGTGAGGAGCAAAATGAATGTCTTAATGAGCATCAGCTGATATTACTCTCCGAACTCCTTATTTATCACTAGGCAGAATTTTCCAAATATTCTGATTAAGATGCCCTTGGCTGTCAAGAAAGCTTGATGCCAAGCTGCAGAGGTTTCCTTGATGGTGTTCTTTTTTTCCATCCACTCAAGCCCTTTGGTTTGTACTGAAAAATTCCCCATTAGATTAAAATGCACTGACTCATCAGTAAAAGACAATAGCTGCAGGAAAGAAATACACTGTCAAATTGTCGTGGTCTTATCTTAGGGCTCTGAATGGTCTGAGACATGCCAGGACAAAACCACTGCTCCCAGCTTCACCTGCCTGCTGGCTCAAGGTCAAATACAGCAAGGCAGGTGATGGAGTGATCTGCTTTTGTGTTCTGTCCAACAATGAATTACTGATAGCACGTGGCAGGTTTCATGAGGATTTATTTTGTTTGTTTCAACTGGATTAATTTTAGATTAATTAGTCAATTTTCTACCTCATCAGTCACCCCTGTAGCCCCATGGCTAGAAATGCAGACAGAAAACTTCCCTACCTCTTACTACGCTGTTTTTTTCCCCTCTTAAACCCTGTGCTGAAGCCCATATATCTCCTGCAGTGCTGCCTTGCTCCATGATGACATGTTCATTAAGTCATCTGACGTGTTTGACCCCAGGACCATGACCACAGGGCTTGCTGTGGCTGTGGCACCAAACCTTCTCCATGGAACTCAGGGTGGCTGACGTGAGTACAGGAACACAAATGAAGGGGGGGATGACCCCACACTGACTTCTCTGGCTTTCTCTGGTCCAGTGAAGCCACCAGCAGCATTTCATCACAATGAGTTGCTGCTACCCCAGTGACAGTGGCCCTGTTGTCTCTCTGTCCTGACCTGGGAGAGCAGAGTGAGACCAAACAGGGGATCCAGCACATCTTTGTTCTCCTTCCCTTAAGGAAGGAATGGTTGTGTTTGTTGGCCAGAATTAAGGTCCAGGCAGGCCCCAAAACACGGAGCAGGTATGAGGTACAACCCTCTTCTGTACCTGCTCCCATCCCAGCAGGATGGTAAAGCAATGCCATTTTAATTAAGCATCACAAAACTGAAGGCAGAGAGTCACTGTGTCAGTGCAGAACTCGACCTGAGGAGTTATTCCTGCAGAGATCAATAAGAATATTCCCTAAAAACACCTCCTGTCCATAAGCAAGGGACAGTCTCAGCCATGGCTCCAGCTGGCAGCCAGGAGATCACTGTGACCCTGCCAAGAGCAGGGAGGGCACAGGGGCAGGGGAAGGCTGCAGCCACAGCATGAAATTCCCATAAGCCACCCATGGCCCCAGGTCTTCCTTTAAATAGCCTTTAAGGGAAAGCAGGAGAGATGAACATTTAAGAGGAAAATTAAAAGCAGTAGGAGACTGATTTACAAGGCCCATTTTAGCAACTTAAGATGCAGCCAAATGCAGATAAGCACCTATCTCATTATATGTCCTCGTGTGTTTTTACAAATCTTTCCTACAACCTCAGGTGCCAACAGAACTTTGGTGATCTCTCAACTCTTAGCTCCTAAATTTTTATATGCAGGCCAAGCTTTATGGGACAATTGATCTAAGCCTAAAAGAACTGTATTAGGAGCTGACTCTATTTCCTAATATTTTATGTCAACCCCAAATGATTTTATAGGGTATTTATTTCAGACCAAAGATTTTCAGTTCTTCCTCCTGCTGAATGCACAGTGTGGTTTGGCCTGATCTTTTCAGACACATGAATAACTATCCCATTTCATGCTGTCATTGCAATTATTTATCTGGACTGGGGCTTTCCAAATAAAAGGCTCATTATTTCTTTTGTCAGAGATGCATTGAAAACAGCTGTTCACATATGGCATGGGATGGGGGTGAGGGGGAAATACAGTCTTCCAACCTCTCTGTTGCTTAATAGCAGAACACACATTCAAAAAAAAATGAAAGTAAACCATAGGCAGAGATGATGCTCTGCTGCTTCCTAATACAGACCCTGAGACAACTGTCCAGGGCACTCAGGTACTACTGACACACACACAAGTTTCACAGGATGTCATTTCAGTTGTTAAGTCATTCTATTCTTCTCAGCAACAGCATCACCAGCCGGGTTATAAGACTTTGAAATTAAGAAGAGCAACACAAAACCTTCACATCCTTCTGTACAGTAACCTTCAACTCTTATCTGTGTTTCTGGCTTCATATCCACCAGCTCAGCTCTGGTTTTCATTCAAAGTGTACTGATGGCACGTACTACTAACCACCAAATTAATGCTATGTCTGGACCCACGCCATCTGCAGAGGCAAGAGCTGTAACTGGGAAGTAAAATGGCTCAGAAGCCTTGAATTAAGTCTTTGTTTAATGCAGAGGTAATCTGTGCTGTTAAGCCCAACCGAAACAGTCCTTAGCCACAAGACACAGGAGGTGTCTGCACTGAGTGTTTAGTAACCCTGACACAATGAATGTCCTCAGCTTTTATCTCCAGACTCTTCGGATCAGACAAACACAGTCACGTAGGTTGGTCATTAGTCAGGACTACAAGATGAAGAGCCACCAGCAGCCACCTCCTACTCACAGCAGGATGTGCCAGTGGGTTAGACCAACCTCCTTGACTTTATTTTGGGCTAGACTGGAGGAGAGGTGTGCACACATCTGGGTGTGGTCTTTGGAGGACAGAGGAGACACTGCCTGACACTAGAGCAGAGTCTACTTCCTCTCAGCCAGTGTGTAGTGACTGACACAGGCCTTGACAGCAACAGCACGACAGTGACTGACACACAGAAGTCCAGGGTTCAGCATCGCCCTGGGACCCTGAACAAAAGGGCACTGAAGTAGATTTTCTATCCAGGTTTCCTTCCTGTAAGAGGGGCTACTGCTGTCCCCAAACAGGAGGATGGGAAAAGGATGATAGTTTGATGATGCAGTTTGTTAAACTTCTCTGCTAGAACACAAAGCTTAGTAAAGAGTTCAGAAACAAAAAGCCTCCACCCCAGGATATGTGACGTGTAGGTTTGATGTGCAACACGTTTCTGAGAGTAGAGCAGTGGAACAATGAAACCCACAGCAGGAACACCGGGTGCAGTAGCAGTTCCTGGCCTCACCACCCCAGAAGCTCAGCACCTCTCTGTGTGTTCCTCCAGCAGCAGCCACAGAGTGTGGCTGAGGTGTGCAGGGCTGGAGGTGTGCAGGGCTGGTCCCTAACAGGGCCTCTTTGAACTGCTACTTCCTTTAAAAGAAGCTATTTCAGTCTCTTGCTTTTCCCTTTGTCCTCAAGGCTCTCATTCCCCGAGGAGGTTTGCAGAATCAGCAATGGGCTGGGCATGAAAAGGGTTATGGATGAGGGGGAGGAAAAGCAAAAATACAACCCTGCCACCAACAGCCCCCTCCAGCCCTCCCTAACCCCTGCCACTGCACAAGGCAGGACATCCACCACAGGCAAATGTTTCCCAGAGTGGTACAAAAGCTCTTCTTGGTCTCAGAGCCACACAAATTAGCACACACTGTGTGCACCATCACTCAGTGCCCTGGAGGGCAGCAATGTGTACGAAGGTGCTTTTAATGAGAATGGTTATTAAAGAAAGCAGGGACTCAGATGTTTGCAGCTCAGAACGACACTGAGGTAGCTGGTTCAGAAAGCAGAACAGAGCAAGCTCTGATGGTGACTCTTTGCACACTGAGGTTTTCAATCCCAGCTCCAGCTCCCACCTTCAACCACCAAATTGTGCTCAGCTTCTACCACAGGCAGCTGCAGCACTTTGTGGCTTTCAGGGCAGTGGTTTTCATAAAACAGGAAAGTTTATTCTGATAACAGTTTTTTTAATCTTTTAGTCATATTTTCTGAAGCTGTTTGCTTTGATAGCAGCTCTTCTCCCCTCCAGCAAAATGTAAGAGACCAGCAGGGAAGAGACGTAGCTATAGGAAGGAATAATATTTAGCAGCTCTTCCCATCCCTTCCTTCTCTTCTCTACTGACTTTGTTTCAGTAGATATACTCCAACCAGCTCTACTTCATGGCAACATTTGGCACCTTTCTTCCAGATGGGAAGCAAAGCTGCAACTTCGCTGCTGGCACAAGGCTTGATTTCTGACTCTGTCTAGCAGGCCAGGTGAAGGTTTGCTGCACAGATGGAGGCTCCAAAACTTCCATTTCCTCCTCCCCCAACTGCTGCACCATAATTCGTGGGTGGAGGAAGATCCTTTCCAGCTCTCAGGCAAGGACCAGGTGCCTGAATTTGCCTCACTCCTTAAGCTTCCAACAACTGTGCTGTGAGTTAGATCTGAGGACAACCTCTTGGCCCTGGTCTGCCAAGGAACAGCCCTCCAGCTGCATGCTAAGGGAGAGGGAAAGAAGGAACAGGAAAAGGGAGCAGTGGAGCAGCTATAAGGGATTTAGCTCCCCATTAAAGGCTAACAATAGGCCACAGCCTACCCCACAGTGCCGCTTCCTTTACCATGCTTATTTATAAAATATACAAAACTTCCTTTATTTTTCTGTAAAAATGCCTCAGTACTGGGACCAGTTTGGCACTTTGCTGGTGTAAAACAAGATTTCCTTAAGCTCTGTCTGTTTGAATACCCTGTTTATAAATACAGGTTTGGCACATGCCAGCCATGGCAAGAACACAGAACTGGCCAAACTCCCAAGTGCAATATGTGCCTCCATTAGTTGTCATCCCACCCAGCCCAAATGGTGCCTGTGCTCTGCCAAAGCCCCTCTTGCCTGCTCAGCCACTCGCTAAATGGATTCTCTTTGCTACAAAAGGGAGGAGAGGAAGTTCTTGAGAGGGTGCCATCCAGACAAAATGTTAACAATCAACTCAGACAAAAGAAAGACATGGACTCTGTAAAGGCAGGAAGAGAGAATACACGGGGAAGGCTCCTCTCTCCTCTGCAAGACTCGGATGTCTGGAGGTGCTGGAGATGCTCAGTTGTTTTGGCCACAAGAGGAGACAGAGAACATGGGGCTCAGATACTGAAGTCATTGACCTCCCAAGAAAACTACTGACCACTGGCATGAACTTCCAAAGTGCTGAGCCCTGGGCATCCCCATGTGTCAGGTAATTGCTTTTTCCCTTCTGTTGTCCATGAAGAAGAGTTGAGTGGGAAGGAGTTTCTTCACTGCAGGATATCAGCTCCTCTGACATCAACTACAACAAGACCTTTCTCAGTTTTGAAAGTTTTCCCTGCAAAGCTCTCCAGAACATCTGGAATGGAGTGGCTGCATTAATCCCAGTAAGACCCCACTGCCAAAGTTGTAGCAGAGCAGTCTAAACTATCTTGATTCATGGCTGCTTTCCAAGGACTCAAATGTACTTTTCTCCTATGATATTTATTGACTGATCAGACCGGTCCCTCCCTCGGTTAAGTTCCTGGAAGTTCTCTCCTTCAGCTCAATAAAGCACAGCCAAGCCCTGGGACTCAGACCAATGCACAGGCACTGGTGTTTCCATGGCTATGGGACTGAATATGGTGTCCCCAGAACAACATACAATTCCTTCACTGCACAATCACATCATCCTAAAAATACAGGTTAACCACAATATTGTAGAGTAACTGGGTGAGTGAGGAAGGCTTTACTATAGCTCAGTACTAGTTACAGACACTTCATATCTCACATCACTTGGTGTCATTGTTAAATAGCAGCCAAGATAGGAGGAAATTTGAGATAAAAATCAAAACCCGCTTTTGCGAAATTCATCAAATGTCACGATCAGATGAAATTAAATATTCATCTACTTCTGTTTTCCCCAGGCATTGTTCCTCCTTTTAATGTTCTACAACCAACAGTTCAACAATCAACTGCCACGTTTAAACCTGGAGCCGCAACAGTTGCGGTTGTGCAACCACATCTACAATTGTTTCCAGGGCTGTGCTGTTGGAGCCGATCTTTGCAATACCCACCCTCTTCTCAGGTCTCATGAACTCAAAAACTCCGAGCAAGCCTTCTACCTGCAGTTACTTTAGCTCTATGAATTTCAGAAGAATTTCGGAAGGATTTCCTTCCCAGCGATCTGTATGACAGCATCTTTATAGCCACAAAACCAGTCGGTTTTGCTCTGAAACTGCAGTATCAAACACGGAGACCGTTCCTTATCGAGTGTTTTATCTTGTTTATAACCAAGAAGCACTGAAACATTGTGCAAAGAGGGGGGAGAAAAGCCCAAAGGACCTTTAAGTCTAAGGGTGAGACAAAGGACCGGCTGGACTATGGACTCGAGGGAGTTGCACTCTGTGGGGAAACCCGACGGCACAGGACAGGGCAGGCACGGGGAAGCAGAAGCACAAATTCCAGTTTGCCCGAGTTTTCTCCCATCCTTTCCCCCCCTCGCACCGGGCAGCACGAAGGACGGTCATGGCCAAAGCAATGGATACGGAGCTTACCTGTGCACTTCCTTTTAAAGGTTTCATAGTCTACCCCTTGGTCTCCAGGGACGATTGTAGAGCCGTTGTACTTAAACGTCACCCTTTGAGAAGGGAAAAGAGAAGGGGAATAATACAGTTAAAAGCCACCTTTTATGGGATGGGGGAAAGGGAAGGGGAATAGCACGTTTAAAAGTCTCCCTTCGGAATGGGGAAAGGGAAGGCGAATAATACATTTAACAGCCTTCAGGAAGGGAAACGAGGAGATGGGGAAGAATATACTGTAAAAAAACTCCATCCTTTAGGAAGAGGGGGAGAGGAGAAGGGGGAAAGGTCTGTAAAAGTCACCCTTTGGAGAGCGGGGAGGGAAGACGAGGAATCGCAGCGCACCGGTGCCTGTCCGGGGGGACGCCGAGGGGGGGCCACCTACCAGTTCACCTCGGTGGCATCGTCCCTGACGAGGTTGTACGCCTCCCTGCACGCCTCCTTGTCGATTTTGGTGGCCATGGAGGCGAAGGGGAAGGGAGGGGGAGCGCGGAGCGGCCGCGGAGTTGGGGGACCGCCGCCGCCGCTGCAGCCGCACCTCGCAGAGCCGAGCCGAGCAGAGCCGCGCCGAGCCGAGCCGAGCCCAGCCGAGCCGAGCCCCGCTCCCGAGGCCGTCCCGCCTCCGCCGCCGCCGCCGCCAATGGCTCGGCTGGTCCTGCCCCTGCCCCCCCAGCCCCGCCCGGCCCGGCCCGGCCCCGGCGCGGGGGGATCGCGGTGATGCAATAGAGCCCGGGCACGGGGGGCGCCGCCGGAGGGGCCCGACCCGCCGCAGGGATGCCTTTTGCGGCCGCCGCCGGTTTTCCAGCCCCCCGATGCTTTCCCAGCCCCTGACGGACGGGAGGAGGAAGGAGGCAGAGGCGGCGCCCGGGATGGAGCAGCCGCCGGCGGCGGAGCCGGGCCGGGCGCTCGGGAGGTAGCGCAGAGCGGGGCAGGTGAGCGGGGGGCGAGGGGGCGGCGGGCGGGGGCGGCTCCGGGCCGGGGCTGAGCGATGGGGGCCGCGCCGGGGCCGCGGAGCAGCGGGGACCGCCGGGCCGAGCATCCCGAGCATCCCGAGCATCCCCGCACCGCCGCGGGGGAGCGGGGAACAGCCCCGGCTCAGTCCCTGCGGGTGTCCCCGGCCTCAAACGGGGCCTGGGGGGGTAACTCGGCGTGGGGACACCCCGCTGCTGGGTCAGGGGTGTGCGCGGGCGCTGGGTCTGTGTGTCTGTGTGTGTCACTGTGTGTCTGTGTTCATGTCTGTGTGTGTGTCGGTGTGTCCATGTCTCTGTGTGTCAGTGTGTTCAGCCCGTTTCAATGCAGCGATCTCCCCCTGCCGGGCTCCCAGCGCTGCCCATGAACATTCCCGCATCTCCCCGAGTCACTGCGCTCCTGGGAAATGCGAGCTGTCAGGCGGAAGCGTTGCCTTAAGGCTGCGCTTCAGTCCTGCAGAAATAGAGACAGGGCTTTGCTTTGCTGAACCCGGCTGGAAATAAACATCACCAGATGATGTTGTGCCCAAGGACCGGAGTTTTACAAACCAGCCCTTGGGCGTGTTAGTGGGTTTCTAACCCTAAACCTGGGGGTCTGGATTTGTAAATTCAATAAAACTACGTTCCATGATAAAGAAGCATCGCATTTTGTTTCTCTTAAAGTTTGCAGGGGATGTCCATTGTTTATTTCACATCACCGTTTTCAGTGTGAAGGCTGAGCAGTGAGAAACCTCATTACCACACAATTACTAATTGTTGTCAGACATCTCAGGGGACAATATCTCCAGAGCAGGCACTGACTGTCAGACATCCTTTAGTGCCACAGTCCTGCACGCAGCTTCTTCCAGCTCCATTCCAGCCCCTGGATGACGTGAGGCTCCTGGAGCACCGGGGCCAAAACACATGAATTGCTGCAGTGCCTCTCTGATGTGGATGAGGTCATAGGGAAGAGAGAAATATCTCTGAAGTCAGTACAAGTGTAGGACACTGGGTGAATCACACTCAGTATCTGTAGGCTGCAGGCTCTAGATGATAATATAATCACACATTAATAGTTCTGACTTTATATTGATCTTCTTTTGGAACTGTTTTTAGGAACACTTTCATTTTTTTACAAGCCTTTATGCTGGCTGCTCTAAACATGTTTTTTGTAGTCTGCATTTATCATCCATTGGCACTTGCTGCTGTTTATACCTGTATCAGTTGCTGGTTGTCCTTGTTCCCTTCAGGCTTGATCCTCAGCTCCTGATGTTTCCTGGAGCAGAGGTGGGTGACTCCAATGTCATTCCCCTGAGGAGGAGAAAACCTCACCCTCGTGCAGGTCTCTGTGACCCAGTGACTGGAGCATTTGAATTCTCTTCACTGGGGACTTTGTGCCTCACGCTTTTCAGTGCCAGACTCAAACCTTAGAAAAATATACATCTTCCTTGTGGGACCAAACCTCTTCTCTTCGCTTCTCTTCCCTATCTTTGACACTTTTTCATGGATTTTTTTCTTTTAAGGCATGGAGAAATAAATACTGTGCTGAGTTTCGTCAGGCAGTAACTGGAAAGGGAAAATTACCTACATTTCTGGCTTTGGTGAGCTCTGATTTGCTTGTCATATGGGAATTTTGATATCTCCAACACATAGGTCTTTTCATCTGTGCAGGAAGATGTCACTGGCCTGGCAGAAGCATCTGTCCATCTCACAAGAGCCCTCAGAGGGAAATACAGACAACGGAGAAAGTGAGGACTTATGGACTTCCTAAAAAAAACCATCTCCAGCAGGCATGAAGTCTTGTGAATCTGGAGGACTGACCTTCAACTGTCTAGGCTGTACAATGAAGTTCAGAATACTTGGAGGCAGCTGAGCAAACAGGGTGGTTCTGCACAGCCAAGGGCTCCCAGGAGTCTTATCTTTATCCTAAAGTGCACCTCTGCTAGTGCCTTGCACTCTTGGCTCTTTGCCACCTCCTCTTTTTGCTTCTTTTCTGATCTTTCTATCTGTCTGTCCCCAGTCCTGCTTCTCCATCTGTGTCTTTTCTGTGCAGGAGCAGAGAAATTAATGGAGAGAATAATACCCTCTGTCAGGAAGAGGCTGATGTGAATTTTCGGATCATGGTTAGCATTAGGGTTTACAATTTATGGATCACAGCATTAGGGTTATCAAGCAAGTAGGATTTTACTCAGACAGTCGAGGTGTTGAGGGTTCTTATCCTGGGTCCCCATGGTCAGAAGGGCTACAGAAGCAGAGAAAATGCTTCTCATGTTCAGACTCAATAATCAATTAGATGAGGAGGAGCCCATCATCACCTCTGGTTCCTTGGGGGTGTCTGAGGAACAGGCAGAGCTGTCTGGTACCTGCAGTGGAGGTGGGATGAGGCCAGGGCAGGTGGAGGTGCTGACACCCAGGCAGCCCTGGCACACTCCCCTGTTCTAACACTCCATACACATCATCTTCTGCCAGCAACAGCTGCCCTGTCACCACCTGGGACACGTGTCCAAGCTGAGCTGTCCTTGGTGACAGCACACAGAGCCTGGACACACACAGCCTTCTGCTGGCGATAACCTCTGGAGGATACCCAGGAGTGCTGAGCTGACAAAGGGCTTTTTCACTTGTAGTGTTGTGTTGGGCACCATTGCACTGAAACGGGACCAGGTGGGTCTGAGTACAGTGTCTTTGCTTCTTACTTCGCCTCTGAGACAGGGGCAGCCTGATGTTTACCAAGGCGTTTTTTATTCATTTTTAAGCCTTCTGGGCCATAAGCAGCAAGGAAAAGCCCCCCAGCAGCACGTGCTGCTGGGGAGGTGCGTTTTCGAGGTCAGGCAGTTTCATGGCCAGGTAAGCAAGAGGAGATGGCAATGGGGCTTCTCGCTGCACCTCACTGCACACCCCCACACCCACCGCAGAGCTCATCAGCGCTGTACAAACGCACATTTGCTCCCCCCAGCAAATGCCCCTGGCACGGGTACCCTCGGCCGCCCAGTTATGGGCGGGTACCTGTGCCTCGCCTTGCAGGCAGGGAACAGCCCCGGGATGTGCGATCCGCGCACCCCCTTCCCAGGGCAAGGAACAGCCTCAGGATGTGCAATCCATGCATCCTCTTCCCAGGGCAGGGAACAGCCCCGGGGTGTCCTGTCCGCGCATCCCCTTTCCGAGGGCAAGGAACAGCCCCAGGATGTGCGGTCCATGCATCCCCCTTCCCAGGGCAGGGAACAGCCCCGGGGTGTCCTGTCCGCGCATCCCTCGGCCCGCAGCGCATCCCCTCCGGCGGGTCCCCGGCGCCTCCCCCGCCCCGCCCCGGAGCCTCCCCCGCTCCTCCCGGCCCCGCTCCGGTCCCGCCCCGCCGGCATTTCCTGCCCCGGGCCCGGGGCGAGGGAGCCTCCGCCTGCTGGAATTTATCCCTGCTTTGTTTTCCCCGCTTTTTTTTTTTCCGCCCGGATTTTCCTCCCCCCCAGCCGATGTAGCCGCCGGAGCGGGGCCGGGGCCGGTCGGTCAGCGCGGCCCGGGGAGCTCCGGCCGGCCCCGGGCACCAGCGGTGAGTACGGACCGGCCTCGCTGACACCGCGCTGGGCTGGGCTGGGCTGGGCTGGGCTGGACCCGCCGCACGCCCAACTTGTTGACACCACCGACCTCTGACAGCACCGGGGAGCAGCATCAAGGGGCGAAAAAGCCGTAATTTTTAAACTCGGGCATCCCCAGGCTGCAGATTAGAACGCGCCGGTCTCGTAATTCGGCACAAAACGGAGGGTTTTTTAGCGGTCTGGAGGGGCTGATACAGTGGTAACATCTCCTGTGCCTTTGTTGCAGGAGTGCTGCGGCTCGGCCGGTCATGGAGGGAACCCGGCAGAGCAGGATCTGCCGCCCGCACAAGATCAGCGAATCCTCAAAGGTTCGTACGATTTGTCTTGCTACCAAAAAATTCCAGTTGCAGTAACAACAAGGAGGGGCGGGGGGTGGGTGAGGAGGTAGAGGGTCTGCTTTGGATGGGCTGATTTTTGGAGGAATGTGAATATTCTGAGCTTTTAAAAAGAGGTATGGAAGCAGTGGTTTACCTGCTCAAATATTTTTGGTGGAAGAAGTTGCTGCCTAGTAACTGAAAAAAAAAAAAAAAGGCAAAAAAAAAAAAAAGCAGCAGCAGCAAATGGGCATCTGCTCATCGTGACTCATAGCTTAGAAACCCACATCATTGCAGCACAGTAGTTTCTCTGTACCAAAAATTCAGTCATTAAATGTGATGTGTTTATTTGGGGAATTTTTGTAATTTTTGTACTGATCCATCTCGTAAAATCCAAGCTTGTTAGAGAAGCAAAGCTGAGATTGCTCCTTAGGTTCAGTCTCGATTTTGTACGTGATGGGAGCCTTGATCCTGCAAACAGTGAGCTCATGGAATTGGTGGTCGTTTCTTAGGCTTGTGAGGTCAATTTTCTTTGTATCAAATCTGTCTGCACACATACATTGTTTTTATTTGTGAATTCTCGGAAGCTCTTTATGCAGGTCATCAGGGTGATTTATCAGATGGTAATATCAGCTGTAATTCCCGTGTTCACTGTGTTTCATACCAGTGCAAGCTGCTTTTCTGTTGCAGTGCAAGCTCTGGATAAGAGGAGCTGCAGAGCAAGGACTTTGTGCTGCCAAAAACATCCGGAAAAGAGAAACTTTTCAGTGCCTGTGTCTGTCTTATCAAAGTTGAATGAGCCAGATCTCATTTTCTTTTGCACCACTGATGAGCAGCAGTACTGCATTAAGAGTCTGAGAGAAATTAGATCTTTGAATCCAAAAGAAGTTAAAATACTGCTCTAATACAATTGATAAAAGATAAATTGGACTAATTTTTAAATGCATCCCTACCAATATAATCTTTCAGTGAGTGCTGATCCTGTCTGTCACTTAAATAGTTTAGTCTGAATGTAATGATAATTCATCACATTAAAAATTAATTAGCTTGACAGCATTGTTTTATTTTCTTGCTTAGACAGCAGCTGTCACTATCTGTTAAACTTAGAATTACTAGATAATGCTAAAGCTGTTCTAGAGAATATAAATAGCTTGAGAGAAATGTTCATGGTAAGTGTAAAATTAGTCTTGGTTTTGGAATGTGCAGCTCTCAGCTCCTGTAAGTTGCTCCCTGAATGGACTTGCTAAGTGGCTCAAAGATGTTAATGTATTCGAGTCCATCCAGTGCCGGGGGTGATGGTTCCATGCCTGATTTCTGAAGGAGCAGCAGTTCTACGTGGCAACAAGGATTTCAGGAGCACAAGTTGTCGGGAGTATTTGCGGTCAGGATTATGCTGCTGACTCAACATCCAGCTCCGTAAATAGGGATCTCTGGCAAATCTTATATTCTGGTGTAATCTTGTTAGGCATGATGGTGGTATTACAGAATATTACAGGGAAATGATCAGCCACTTTCCAGGGATGAGAGGGAATATGGTTTTGGTTCAATCCAATAACTGTCCCCATGAGTCAGATTCAGGAGAGGGGGCTGCAAGTTGTTACTTATTGTCTGTTCACCCACTGTCCTTGATCACAGTTGCCACAGAAGTGTGGTTTATCCTCTGCCATATTTATTCTTCCTCCTACCTTCTCCATCCTCCGGTTTCTGCTTGGACTCCTGTACAATACCAGCTTTTCTCAGACTCAGAAAAACAAATAACTTTACAGTCCTTAAACCTATATTTTTTTCCTGTTACAGATCCCTGGCAGTTTTATTCCTCAGTGGAAGCTACTTTGTTGTCCATGCCATAGATCCCTTTTTAAGTTCAGAGATATGATGAGTATACAGCAAATTGAAGAGTTTTGACCCAGAAAACTTATAATTATTGAAGCCTCTGTGCATAGATTGGTTTAACTCTGCACACTTGCATGTCCAGAGTCACTCCAACAGCAGGATTTTTGGCAGCTGGGACTCCATTGTTTGGAAAAGAACATAAGGAAATACAGAGAAACCACTGGGATGCCACGCTAAGAGCAGCACATTTGGTTGTTAATTTGGGTCTCAGAAAGACCCCTTGGCTCTAGGACTCAAGTCTTTTCTATCCAGCTGTGTAGAGAGGGTCTCACCATGATTTAGCCAACCTGTGAATGGCCTAGACAGACAGCAGTGATCATGTGCTTTCTGCTTGGAAAACCAGGAAAGCCACAGATCTAATTAGGATTCTAGGAGAAGCAACAGTTTGGTGGAGGAAAGGTGGAATGCCTGGGAGGCTTGAAGAGACCTCAGGTCACCCGTGGGACTGTGTTCAATGTGGATGTGGACTGAGACACCTTTTCAGGGTGTCACCTCTGGGAATGCAGCCTGAGGGTGTAGGACTGGGCAAGACCCAGGACCCTGCAGCCAGGACTGTTCAGAGCTGACTTAGGTTGGATACAAGGATGTGCTTCCATTCCACCTCCTTTCATTTCTCCTACATGTTCTTACAGGCTCTGCAACTCTGCCTAGTTTGGATTTGGTAATTAAAGTTATGTATTTGCATTTAACTTAACCTAGCTTTTATTAAGAGAGGTCAAAAGGTAACTGAAGCATTTAATTCTTCCAAAGGATGGTCCTAAAAGTAACAGCACTTGACATGCTGGGGTGACCAACTCCTTTGTGTTCTGCAGGACATTTGAGGGATAAAATGTTTCCATTTTAGTTCATCTTAAGGCTGAGAAAGAGAGAAAGAGACAAATGCTGGTTGCCTAAAAAGCTCTGTGGCACATCCAGAGCTGGTGGGAATAATGTCTGGACCAGAGGGATCCCAAGAGGACACTTAATGGATGTGTTCTGAAGGCATTTTCTCCTTTCTTTAAAAGAAAAATATCTAGTCATGTTCATTAAAACAAACCTACCTCAGCTTCTGGAAGCAAGCAGAATTCTTGTGGGAATGAGTTATCCACATGTGTGGCTTTGCACATAAATAAACAGCTATTGCTTCTGAGTGCAGTGCGTGTGCCTGGAATAATATGGAAAGAAAGAGGGGGATTTTTTCCTAGCAAGCTTAGAAATGCAGAGTTCTGGAAAGATTTAAGAGGGGGTAGCTGTCAAGCACACACCAACCCAAACAATACTCGGGCAGAATGAAAATTCAGAGTACTGCTGCATGTGTCTCTCCCACTCCAAATGTTTAGTGAGTAGCTTAGCTGAGGGAACTCTGTAAGGAGTCATTTGGGGGACAAGGAAGAAAGGAAATGTCAGCAAGATGTCTCAGAGACAATGAGTGGAAGAGTTTCAGAAAATCATGCCTGTATAACTCATCAGGGAGGGGGGTTCAATGCAGCATTGTGGGGGAGGGAGGAGAATATTATAAAAAAAGTGGAGTAGGAAGCAGTCAAAGTCTCTACAGGCCTTTCAAAGCGAAGGTGAGGAGCTCCAGCTCATACTCTGTTGCTTGCCAACTGTTTCAAGTCAGAATTTTTTATAAATGTCAATGTGCAGCACAGAAAAGCTTTCTCTGTCTCGTGTATGACTCCATTTAGTGGGAAAATACATTTCAGACTGAAATTTAGCCTGATGGAGCTCCCACCTGCCTGACGATGCTGTTTGTGTTTTCCAGGTGTACCGGTGGGATGACCACTCCAATCTAGTTCTGCAGAGCCTGAATGAGCAGAGGCACCGAGGCCTCTTCTGTGACATCGTCCTGGTGGTGGATGAGCAGCGAGTCCCTGCCCACCGGAACCTCCTGGCCGTGTGCAGCGACTACTTCAACTCCATGTTCACTATCGGCATGAGGGAGGCCCACCAGAAGGAGGTGGAGCTTTTTGGAGCCTCCTACATTGGCCTGAAGGCTGTGGTGGATTTCCTGTACGGCAGCGAGCTCTCTTTGGATGGAGGCAACATCGACTACGTGCTGGAGACGGCTCACCTGCTGCAGATCTGGAAGGTGGTGGACTTCTGCTGCGAGTACCTGGAGAACGAGGTCAGTGAGGAGAACTACCTGTACCTGCAGGAGCTGGCCTCCATCTACAACCTGAAGCGCCTTGACTCCTACATCGACTCCTTCATCCTGCAGAACTTCGGCACGCTGTCCTTCACCCCGGACTTCCTGCAGAACATCTCCTTGCAGAAGCTGTGCCAGTACCTGGACAGCAGCAACGTGCAGCAGGAGTGTGAGCACGACTTGCTGCAGGCCGCCCTGCAGTGGCTCACCCAGTACCCGGAGCGGGAGAACGAGGCTTACCAGGTCCTGGACAACATCCATTTCCCTCTGATCCCGAAGAGCGACCTCCTGCACCGCGTCAAGCCCGCCGTGTGCTCCCTGCTCCCCAAAGAAGCCAACTGCGAGGGGTTCATCGAGGAGGCCGTGAACTACCACAACAACGTGACGGCGCAGCCGGTGCTGCAGACCAAGCGCACGGCCCTGCGCACCTGCGAGGAGCGGCTGCTCTTCGTGGGCGGGGAGGTGTCGGAGCGCTGCCTGGAGCTCTGTGATGACACCTGCTTCCTGGACACCAGGAAGGGCCAGTGGGTGGCAGAAACCCCTCTCCCTGCCCGGCGGAGTCACCACTGTGTTGCGGTCTTGGGAGGCTTCATCTTCATAGCCGGGGGCAGCTTCTCGCGGGACAATGGAGGGGATGCGGCGTCAAATCTGCTTTATAGGTATGATCCCCGCTGTAACCAGTGGATAAAGGTGAGACTTAAGCTGTATTATTTCTCTGTTCAAAGTCCTTAATGTTTAGAGTGTTTTCTCCTTTTTTGGCGAAAGGACAGGGCTCGTTAAAATAGTCAACGTGGCAGTGCTTGCCAGTGGAAATTGAAGTTATTTAAGTTGAGAAAGCAGCTACTTGAGTCCTTTGTGGGAATTCTTAAGTTACACAAACAGCAAAAGAGTTTGGGGCAGATACTCAGCTTCACTTGGAATTTGGGCATCTCATCAGTGGAATTCCTGAATCAGCATCCACCTGCAGCTTCCTTCTGGGAATAATGCTGGAATGGACTTACAGGTGATTGCTTAATTCATCTTTCTCAAGCAGCAGTAACACACAACTAAATAAAAAATGGGTCTGACGTAAAAAGAAAATGTCTCTGACACTTGTCAAGTGTCTCAGAGCTAAATGTCCCTTAGAACAAGCTCTTCACTTCCAGCCCTGCTGCAAAACCCTGCAGCTGTGTGGGTTCCTGTAGGAACCAGTCATGGTTCCTGTAGGACTCAGTCATCCTGGGTGGCTCAGTTGTGGTTCTGAGTGATTCCAACATGTTCCTTGCAGAGTTTGGGAAGGAGGTCCATGTAACACAACCATTTATAGAGTAGCCTGTGTCTTAGATGCTTCCCGTTGTCCCCTTGTTGGAAAATGGATGCTGTGTAACAAGCTACTGCAGAAAAACAAGTCTTTCATGAATATAATGGTCAAAACCAGTGGCTCTCCTTTCCAAATAAATGGGAAGAAGCAACTACCCTATCCTCAGACACGAATATACCTTAAGTCACTTGCTTCCCAGATGCTGGAAGATGTCAGTGTGTTGTTTGCTTTGCCAGGTTGCCTCCATGAGACAACGGCGAGTGGATTTCTACCTGGGAGCCATCACTGACATGCTGGTGGCTGTTGGTGGCAGGAATGAAAACGGGGCACTGTCTTCAGTTGAGACCTACAGCCCTCAGAAGGACTCCTGGACCTACATAGCAGGACTGCCCAGGTAACAGGGGTGTGTGGAGACATTCCCTGTGTCTGAAGAAGGGTGGTAAAGGGAGGTCGTGTGAGCACTGTTCAGATCTTGATCGAAGGTGTTTATAATTTCTTTGGCCTTACTTTGTCACCTTGGTGTGATGGTTTTCCTTGTAAGGTGTTTCTCTGTGTTGGTCTGTTGCAGACAAACCACATTTACCTGTATTGCAAATACATAACCCTGGCAAATGTGAGTTCTCTCTCTCTCTCTCTCTCAGTTGAGTTAAAACTTGGCTGTTCTACTTTTGAGAGGCTTTAGCACTGCAGCTCTTCTGGTGACAGCAAACAGGACATTGCTGGTGTCTTGAATCAATGTTGGGTCAGTGGCTTTATAAGAACGGTCTGACAGTGTTTTGTTTGCAAACAGCTACTCAGATTTAGGGATATTTCACATTTGTGGGAATTACAGGAATGTTGGCTCTGTGGGTGGTGTTTACATGATGTCTGAAACCTGCAACTTCAGCAGCAATGCTGGCTTTCCTAGTGGCATCACAAACCAGGTTCCTGCAGTTGGGTTTGAGAGTTCAGGGCTTTTTTTCCCTGGTTCCCTCAGCTGCAGAGCTGCAGAGCCAGAGGCAGCCAGTGAAGGCACAGAAGCCTGTTGCCCAATTCTATTTTGGGCAGGTGCTGCAATGCGAGGCTGATCCAGGCTAACAGCTGGGCTCGAGGGCTCTTCACAGGCAGGGTGCTTTTCCTGCTTTATTTCTGCTCACATAGGCAGATCCAGCAGTTGAGGCTCAACACCACAGTGTGCAGGGGAGTATCTTCAGGTCCTAAATCCTTCTGTTAATTGGGGTCACCTGTGAGATATATCCTGTATGGATATTTTTACTCATAAATGATCCTGGGGATGATTGCACTGTTGGTTTAACCCACCCAGACTGCAAGCTGTCTGAAAAGTTTGTGTGTTCCTGCTGCTATCTGTGTGTTGGCTTTGGGAATTCTGCAGCTGCAGCACTTAAAGTGAACTTTGACACGTGGATGTTAATTTTTTATTGGATTGTCTGGCTGGTCTGCTTGGATGAGGCAAAAATCCCCCTTAGGGGAGAGACCCTTCTTACTCTGGTTGTACAGTGACTGGGGTAAGTTACTGCTGCATCCAAAATAAATTGTTCTGCATCCTCTCATGCTACTGCTCTGTCCTTGTGTCAGCTCAGGTGTTTGTGCAGGTGTGTAGTGAACTAGATAGTTTCCCACTTTTCCATGTAGCTGCTCTTGCACATTGATATGTCTTTAGTTAGATCTTAATGGACTCTTGTCACCTTTGGAATTTTGTTTTTTTCAGCCCTTTTTCTCCCTCTGGAGAACTCTCCTGCTGGGCAGTGTGTTGTTTGCAACCACTGTTTTCCTGCACAGAAGGAATAAGGCAAAAAAGAACTTCATGCAGGGTGCAAATGGCAAAAATCAGCACAGAGGTGGGCAACAGGAACCTTTGTGACACACGACCACTGCTCGAGCTCAGCAGGGAGCAGCTCTGGCTGGTGTGGGGCTGCTGGAAGGGGTCTGGGCAGCACTTTCTCAAGGTACTTCAAGTGGACCTGTTAGACCAAGTCCAGAGGAGGCCACCAAGATGATCAGAGGGATGGAGCACTCCTCCTATGATGAAAGGCTGAGAGAATTGGGATGGTTCAGCCCAGAAAAGAGAAGGTTTTGGGATGACCTAATTGTGGCCTCCCAGTACCTGAAGGGGCCCACAAGAAAGATGGAGAGATGGCTTACAAGGGCCTGGAGTGACAGAACAAGAGGGACTGGCTTCAAACTGACAAGGAGTAGGTTTAGATTAGATATTAGAAAGAAATCCTTCCCTGTGAGGGTGGGGAGGCCCCGGCACAGGTTGCCCAGAGAAGCTGTGGCTGCCCCATCCCTGGAAATGTTCCAGGCCAGGTTGAACGGGGCAAGGTTGAACCTGGTCTAGTGGAAGGTGTCCCTGACCATGGAACAAAATGAATTTTAAGGTCCCTTCTAACCCCAACCATTCTATGGTTCTATGGAAGAAGCATTCTGGCCACAGTTCCTGCCGTGTACTCCAGTCTTCCCTTCAATGCACTCTTGATCTGATTTCTGTTTTCCTCCTCACCTCATTCTTTTGTTCCTCAAACAGGTTTAAGTTCCTGTTTCACCCAAATAACATCTTCCCCAGCCCTGTTCTAGCAGTAAGACTTTTAATGTCAAGGGAACCAGAAGCTCCAATCCTCTGCTTCCTGATAGACTGAGGCAACATGTCCCACCATAGCTGCCTCATTTCCTGCATTTTTCTGTCTTCTTCCCTCTGAAGAGAACACCTGCAGGTGTTTTGGTCCTCGTGGGTGTGTGGCCACCAGAAGCAGGCACTGCTGCACCTCTCTTGGTGTTCCTGGCTGCTCCAAGCCAGCAACTGCCTGGAAGACTCTTCCCTGGAGTGACAGGCACACGCTGAGGTCATTCTGGGGCGTGAGCTTGTGTAGTTTGACTCGAGCTGCTTGGGGTGGGACTCTCCGAGGTTGTTTGTTAAAGCTTCTACTCTGAGCATCCAGAAAATGGGTTTATTTTTTTTTTCTTTCCATGTGTGTGGAGATTTTGAGGGGAAAGGCGGTGCTTGTGTCCTTGAACACACATGCCTCTTACCACTGCCAAATCCCGTGTTCATGTTGCTGTCCCCGGTCACGCTCCTCTGAGGAAGAGCTCTGCAAGCTCTTTTTTATCTCCTCTTCCCCCCACCTCCTTCCCACCCTACATGGTCAAAACAACACGTTGTTTTCCCTAACCACTTTCTTGGAAGGAGCTGAGCTGTTTTGACTGAACTAACACTGCCTTACTGGAGGAGAAAACAGCCTCTCGGGGCAGATGCTTAAGTGGAAAACTTCAGCCAAGATGTCTAAAGGGTGGACCTGGTCCAAGTCTGCTACAACTGAATTTATTTTGCCTTGATGCTCATTAGGGTCCTTGGGTGTGGGATGCCTTTCCCTTTCTTCAGAGAGTCCTGTGTTTTTCACCCTTTTCCCAGGCTCTCTGGGAGCAGTCTCTGCCATAGTTTCTAGCCCGGCAGGGAGCAGCGGTGGCTGACAAGTTTGGCAGAGCAGAAGTCGGTGCAGTGTGTTCTCATCCTGAACAGACCATGAAAAGCTCTGCTGCAGACAGCAGTGAAATTAATTGAGTGGCCCTGGGTTAAAGTTTGGCAGAACAACTGAAAGCAGTTGTGTGAGGAGCTGTGTTGGAGCAGGTTAGTGAGTGATGGTATCTGCTCTGCCAGTTGGGTCATGAATAATCTCGCAGGGCTGCAACAGGTGGACCTCGAGATTCAGAGCAACCACAGCTCACCTGGACTTTGGTTGGAGTAGGGGATTCCCAGAGCTTTACTGAGTTAGGCCAAGTGTTCTTCTGGTTAAGAAAATAAATGGTAAATTTTCTAGTGTTTGAATGGGTCAGAAATTGTAATTTTTCAGTGTTGTATTTGGGTGAGTCATTCAAAATCGACAACTTGCTCCAGCAGATGTTAAAACCAAATCTTTCTCCATAATGCCTCTGATTTTTTCTGGCCACTCTTGTAGATAGCACTGCCAAAACACTCAGTGCTTTCTGTTGGAGGATGTCTGGACCCACTGTATTGACGTGCTTGTTTTGTTGCCTGTTTAGAAAAGCCCTCTCTAAAGAAAGGATCTGTATTGATTTTTTTTAATCTGTGCATTATATTTCATGCAGTTCCTATGAAAGTGAAGCTGGGTATGAGCTATTTTGGATGAGCTTTCAGAATGCAAGCAAAATGAAACATCTCCAGCACAGTTCAGTGGGTAATTGCCCTGTACTGGGAAAGAACAAATTGATGGTCGATTTGGTGCTTCAGATCTGATGGTTTCTGTCAAACAACTCTTGTAGCTGTTGCTGTTCCCTGGACTGAGGCAAAAGAAAAGCAGCAATGCTTTTTCTGCAGCTGCCTGTGCTGGGCTGCATGCCTGTGCTTGAGAGACAATGGCTATTGCTTGCTTACATATACAGAATTCCAGTGGAGGAAAACATTTAACCTACTTCTCCAAAGGCCACTCAAGTCTTTCTTAACTCAGTAATTTTTTCCCACATGCTGAACGTGATGGGAGTGCTCTCAGCAGTGCAATAACCCCAGGCTCTGTGTTGGACTCAAATTCCTCACACTCTCCTCTTTCTGATTCCTCAAAACTCCCTGTTACCTGTCCCTGCCTCCACAGTGGAGGGCACTGCATGGTCTCTAGGCAGTTTGTGGGTTGGATGTGGATTTAAAGTCTCCTGCAGTTTGAAATGAACTGCGCTCAAGTTGTCCATCCCATCCCCAGACTGGCAGTCTACTTTTTAAGACCCATTCCTGTGTATGTAGAGAAACACAGACTGACAACCAGGGTGGGAGCCACTGGAGACATCCACTCCTGGTTCTTGTCTGGGAGAGACCTCAGACGAGATCTCAGTGCACTGCACCTGCCGTGGCATTGCTGGCAGGTGTGATAGCTGAGTGCACGTGCTCAGGGTGAGTTATGTTCTTCCAGGCTGAGTGAGGCAGATTGAGAGCTGTGGAAATTCTGAGTTGCCTTTTTGGATAAAGTCCATAACTGAGCCTTAGCCCTCTCTTTTTTTCTTCCTCTCTTTTCCCTGACTGGCAAAGAAGCAGAACAGCTCTGAAGTGACCTCTGCAAGGTCTCCAGGGCTGGTTCTTCAGCCCTTGTAGTTGAACAGACTGTCCTGGTCACTCAGCATTGTTAGCCCAAGTGTGTCAGGGATTTTTCTCCTCCTTGTAGCAGGAGCCTGTTAAAATCTCTCATTCAGACAGAGGGCTCAGAGGTTTCGGTAGGCATCTAGAATAATGACACCTTTTAGCTTGTCTCAGAAGTGTTGTGCTTTCAGGGCAAACGTGGGGTTTCTTTTCTAGTCCATCTTCTCCCTTGGCACAAAAGTGCTGGCACTTGAGTGTGTGGAAGCCGTTACGATGCCATTTGTGTGGCTGAGAGAAACTATTACCTTGTGAAATAAAAGCAGCTCAAGGTTCTCTCCACATGGAGTTCCAGCGTGTTCAGACATGGTTCAAAAGTAATGCTAACGTGGGTTTGTCTGCTGGACGGTTTGAGTTATCTTGAGTGCCTGACTACAAAGGGTGGTAGCAGAGGCTCGTGAGTGTGGTGTGATGAGTACATTGCTCTGCAGCCCTATGGGTATTAAATCATTTGGGCTCTTTGTGTGAGCCAATTTGCTGTGGCTGGTGCTGCAGCTGCACCTTTTGACACCCCAACTTCCCCCAAATGAGAAAAAAAAGCATGCAGGAAGGATATGTTCAAAGAAGCTGAGGCTGTCCTCGTCTTAGCAATCCACTTCTGAGAGCTCAGAGGGGCTTGGTCAGGAATATCCCAGTGTGAAGTTAAGAACAGCCTGAAGAATTAGGTTTGTAGTGGCTTTATTGTAGGTGATCAAAGGCATTTTCTCTGTGCCTTGTGGAAACAGCGTGATGTTGGTTCTACCATCTCATGTTCTCTTACTTCAAACGTGGACTCTGATCTGTGATTGACTGTGGTCTGTTGCCTTGTCTTGAGGTGACCAAAGGAGTTTCTATCTGTAGAGCAGCAGTGGTAGCAGACAGATGGCTCATGAAAAGGACACTACATGTATTGTGACTGCAAATGAACCGGGCTGTGAATGCCTGTGGGTAAGGAATGTGATCCATGGTCCTGAAGCTGTGGAAAGGGAAGGCAACAGTAGTTTTCTTCTTGGCTTCTCTTGGTTAATCGCTACTGGGAAGTCTGAGAGGTGTCATGATTATTTCCTCTTTCTGTCTTAGAAACCCTTGCTGAGATGTGGATTTTTTTCCCCTCCCGCTGATTCAAGCCAAGCTCTGGAGCAGGAAAGTGAGAATGAAGGCCATGCCTACTAGAGCAGGGTGGGTTAGTTCTGTTGTATGACACACTGTAGAGGATGCCTTAAAAAGTGATGGTCATACCTCAGTGCTCTGTTGGTATGAAAAGGATGCTTTCAAAGTGGTTGTTGTGCCGTGGCGCTCAGCGGTGCAGGGTGAAGGTGTGAGAATGAGGATAGTTACTGGATAACTCCCAGGATCAGGGATTCTTCTCTTGTACTTACTGTTTATTTGCTCCTCTAGTACCAGTCCCTGCTGAATGCTTGTGTATCAATAAAATCCACATGTACTAAAGCTGGAGTGTTTCTGTTTGCCCGGGCCAGGTTCACCTACGGCCACGCCGGGACCGTGTACAAGGAGTTCGTGTACATTTCGGGAGGCCACGATTACCAGATCGGCCCCTACAGGAAGAACCTGCTGTGCTACGATTACCGCACCGACGTGTGGGAGGAGAAGAGGCCCATGATCACGGCCCGGGGGTGGCACAGCATGTGCACCCTGCAGGACAACATCTACTCCATCGGCGGCAGCGACGACAACATCGAAACCATGGCGCGCTTCGACATCCTGAGCGTGGAGTCCTACAGCCCCCAGTGCAACCAGTGGACCAGGGTGGCTCCCCTGTTACAGGCCAACAGCGAGTCGGGGGTGGCAGTTTGGGATGGCAAGATTTATATCCTCGGAGGGTACAGCTGGGAGGAGGCTGTCTTCTCCAAGACGGTCCAGGTTTATGACAAGGAGAAGAACAAGTGGTGCAAAGGAACGGACTTGCCCAAAGCGATCGCCGGGGTGTCCGCGTGTGTCTGCGCCCTGAAACCCAAAACAGAGGACAAAAAGAAAAAGACAAAAACAAAAAAGCATCAAGACCGAGGGAGATGACTACTCCTGGGTAGCCACCCTTGGATGGTGGACTCCAAAAGGGACCTTGTATTTAGTCATTTCTACCTAACCTGAATTCTTTTTTCTTTTTAAACAGGGGGAGGGGGTGGGGGGGCACCTTCTGAAGCCTCAGAAAATGTACAGTTGAATGTGGGTTTTTTTGGATTAAACTCATGTTTAAGGTAGAAACATCAAAAGAAACCAAAAACTCCCCCTTCTACCATAGAAAGGGTGATGTGGCCAGAGAGGTTCTGCTGCTCTCCTGAATGTTAAGGCTTAGGCTTTTCCTTCTGTGGTTCATGGCATTTCCACTACATCGTATTATATCGACGTTTTAAGGAAGTTTTTAAAAACAACTTTTATACTTTTTTATACCACATTTTGCTAACTCGGTCTCTCGTTTGCCATATGTTCTGTTACTGACTGTAGAAG
This sequence comes from Pseudopipra pipra, assembly GCF_036250125.1. Lineage (NCBI taxonomy): Eukaryota > Metazoa > Chordata > Aves > Passeriformes > Pipridae > Pseudopipra > Pseudopipra pipra. Next base: position 6,233,740 of record NC_087562.1, read on the forward strand.
CTGCTGCTCTGTGATTGTGACCCCGTTGTTGGCGTTGGGAACTCATCGTTTGATGATCTTTGGTCTCTGTGCGGCTCGGCCGGGACACGGTGCAGCTCTTGGAGCAGCACTGGCATTCCCAGCATTGTCAGGCAGTCAGCTGGAATTGTGACTATTGTACTGTTGTCACAATTCCAGCTTCCCCATAGCCCAGCTCGCCAGACATGCTCATAAACACGGTTTATTTCAGCCACTGGTGATCTGCTGAGTGGATTTCAAGGGCTTTGGTTTAAAGTTCAGCTGTTGATCGTTGCTGTTATTTCTTCCTCAGTCCTTCTCCCATCTCCCTTTCCATGTATTTCTGATTTGCCTTCTTTTCCATCTGGTGTACATGCAGGTGATATCCTGCTACCCTCTTTTTTTATTTTTCCCCCTCCCCAACTATTTACCTCAGTAATTGGACAACACTAAGAAAACATTTTTGCACTTAATTTCATTTGAAGCTCTAGTCAATCTAAGAACTCTTAGATTTCTTATAAGCACATATGTGTATTGAAAGAGGTAACTGAATGCATTTCTAGAGTGCAAGAAAGTTACAGGTCGTTTCTTCAGTGCTAAGAAAACTAGTTGAAATTAATTTTCTGAAACTCCTTGAGGTTTTTTTGATTTTTTTTTTTTTAAAGCCTCAGGAGTCAGTCTTTCATTTGCATTAATGGATTTATTTTAAAGCCTTTGTACACTGCATGAGGTAATGGTTATTATTTTCTAGCCTAAAAACAAATTTAAAAAAAAAAAAACAGAAAAAATCAAACACTTTGGTTATGACAAACTCATTGACCAGTTGCTTGGGGTTTTTTATATCTGAAATCCTTGCTATGTTGACTGACAACTACTTAACTTTTGGGGACATTTTCATGTGTAAGTATAGAATAAAAATTTCAAAGACTTGCTTTGTTTCTGTTACTGGGCTGCTTGTTATTTAGCCCCCCTTTTAATGTGTTTATGTATTACATAATGTCTGGGAACAATAAATCCAGTTTAGAATATTCTATTCATCACCGTCTGACTTGTGTATTGGTTTAACTGAGGTTTTCCTTTTGGATAAATTGGAAGGAAATAATCCTGTGATCATTTTGAAGTGGCATTGATAATGGTGGAAACATTTTAGTAGGCAAAAGCTAAATTTAACAATGTGAAGTAGAAATAGAACTTATTTGGCTAATTTATGTTTTCTGCATCATACTCCAAACCAGTCAAAGACAAGGGGGAATGGCTTCCCACTGCCAGAGGGCAGGGTTAGGTGGGATATTGGGAAGGAATTGTCCCCTGTGAGGGTTGTGAGGCCCTGGCACAGGTTGCCCAGAGAAGCTGTGGCTGCCCCATCCCTGGAAGTGTTCCAGGCCAGGTTGGACAGGGCTTGGAGCAACCTGGGCTAGTGGAAGGTGTCCCTGCCCATGGCAGGGGGTGGAACAGGATACAGGATGAGCTTTAAGGTCTCTTCCAACCCAAACCATTCTGTGATACTATGAAATTACTTTTTGCCTTTTTTCAGTTATGACAAAAGACCAAATCCAGTTTGTGGAGTGGTTTCAAAGATGGTGTTTAATGGGGAGTAGATAAACACAGTTATGACTTCCTGACATTAAACTTAAATGCATTGACAAAAGGTATTTTCAGTACTCATCAAAGTGAGCTTTGTTTCCCCTGTGTCTGTATGGTCCCTTCAAAACCAGAGGCTGTGGGTGAGTGTGGGACATCTCATGTGTTATTAGAGGTCACTGGGGGATCGTACCTGTTGTTGCCATAAGATTTTTCCATTCCTGAAGGAACAAACGATTCCCATTTGAACCTCCAGGGCCCAGGGCAGTGAGCACTGCTCAAGGCACAGTCTGGCAGAGTGCCCCTCGATTTTGGATGTTGTGTACCCAGACAGGGCTTATCATCCCTGGGGAAGTGTTGGCAGATAGCACACGGGGCTGGGAGATAACTGCTGAGCTGCTTTGGGAAACTGGTGTGCTGGAATTCTGCACAGATGTGTGACACGAGTGGGTTTCTGCTCTGCTTTTTGAGGTCTGAACAGTAATTAGGATCAGCAGAGGAAAGGTGTATCCTGGTCTGTGCTCTTAGGGAGCCAGCCTGACTCCTGCACCTGCACATCCCGCTGCCTTCATCCCTAAGCTTTGTAAAGCATTTTACCCTTGCCAGGAAGCACAGCTCTTTCTTCCTGCCCCGAGGAAAAATGACTACTGCTCTACCTCATTTTTAAAAAGGCTCCCATTGCCAAATTCTGAGAAAAGCTTGTTTTACCTGAAACAAAACAGCTACCAAAACCCTCAGGTTTTCTCTTCCCACACTTCCATGCCCTGTATCTTGGCATGGGCACATCAAGGAGCTGCTGCCTGGAACTCTGTCGTTAGATTACATAAATCCCTCGACATACCCTGAGGAAAAATTACACCGTGGTGTGAGAGGCAGTTGTTTTGAAGGCTTGAGAAAGAAGCTGGAAATATTTTTGTTCTCAAGTTGAAATCTTAAACTGAGAAAAATATGCCTGTGTCTGTCTTTCCCCATCAGGGATCAGGGTGCTTTCTTCCAAAGGCTGGTGATTTTCCGTGTGCTGTTTAGGATTCCATATTCTTGCGTGCCAGCAAAAAAGGGGTCGTGTGTCGAGGGAATGTAAAGAAATAATTTAACCTTTAGTGCTCTTTCTGAGAACAATTTAACTTGAAGAAAACAAGCCCAGATTCAAATTGTGATTCTTCTGTTGATCTTAGCAAAGTTCTGACCAGTGAGAAACTTCTATGGGATGGCAAAAAAAAAAACAACTGGTGTGACAAGCTTTATGTATTATTTTATTTCAGCTTCTTGTCCTATTTCAGTTCTCATGAATGCGATAATGAGGGAGGTGCTAATTATTCCTTCATGAACTTTGAGTTGTCTTAGGGACCAGGTCAGGGCAGATGGAGGGGTTCTGCCACCCCGCTGTGTGAGTCTGAGCACGGGTGAGCTCCAGCTACTTACAGTTTTCTCCTTAGTGGTAACTCTTCTCCTAAGTGAGGGACACACAGCTCAGCCACAGGTTTATTGATACCACACACATTTTTTAGTTCCTTCTGGAACTCAGAGTAGCTTGGGAGAAAAACATGCCTTTGTTTTCATCATGATGGGTTTGGTGACAGAACACCAGGGGAAGGTGAGGTGCAGCTTTGCTGGTTCTTTTGAGGCTGCAGCACTAAGAGATGATTGCATAAGGAGAGAGGAGACTTGTATTTAAGATAGGGATGAATAAGTCACAGTTAATTAGCCAAAATTGATAATTGAAACACATAACACACTGAGCCAAGCATTCACATGATCTACTAAAGACTTAAAATATCATATTTTTAGAGCCAACTGACCCTCCCTGAGATCCAGCCAGTGGAGGTGACTGCTGCTTGCAAATACTTCATGTAGGCAAAGCCCTTATTGTACCTAGAAGCTATTGGGATAAAAGTTCTGCATCTCTAAAGAAAAAGTCTTCTGAGCTCCTGAAGCTCTTGGCACTGGGAGGAATCTCAGCACAAAACCTCCCGCAGCCATCAACCATTTTCTGCAGTGCTACAGGAAGGCATTCCCTGAAAAAGTGGAGGTGAGGGTTCTGAGTGCTTCAAATCCTCAAAAGCCATCCTAAAATGTGCTCAAAAGTCTTTCACCTTCACCTTCTGGGCGCTGTCATGAGCACAGGTCTCATGACCTGGTGAAATCACGCGGAGTGTGGCACGGAAGGGCGAGCCATTCCCAAGCACTTTGCATTGACAGTAGGATAAGAGCAATTACAGTAGCACCTGAGAGGCAGCTACCTTGGGAGTGGTTTATCCAGCTCCCTGGCTGCTGTTAGACAACCCTTTATTTCCACAGCCATGGACTGTTGTAGATAAATTCACAAATAAAGTCAGTTCCATGTCGTTAGGAACATTACTCCATGATTCTTAAGATTGGATACACAATCATAAGATGGATACACAGAAAAAAACCCACAGCACTGGTTATTTTTGATTTGGAAAAGCAACAGGTTTGGGAGCGATAATTCACAGCATAAAGGATGGAAGAAAATAAAACTTCTTTCTGCAATGAAAGCAGTAATGGAACAACAGACCACTAAAAATGGCTGAAAGGAATAAAGCAGAACAGAGGTGGGAACTGTGCAGCAGGTAAGTTTCATCAAAACATGATATTACAAGAAAACTTAGATTATTACAAAATATTATGGTAAAGTGTTAACAGACTTTACAATGAAATTACATTAAGGCGGGATAAAACTGAAGATGTTTTAAATGTTGCTGAACGAGACAGTGACATCCTTTCGTCCCACCTCAGTTTTCCCCATCAGCTCTGGCTTTTAACAGTATTGGTCTTTGAATTTTGTGCTTTCCAGGCTGGAGACACTGTGCTCATTTGTATTTCGAAGCAGTCAGTTTACTTAGGCAGCATTGTGGGCAGAAGGGAATTTTGCCTTCAACCAGTCGAGCCACGTAAGGGTTTTCACTCCATTATTTACCTTGTAAATTAGACTCCCGAGGGGAGAGGGGCTTTCAGACGTTTGAAATGCTGTATGCAAAAAGCCTGTACATTTGTCTCCCTTTTTTGTTTCTCTCTTTTAATATTAAGCAGCCCTTTTCACTGCTGGTTCTCTGCCTCAGGACAGCGGAGCAACACTCGCGAGAGACAAAAGCGAGGGAGCGGCCGCTGGGTGTGTCAGCTGGAAGGGCAGAAGCTGATAGAGAAAATCATTTACTGTCATCAGCACACAGTAAGTGTTGCACTTCACAAAACAGGAGGGAAATGTCCTTGTCGTGGAGACACGGAGGAATCTTCTCATTTTCCACGAACCTCCTTTCTGAACAGCCAAACGCACAAAGTTCTTTGTCTTCTTTTCTTCCTTCTCTTCAACTTTCACACTCATGTTGAGCTTTCTCTCACACTTGCCAACTAAAGTAGATTTTTGCAGGACTTCATAGTTTGTTTAAGGAAAAAAATATGGAGCACATTAGCAGTTAATTTAATGGATTCTTGCCTAGGGGTTTCAGTATTGTTATGACTCAGGCCTCTCAAAATCATGAGATTGGCTTAGTCATTCTTTTTTTTTTTTCTTTTTTTTCCAGATACCAACGCTGAACCCATTCCCACCCTGGTTATTTGGGACAGAGGTGGGATAGCTTCACAACAGCATCACCTGGGCACACAGCCTGTCACCTGCCAGAGGGACCCTGGGCATGTGGCCTTTTACAGACAGAATCTGGACATTAGGAGGAATTTCTTCACGTGATTAAACACTGGAATGGGCTGCCCAGGGAGGTGGTGGAATCACCATCCCTGGAGATGTTCAAGAAATTACTGGATGTGGAACTCCATCCTCTGGTCTAGTTAACGTGGTAGTGATCGGTCACAGGTTGGACCCAATCACAGAAACACAGAATCATTAGGGTTGGAAGGGATCCAGAGATCACCCAGCCATGCTGAGGCAGGGTCACCTGAAGCAGGTGACACAGGAACGCATCCAGGTAGGTTTGGAATGTCTCCAGAGGGGGAGACTCCACAACCTCCCTGGGCAGCTGTTCCAGTGCTCTGCCACCCTCTTCCTCAGGTTGAGGTAAAACTTCTTGTATTTTAGTTTATGTCCCTTGCTCCTGGTCCTGTCACTGGGCACCACCAAAAAGAGTCTGGAGCCATCCCGGCACAGGTTTCCCAGAGAAGCTGTGGCTGCCCAATCCTTGGAAGTGTGCAAGGCTGGGTTGGACAGGGCTTGGAGCAACCTGGGCTAGCAAGTGGGATCCCTGCCCATGCGATGCGGGTTGGAACGAGATCATCTTTGAGGTCCCTTCCAACCCAAACCATCCCGTGATTCTATTATGCTCTTGACATCAGCCTTGGGAGATATTTATATATTTTTTATTTATAATGGGATCCCCTCCCCTCCTCTCTCCTCTCCTCGTTGTAACAAGATGATCTTTGAGGTCCCTTCCAACCCAAACCATTCCCTCATTCTACGTTGCTCTTGACACCCGCTTTGGGAGATATTTATATATCTTTTAGTTATGAGATCCCCTCTCAGCCTTCTCTTTTCCAGACTAACCACCCCATCACCCCCAGCCTCTCCTCGTGAGAGAGATGCTTAACGGTGCTTCCATGGAAGTTTTTTGGGCTCCCCCCCCTCTTTCCTGCGCGGTGCCTCCCCGCTCCCCTCAGGGGGGCGGTCCCATGTCAATGGAGGGGGGTTCCACGGAAGTTTTTAGGGACGCTCTCCCCCTTTCCCGCGCGGCGCCTCCCCGCTCCCCTCAGGGGGCGGTTCCCGCCCCGCTCCCTCAGCGCGCTGCGCTCCCGCCCCGTGCGCGCGCAGCGGGCGGGCGGGGCCGGCGCATGCGCGGAGCGGCGCGCGGCCGCCCGCCCGGCTGGTGCGTGCGAGGGAGAAGATGGCGGCGGCGGGGGCGGCGGCGTGAGGGGCCGGGACCGCCGAGCTCCGCGGGGGACGCGGGGCCGCCATGGCCCTGCACGGCGCGCAGGTACCGCCCGCACCCGCGCTCTGCGCCCCCGCCGCACCGCGCCCGGACCCCACGGGGGCTCCCGGCGGCGGGCGGGCCCCGGGGTGGGGGGGAGCATGGTGGCCGGGAGTAGGCCCAGGGTGATTGTGCACGTTCATTGAATGTGCGGAGCGCGGTGGGGCCGCCTCGCTGCCCGCGGGGGCGGCGGATCCGGCGCTCCCCCCGGCGGAATTCCCACCCCCGAGGGGTCCGGAGGGCTAGGGGGCGGCCCCGCGCCCGTGTCGGAGTCACCACGCCGGGGCTCGGGGAGAGGGGGGGGGGGGTCGGTGCTGAGCCCCCGCCGGGGGGTGGCTGGGACAGAGCCCATGGCTGCGGGGTCGCTTTTTTATTTGGGGTAGGGGGGGAGAGACAGAAGCGATTCTATAACGAGAAGGGAATAAGGAGATTTGTAAAGTAATCCTCCCCCCTCCCCCCCGCCCAAACACTCGCTAAACCCCGGCGCATCGGGGTGCAAAGGGCTGAGTGTTGCAAGATCACCGTGCACGGGGATGCGTGTGCGGATTCCCTGGATCCCACTGGCTGAACCGGCCGCGAGATTTGTGCACGGAGTGGGAAAAAAAACTGCAGCCGTGGTGGTTTTCTCGCTGGAAGTTTACAGCTCGGTTCCCGGGCTAATCCAGTGTGTGCTTAGGGCAAATGATTGAATGGGTTCACTTCGCTCTTTCTTTTTCCCTCTAAGGTTTTTCGTCCCAGAAAGGTTTAAAGCAGAAATGTCAGGAAAAGCATGTGCAGCGCTGAGGTGTTTATTTGCAAGACTTCGTGCAACTTTGCGTTTAGCAAATAATAAAGTTTAGAAAACTTTGGTGCCGGTAAAGATAATTTTGTTAAGAATCCGTGTCTTTCATAACAGAAAATACAGTTCATAAAATATAAGTTATTTCGAAGAAGGTGATGCTTTATTCTGAATTTTGTATTTTCTGAAGGCAGTTAATGTACACATCAAATGAAGTTGTGCACTGGTAGCATTGATAGGGATTGTTCCATAAACAAAAGTTTGTAATGGGTGAAAACTATATTGACACTTCATGTCCGGCTTCATTTATTTATATTGGAGAGCAAGAGGGGAGTGATTTTGTTTATGTAGCTGTTCTGAGGGTCGTTGCAATTTCTGGAGTTTGTTTAAAATTTGAAATTGATTGAAAATTTGGCATCCTTCAAGTTTTCTTTCTTTTCCTCTTCAAGTGGAGGAAACTCACTTAGTTTTTGGACTTTTTTTAACTGTCCTAATGACTGATAATTGCGATCAGGTTTATCACAATGATTGAATGCCCAACTCAAGGGTCATTTCACACCTTACTTTCCCCTCCCCTCAGCAGTGCATGTGGTCTGTTTGATAGGTTTGGGGTTTACATTGCAGCTTTTTTCTTGATTTAGAAGAATTAAGGACATTTTTCTGTCTGTACTTAATTATGTTGGTGGACCTTGAAACAAAAACACGTGAAGCTGATAATTTAGTTGACAGTGAAGTGCTGCAGAGCTGAAATTAAAACTAGACTGTAAATTCATCTTTAGTAGTAACTTGAACATCTGCTGTTTTAAATCAACTCCTTCTATAGGTTAATGCAGATGTTTGGGTCTCCTGAGGATTGCTGTGTAAATTTATATAAAATTTAGAAGCATATCTGTAAGATATCTTTTAGCTGGTGCTTTGTTCATGTCACTAAGCAGTGGGGGTTTTTTGTTTCCAAATTTAAACAGTTTATTTAGGTGCTGTCTAGGATTTATGTGAATAATTCTAGAACAATATGGTGCTGTAATGCTGGATTAAGGTAACAGTGTTTTGGACTCTTTTGGCTGTAAAGCCTGAAGAGAAGTTCAGGGATGCAGTTTCACGTGTGGGATTTTTCTTCTTTATTTTAGAACGGTGCTGTTGCAGATCAGTAGGAAAAATAAGAGTTTTGCTAAAAGTTGTCTGTTCTGAGCACAAGATAAATAACATTATTGAGTCATTGTGTTCGTGTCATGGTGCAGAGTTGTGGGCAAAAGCGTGTCATTTTTCCATATCACCGTAATTTGGGTGTACAATAATTGAGATATTTTTTGTAACACACAGAGGAAAAGGCCTTCAAGGAAATGCTGCTGCTCTTACAGCTAAAATGCCCAGTCAGATTCCTGCCGATGGACGGATCACGTAAGGGCGGGCAGAAATATTTCCTCAGTCGGTTCGCGCGTCGTGACAAACGAATCATGAAATGCTCATATCAGATATTTCCAAAGGGGGATTAATTTTGGATGATCAGCTCGTCAGCAAGCACAGGAGTGAAGGATAACATGGTTTAGGTATCGCTGGTTTGTACCTCTGTGTTCCATGTCATTATTTCATCATCATTTAATGAGATATTTAAGTGTCGCTGTCAGTCTTCCGGGTGTGCGCTGGCTAAATTCAAAATCTGCCCCTTTTTTAATGTGAGCTAGAAGTGAACCTGCTGTATCACTACATGACACTGAAGATGTTAAGCTGATCTAGTTAAAACCATTTGTCATCAAGGGCGTCTAAAAAGCTCTTTAAAAAAAAAAAAAAAGCAGCTTAAAAACTATTTCCCTGTTTGGAAAGAGTAAAACTGTCAGAACTGTGTAAACTGTTGTTTTAGTCCCTCTTTCTGTTGTTTTTCATGGAGAGAATTAATACAGGCGCATCATTTATGAATTCCTGTGAAAACAAGTTAAGCAGAAGAAAGGATACCATGGCAGAATGAATCATTTATGCTTGTTTTGTTCCTTCCCCATCACTGCGGTGTCAAATGAACGCGGTGCCATTTTAACCGCACCGCATTGCCCCCAAACCTGGCTGAAGTGAAAACCGGGCGGGTTTGAGCTCAGAAAAAAAGCTGAACAAGCTCCTGAGCTGCTCATCCTCACCCAGGATGTGTCTGGCCTGGCAACCAGAAGAACTGGAACTCGGAACGTGGCATGCAACCCGACTCCCTGAAACACTGCACTGCAAACGGCCTCTTTTATGGCCGGCTTGGAGGGTTGCTCCCTGGCAGGGTGTAGTTTGATGTTCCCTTAAGCCAGAGCTGCTTCTAGAAGAAGAAAAAAAAAGGCAACTTCTGCAGGCATTTGTGCTGTGCTGCCTTTGCAGTGCATTGCCTGATGTTTGTGGTGATTAGGAAATCGATGTCTCTAAAATAGTGTTAAAAATTGGTTGTTCTGCACCTGGGTGAGTTTCTTGGGCACATGTGGGTGATGTTGGAGCGTCCTTACAGGCAGAAGGAAGCATCTGGGGAGAGGGCAGTGTGAATTCTGTCAGGTTTGTGAAAATATGGGGGACACCCTGAACACAGAATAAAAGATGGCTCTGGAAAAGGACTGCTGTGGGTGCATTTGGGGAGAGGTGTTCGAGTGCATCCTCTTGCTGCAGCTGCTGCTCAGTTGCTGTCCTGTGTTTTAAAGGGCTGAAGAAGCTGGATTTGTCTCCCCCTCTGTTTTTTGAGCCCTGCTCTCACTGCTTAGAAGGATCTGGGTTCATCCTTTTGCCCGTGGAGTGAATAGTTATTGAGGGATTCTGTGATCTTGGGAATTCAGGCTGCAGCTGAAGCTGAGAGTTTCGGTAGCCAGGAGGTATCATTTGCCTTTCTAAAATGTGAATGGTGAATCCACGCAGAGGAAAGTTGGGTGAATGTGGGTTGCTTGACTTAAAAAAAGAAAGTCTGGGAAAACTGACATAGAACTTAAATTTGGAACTATATGGAAGCATGCAAATAGACTAAAACCCACAGGTTTTGTGAATCATTGCTATTTATTCTGCATTCTAGCCTATAGCACTGATCTGGAGACGTTTTAGAATGGATCCAGCCATCTACCTACTAATAAATCCAGTTTTTGGAGGCAGTTGCTTAAGACACACTGCTTTTTCCATCCATGTAGCTGCTAAAACACTTGTAAAGTTAAGTGGGGTTTTGTTTATAGGTAAACTGAGCAGTCTCATTTCTGTTTAGTGGTCGACACACAACATGCTGTGTCGTACAAAACAGCCAGATCTGTTGTAATAGAAGTTGCTGGCCTTGGGCCACT